>NC_089251.1:14951040-15271424 GCF_963930625.1 Muntiacus reevesi
CTTCCATATTGAGATGCTATATATGACACAGTCTGGCTTAACATTTATGAAATGAGAATGTGGAATTTGTTTTAACAAGATGTCATTTTTATTCATAGTTCTTTTTTTTAACCCCTTGAGATTAACAGTCTCCAAAAGTCAACAAGTTCAACAAATTTTATTAACACAAGTTGTGCTTGATTGACAAATAAATGCACATATTGGTCTATTTGGTTATAATTCAATCAATCAAATCTGTTATAATTTAGCTACAATTGACCCTCGGACAACCTCTGCTTCCACATGGATTTTTCACTAAGTCCGTGCTACAGTACTATCTGATCCAGGGTAGGTTGAATGCCCGGATGCAGAAACACAGATACGAAAGAACAGTTGTGAAGTTACAGGAGATTTTCAGCTACTCAGAGAGTTATCCCCTAACCACCACACTGTTCAAAGCTTCACATTCTCAGATAGTATCTTTATATAAATTTTAATTAGCAGAGATATTTCTTTCCTTCAAATAATGAAACAAAACAAACAGAAAAACTAGTAAAGTTACTCTGATCCCAGTCCATGTTATCTTTCTTGTCTTTATTTTGTAATGTTTCATTCAAGGGCTTTCTTCACCCATGGGAATTGAAAAATTTTATATCGAAGCTTTCTGGGTCACCATTTTCTCATAAACTATAAAATAAACAAACACCCCCTTATGCAATTATTATAAAGATTAATTGATGCCACAGACTCATAATAACTAAATTTTTTACTTTTAATAAGCATTTTTAAAAATATGTTCAACAAGCTGCTTCTCCCAGTCTTGCAATAAGATAAGGAAAATCACCAGGAAGTAAATGAACTGTATCACTGACTTCAGCATTTACTTCTGCAAACAATATTTTTTAGAGGAGAACTTTATGAAGAAGCCAGAGTGTTGATTTTCATTTCTTTGGCAGAAAACTATTTGGAAACCAAAATTTAGAAAAGAATTCCATGTATAGCATCTGTAAATAATGAAATCCTTAGGCATAAATCTAAGAAAACATATGCAAGGTACATAAGCAGAAAACTAGTGAAAGGAATCCAAGAGGACTTCCTTCCATGGAAGAAGAAAAATGAATCAATTCTCCTGAAAGCTATCTGTAGTTGCAACGCAATTTATATAGAAAAACAAAGAACCTAAATAGACAAAACAATTTTTAAAAAATAAGAATTAATGTTGGAGAAATCACTGCTTCTGATGTTGACTATGAAAGTTATACCCCCCAAAAAAAGCTATACCAAAAAACACACGGTGATTTGATGACCTGATAAACACATATAACACTGGAACAAATGGAAGTGCAGAAATCTTCTTCAGTTGCTCAGTTGTGTATAAGTCTTTGCTACTCCTTGGACTGCAGCATGCCAGGCTTCCCTGTCCTTCACTATCTCTTGGAGTTTGCTTAAACTCATATCAATTGAATTGGTGATACCATCCAACCATCTCATCCTCTATCATTCCCTTCTTCTCCTGCCCTCAATCTTTCCCAGCATCAGGGCCTATTCAATGAATCGATTCTTGGAATCAGGTAGCCAAAGTTTTGGAGTTTCAGCTTCTGCATCAGTCCTTCCAATGAGTATTCAGGATTGATTTCGTGTAGGATTGACTGGTTTGAGCAGCAGTCCCTTGCTGCTTAAGGGACTCTCGAAAGTCTTGAGACTTGAGCACCATAATTCAAAAGCATCAGTTCTTTGGTACTCAACCTTCTTTGTCCATTCAACACTCATATCCACAATGTGAGAGCTGGACCTTAAAGTCCAGAAATAGATCCACACAAGCATAGTCAACTCAATGTTGACCAAAGTACAAAAGCAAATCAATGAAGAAATAGCTATTTCTTTCAAGGAATGTCTTTGGAACAATTGGGGATCCATATGCAAAACACACACACACAAAAAAAATAAAACAATGAAAACAATTTAAACCTCTTGCCTTATACGTAGATTAACTAAAATTTGATAATGGATATAAATGCAATACATATAAATACAAAAAAATTAAGATAAAGTTTTTTTGACCATAGGGTTAAAAATAGTGTTCTTAGAGATGATACAAAAAGTCTTACCTTTGCCAGTTCACTAGTGAACATCTTAAAGAGCTTCCTCACCCCTTCCCTTCCCCTCATCCTGATTTCACTGGTCAGTGCAGTACTTAGCACTGGAGCAAATACATTGCAATCTCACTTGGCCATGACCCCGCGTCCCCTTCCTGACGCGGGTCACAGGACCACACTGCCTACACCATCCTTTCCCTGCCCTGTGGAAGCGCCGTCCTGTGGGTTGTCCAGAAGCAATTCATTGCAAGGACCTAAAGGATAAAAACACAGTGGAGAGAAGAACCCAGTCTAGCTGGAGCTGATGAAAACAAACATCCAGTGGAGAGACAATTGAGCCAGGGCTCAGGGCGATTTCACAGGCTGGGAGGTCAGAGGAGGAGCCCAGTAGGTGAGAGTTCCAGGTTCTCAGGGCGGTGCCTGTGTGTGGCTGGTATCTGCTTAGCCACCCACTAAGGAGAGCTGACTGTGGGGTCTGAGCACGCACATCCTTGCGCAGAGACAGTGTGTTAATGGGCGTCCTCAGAGGGCAGAGTGCTGACAGAGTAATTATACATCTTCCAGAGCATTTGTCAAAATAAGATTTCAAAATTATGACTTTAAAATGCACAGGAAGAACAATCTACCATCTCAAAAACACTTGAAGGAGACTGAAAACCCTCCTCATTTCATCCGCTATCTGATAAAGTGGGAATGAGGACTCGCCCCCCGCCCCTCCTCGACAGCATCAGCCTGAGGGACCATGGTAGTTTTTTCACCTTCTGTGTCCTTAAGCACGCTGCCGCTTCTGTGGAGTCTTGATGCTTCTCAGAAGACAGCTGTGAGGCGTTTATAAATAAGCCTGGCTCTAAAAAGCTAGGCAGTTTAGAAAGTAGTCTATTTTTTTTTTCTTATATTAGAAAGTGATGCTGGTGCTATTTAATGTGTTGGTGCCCTATCAAAGCAAAGTCATAAAAAATATTACCAATTATCGGCTCTTCGGGAGACATGAAGATTTCTGAAGACTTTTAAAGTTCATGCTCCAAAATGCCTATATCAGCTTGCAAGTGTGGGTTACACATTTAAAGCTGTTTCTAAATGAAGTACAAAAGGTAGACAAATATATCTAGAGTCTTTAGAATCCCAGGTAAATGACAAGACTGCAAGTAATCAGAAACATGAAACAAAGTTTGTTAGTTTCAGCACATCATAATTCTATATGAAGTATATCTTCTGATAAAACAGTCCTAATTTCTCTTTTATCAATTAATAGTAATTTATTTTTTGATAAAGTAGCACCATATAATATAACAGATCAGGATTTCTTCTGAAGACTGTTAAGAAAAATACAGATTATTGTTTTACTGATTTTATTCCACGGTCCTATGTGTGTTACCTTAAATATTGCAGGAAACCATTTAGGCATAATATTTATTCTCTTTATCATTTCTTCGCCAAATTGTGTTCGTGTCACAGCATACTCTTTAGTTAGTGTCACAATACTTCCCGAAAAATAAAAAATAAAAAAAACCTCAACTTGCAAACTACAGAAGGATGCGTCATGAAATGTATTACTTTTGGTGGTTCCTCAGGTTCTAGCTTGATCATCAGAATTCATTAATTCATTACCAGAAGCTAGGTAATCCTGAAAGATTAAGTAGAGCCCTCTGCTAACTTCTGTCTGCTTTATTCTTAGTCAGATAACAGTAGGATAAAATAACAGAATAGTTTTTCCTTCAAGTTGAGTAAAGGTTATCAAGTTGACCAGGCAACAAGGAATTGGTCTCCTAAGATTTTATACAAAGGAAGCAATGTTCCATTAAACATCAATTATTTACTTAATCTGATACATCTGCACTCTGCAAAAATCAATAATATGAAATATAAATGTATTCATACATACATGCATATATGCATGAATGCATATCCCTTAGAACAATGAAGGGTCGGCTCATACACACAGGTGTTGTAATTCACCTACTTCAGGGTACTCCTAGGAAATGTGTGAACAGGGCAGTGGGCTGAGGGCTTCCCCAGCCTCTCACACGTGGATAGAGGCTGAGTCCAGAGCATGGGGAAGGGCTGAGCTGTTAAAGGGGTGCTCTGTGCCAGCTCTACTCAACAGAGGGCGTGTCTGCCCAGACCCATTGTCCACAGATTTGACCAATGCTAGTCTGTCTCACACAGGAAACATCCCAAGCTGACCTGTAGGGAAACAAGATTGTCTGAAAGAAATTCACAGAGAGAAGATCACAGAGCTAGAACAGAGGCAGAAAAAATAGGGGAAAAAATTGTAAAATTAGAAAATATTCTCATTTTTTATTTGAATGAAACATTTATTAGGATCCTACTATGTGCCAGGCCTAGTGCTAAGTGCTGGATATAAAAGAAAATGTTGGTAGAAAAATAAAACAAGGACCCATGGCACTTAGGACGGAACAAGCACAGAAAAATTGCTCAGGGAGACACTCACCAGGTCCTTTGCTGGGATCCAGGAGTTCTCTCTGTTCCTTCTTTTATTTGCAGCGGGAATTCAAAGAGGCAGATTTAAAGTAAACAACACAGCACTTGTGAGTTTGTATAAGCTTTTCCTTTTCCAAGTGATTACCCAAAGAATCACTTTGGGTATACCCTTCTTCCATTGCTGTTGGAGAGCAGACTCTTAGGACAGTGAAAATACCCTGTATGAGATGATAATGATGGGTTCATATTATTACACATTTCTTCAAATTCATAGAATGTATAACATTAAAAGTGAAGCCTAAGGTAGACTTTGTGATGTGTCAGTGTAGATTCATCCTTGGTAAAAAAAAAAAAAAAAAGTACCATTCTGCTATTCTGGTGAGAGATGTTGGTCATGGGCCAGGGGGTGGGGGGGTGGGAGGTTAGGGGGTATGATGTGTGGGAACAGAGTATATGGGAATTCTCTCTACTTTTCTCTGTTTCATTGTAAATTTAAAACTGCTCTTTTGAAAAAGTCTTACATTTTTAAAATTATATTTATGAACACACACACATACAAAGCATTTCTGGAATTTTTCTTGGAAAATCTCTATTGTGGTCATCTTCTTAACTACACGGCACAATCAGGTATCACTGCCTTTAAAACTCAAGGCTATTCCCTTCAGCTGTAATCACAAATCTTTCCAGGGGCCCTTGCTCAGTGCCTTCTTGGTATTTCTAGAAAGCATACCTATCTTTGACAGCAACAAAAATGTAGACAATGTCATCACCTTCAAACATAGAAATCATTCATTTTGATTAGAATTCCAGAAGAGAAGGAAATTATCCTACAAAATCCGAAGAGACACATCTTACTAGGAAACAACTCACAAGGTGAGCACTTTCAATTCTGTGCTGTAATCTTTGCAACTATATATTTTATCAGTAACCTACGAATCTCTCTAGAACAGATCGTGAGAGGTTTAGTAACCAATCAATGAGACATTAGGATAATTAATAATTAAAAAATCCCAGAAAACCATTCTCAAAATTCCAAATAATATTCGGACTGACAATTTTTTTAAATTTTTATTTGTTTATTTGATGGCCCCAGGTCTTAGTTTAGGCACACGGGGTCTTTAGTTGCAGCATGAGAACTCTTGGCAGCAGCATCTAGTTCCCTGACCAGGGATTGAACCCAAGTCCCCTGCACTGAGAGAGAAGATTCTTAACCACTGGACCACCACTTCCCACCAGGGAAGTCCAGGTGGTCTTTAATGTTGTTAATACTTACCCCAAATTTATAAACTACTCTTTTTTTAAAAAAAAAATTTTAGAGATTATTTTTCTATCTTTGTCCTTCTTTTGCTTTATCTTTTTATTCATTGTTAATTAATTTTCTCTTTCAGGAAATGTGTTATATTTTATCAATTAAAATATTTGAGAATAAAGTTTCACATAAATAAATGATTAAGTCACTTACAATGAAAGAAATAACTTTTTTTGGCAGCTTGCTCAAGGAATGCATTTGACATTAACTTAATTTCCACATCTGTAACATGCATTCTTGACCTGTTGCAGACATTGTTCTGGAAAAATCTTCTGGAATATTCTGTCTAGAAGCTGTCTTATTAGAGCTTGGCTTTACTAAATATCTAGGCATGTCTACAGCCTGTTGTGCAAATAAATCATATGCTTTTGGAGCAATTTCCTTCTTTAGTTTTACCAGGAAATACTTACTCTTATATTCTTTATGCTTTCTGTAGGTCAGAAATCTACTAATTTTCCAGACACAGGAAAAAATAAGTTAAACCATATGTTCGACAAATGTTTTCCGGACTCATAATCTTTGACTTGAAACTGAGTTTTATTGTTGCTGAAAACTGTCCAGGGGCTATGACAGGTGATGCCAAAATATTTGAAAAATATGACGGGTGCATGGTGAAGCTAGGAGAGAGTCCAAGAAGGTCGAGAAACACAAATTCTGGGCAGACAGAGCTGCAGATAAATTCTCCTCGGTCAAGTCAGTGGTTCTGGAAGTCACCGCCAAACAGCAACAGGCTTTGGCACGTCTTAACTAAGGTTGCTTCTATAACTAAGTTCACTTCTATTCTTGGCTCTGGCCATTCATAATCTGTAATTTGTTTTCAATGGTTAGTACTCTATCCTTTCTAGATTCAATAAACCTAGCATTCCTGGTGTTCCTTCTTTTTTCGTACTTACTCATAATTCTGATCAGGATCTGGCCAGCAGAGAGCAATGCTCACACTGTCCTAGAAGGAAGGGTGTGGACCCTCTGCTCTGCTCCCCTTTCCTCCCCTCCCCCTCCCCGTTCCTCCCCTCCTCCTCTCTTGCTGAGGATTTACTGGGCACATGCCAAGTGCTTCCCTGAGATCTGTGATTACACATTTCAAGCAAGAACAATTCAAATGGTTGTGAAGGTTTTCTCCAGCAACATTTCACTGCTTGGTATAAGAAGATGGTTTCCATTGGCAGGAAAATATGATAGTCAAAGGAATGTGTAAGGAAGTTTAAGATGTTTTTAAGAAAGTCGTTTACCCAAACCATGAGGTCTCAGAGGAGCCAGAAAGAACAGGCAAAGGTGGAGGTAGTGAGTTGAACGCATTCAGCTGAGGAACAGCTGGAGGATTAACCCAGCTGGAAGAATAAGAGGCGAGAGTAAAAATAAAGATTTCTCAAAATGAATGTTTCAGAAATGGCCCAGCTGCTGGTAACTGCAAGTCTGTTGTCTGACATGAGGCTGGGTTGCTGAGATGGAGCCAGGGAAGATCAAGAAGCAGAGAAGATGGAGACGTACAAAAATCAGACAGAAGTCTAGTGCCAGGGGATCCTCATGTGATGTTGAGGCCACCGTGGGGCTATGATTTGGTCTGTATCCAGCCTGGCTGTACTGTGGTACACAGCATAATGATGCCAGCCTGTCTCCACTCCCCAACTATTGCAAATGAGGGTGCTGTCTGCCCAGGGGAGGGGCTCGACTTTCTCAGACATCTGAGCATGGAAGTGCATTTCCTAACTTGCACAAAAGTGACGTAATCTCTTGTGAGTTTTATATGCTTGACTTTGCACAAGTGTCAGGAGGACATTGTGCATAAAATTGGGAGAGTGCCTAAATTAACACAGAGCTTTCCATGCTCTTGTTGAACATCACACCTTAGAAAATAAAATGTACATTTGCAGTATTGGATTTAACCCATGATATTTAAATACATCTAACTATTTTTATTACTTTTATGGACTTTTATAGCAGTTTTAGTTCACAGCAGAAGTGATCAGAAAATGAACAGTGTCCCTATACACTTACACACCCTTGCCCACTATCAACATCATACAAATGTGAAACATTTGTTATAAATGATGAGACAATATCAATAAACTATTAATAACTATTTATTAATAACTATTAATAAACTATATAATTAAAGTTCATAGTTGACATCAGGGTTCACTCTCGGCGTTGGGTTTGCACAAATGTTTGATGATGTGTGTCCACCATCATGACATTCTACACAGAGAAGATTCATTTCGGTGGAGATCCTCTGTGTCCTGCCTCTTCATTCCTCCCTCAGCTCAATGTTTCTTGATTAAAAATAAGGAAAACAGCAAATGTTTACAGAAAGAATCAAGAAAGATTCTTGCATTTCAAGAGCAAAGTCCTTTCCCCATATCACCTTCTCTTATTGTGGGACAGGGCGTGTGCCTCCCAGAGCCCTCCCGGGAGGGACCAGCTGGCTGCCAGCTCCCTCAGGGTTTTCCTCACTTGCCCAGCACTGCTTTGTACGAGGCACGGGTTCACAGGGCCACCCACACCCAAGGACTGGCTGCAGATGTCACTTAGGGAGAAGTCTACGCATGATGTCTGCCACCAAGTTCTCTGTAGGCATGCTGCTGCTGCTGCTGCTAAGTCACTTCAATCGTGTCTGACTCTGTGCGACCCCATGGACAGCAGCCCACCAGACTCCTCTGTCCAGAGAATTCTCTAGGCAAGAATACTGGAGTAGGTTGCCATTTCCTTCTCCAACTCTGTAGGCATGGAGAAGCCTTCTCTCACTGTCAGTGAGGTTCCCTTCTCTTTCTGACCAACCCTGCTCCCTGCCAGATGTTCAGCTTCAGAAAACATCCCAAGTGGCAAACTCAGTCTCCACATCCGCTCGCGAGAACCCCAGTGATGGTACATACTGCACGGGGAGATTGTCTCCTATTTTTTTCAGTTTATAAATGAAGAATCTAGGTGTCGGGACATCCCTGCAAAACCTCAGGATTATGTGGTCAGCAAGTGGGAGAAGCATTTGTGGAAGCAGGAATCTGAGCTCCTGAAAGTCTCTTGAAGGAAGCCTCCCCCGCGAGACCTCGAAGCAGAACAGCCAGGCCAACACGCTGTGCTGTCTAACGCCTCTCCTTTCTTCCGGAGGAACAAATGGGGTCTTTGCAGGGTGTGGGTGAGAAGAGGAACGTGAATGTGAATGTGCCACCATGTGTGACCCTGAGTCCCCAAAACCAAAAGTTGCTCTGAGCTCCCCTCTGTGTTACATCCCATAATGTGTGCATTCTTGACTTGCTGAAAAGTTCCATGAGAAAAAAAAAGCAAAAAGCAAAGCATAAATCTGAATTGCTGCTATTTCTAAAAGTGGTAACTAAGCCAAAGAGAAGTTGTTTTCTTAGTTAGAAATTTTTAAAGAAAAAATAAATTATTAAAGAACATTCTAGGTTTAAGGAAAATAGACAACTCTGGTATTCTAAAACTTAGTTATTACTGACAATATTGCAACCAAGAATGAATGTTTTTGAATATTAAAACAATTATTTATTTGTACTCAAAAAAATAAAATTTGAGATAAATGAAAGAAATATTTTGCCAACAAGGCCCTGGAATACAGTGGCATAGAGCCAGTGGCCTACCCACATGCGAGTGGACCTTCAGTTACAGAGTTAAGTCAGTCACCTAAGGAACCTTTTCTGGTGTCCCTACAAAGATGATTGTGCAGTGGGCAGAAGCTGAGCGGTCCTGCTGAGTTCCAGGGACACTTTATGACCCAGGTGATCCCTGCCTTCTCCTGCGCTGATGATAACAGCCGGAATCTCCTCTTGGGGACTTGTATAATATGATTTCTACAAGGCATTATTAAACCCAAACCATCTCATTCAAAATGTGTAACACAAATCCACAAAAAGTAATTGCCACATCATAATGGTAAGTATATAAAATCAAGTCTCATACATATGGAGGACTCTATGGTTTTCAAAACATTTGCAATAATAATAACCTAACCTGGCTGAGACCAAGACCCTTTAAAAATAGCCTGCATAGGCCAGGCCAACCAGATAGACACATGGTCAAGGTAGATGATTTCTTTGGCAGAAAGGAGGAATTCTCTCTGAAAATCCAAATTCCAGCATTATTGGACTTTGAAAGCTTAGTGTTTTCAATATTCTGGTGATCCCTACTGAAGTGCAAATATTCCTGAAAGGCTAAACACCCTAAGACACTAGAACATATGGATATCCTATCACTGCTGGATATGGTAGAGCCACACACATTTACTTATGCACACGCACACATGAGCATGTGCGCACACACACACACACACACACACACACACACACACACACACACGGTAAATGACAAAGAAGATGTCCTAGATTAGGAAAAAGGCCAACATTAATTTAGAAGGCTGAGTGCTAAATAATTGGTGTTTTCCAATTGTAGTGTTGAAGAGGACTCTTTAGAGTCCCTTGGACTGCAAGGAGATCAAAGCAGTCAATCCTAAAGGAAATCAATCCTGAGTATTCATTCGAAGGACTGATGTTGAAGGTGAAGCTCAAAAACTTTTGCCACCTGATGCAAAGAGCCAGTTCATTGGAAAAGACATTGATGCTGGGGAAGATTGAGAGCGGGAGAAGGGGGTAGCAGAAGATGAGACAGCTGGATAGCATCACTGACTCAATGGACATGAATTTGAGGAAACTCAGGGAGATAGTGAAGGATAGGGAGGCCTGGCATGTTGCAGTCCATGGGGTCCCAAAGAGTCAGTTATAGCTTAGCAACTTAACAACAACAAGCTGACAAAATTCTAGATCAGAAATACCTTATGTCAAGAACTTGGCAGCTAGATCCGGGATGTGACCAGACAAAACTTGGCAGTTAAGATATAAGATGGTTAGAACAGTAGAATAGAGAATGTAACCCAAGAAATAGATAAAAACACCAACAAGGGATGGGTTATAGAAATGTTTTTATTTTCTCAGACATTGAAAAAATGTTGGAAAATCTATAAGTAATGCTTAATCAACCTACTGAATACCCACCCAGGTTACCCTAGCAACATGCTAACAGTATGATAACAAATATGATTTTAGTCATCTTTTATTTAGTTCCCCTCTTGAAATAGCAACACAACAAAGGTGAAAATAATTCTAGCCCCACAATTAAATTGACAAGAGTTGAATGTGTTTTTCTAGTGAAAGACATTTATTATTCTAAGTCTCATGAAATATGAAAGAAAAGAGCCTAACTTTTCTACATGTGCAAACATTTCAATTGTGGTGTTCTCTCAATGTCTACAATGGTGATAAGCATCATAATGATGGTGATGGTGATGATAAAAGGTGAGCCATGCCCTCTGGTGATGCTTTTTCAGGTTCCAGCTTGTAGTTCTCCCTCCCCTTGCAGGGGGATGTGTTAACTGAGAGATCCGCAGTGACATGCTTCACAATAGATGAGCATCTAGGCTCCTCTCATGACAAGGGCCTTGTAAACTCTTTTTCATAACATATGCTTTTATATTTATCGCCTTATTCTTATGGGTATACTCTGTCGGAATGATGAAAAGGTGAAAGACACTTGATCCATGCTTTAAAAGCATGCTTTTCTTTGGATATTTGCAAGTTTCAAAACAGTGTCTGCAGGAAGTGAGGTTTCATATGTACAGTAGAAAATTGGATGGAATTCAGAGCTGGACAGGAGCAGTTCAGAGTCCCGGAGGGAAGTTCTCTGTGTCAACAAGAATTGATGGCTCTATTTTAACTTCTGATTCTGAACCAGACAAAAACTGGATGTTGATTCATGCACTGAACCATGGGCCTGTGCTCAAGGTGATGGCAATGGTGGGTGCAGTTATGAGTCTGGTATCAAGAGAGACCCCTGTGATCACCTGTGGTCCCCAGTTATTATGGTCTCAAATAGCATAACTGGCAGTTCTTGTGGTCTGACTTTTACCTGTTTGAGGTGAGTGAGGTGATTGAAATGAGGATTCATCAGGAAGCTCCGCAGAAGCAGAAGCAGGTGAGGGAAGGTTAGAGAGAAGCAAGAATAAATCACTGTATTCTGGACATGATGTTTTGGCGCCCATTATCCTCGAAGTTATTTTTACTATTAACTTCTAGCTTACATCTAGACTTTTAGATTAAATCAGCTGTCACTCACCTGATCTCTAATGAATAGATGTATATTCTCCCTCATTGTGGTTGTTTTTAAGATTTACTCATTATTTTGGGTTCTCAGCACTTTGACTCTTCTATGCCCAGACGGTGTTGTCCATGCATTTGCTGTGCTTCAGCTTTGCTGACCTTCCTGCATCTCTGCATCCAGGCCTTTCATCAAAGAATGCCAAAAAATGTCATTATTTAGGGGTGGCATAGTTGTAGATTCAGAAAATTAAAACATCTCCAAAACTGATAGAATTAATAAATTGAGGATGAATGTGGGATGCAATGTCAAATACTAAAAGCACTATTACTTCTGTAACAGAGACAAAAGATTGAAAATAAAAATTTTTAAGCCAATATTTTAAAAAATTGCATCAAAGAATGTCAAATGTCTGTTCTGTATTTGAAATATATTTTCTTCATTTTCCTTTTATGAAAATGAATTTATCAAAAGTTCCCATTTAGACTTTTGATATGCTTAACTTTCATGCAGAATAAAATTTTTATTTCTATCTTTCAGAATGTTTTATAGAAATCATTTCATTTCACCTAGTTTCTAGGAAGTTCCCAGAAAAGAAAAAGTTTCTGAGATACAATGGTGCTCCTTAGGTAAAATTTTGATTGCTTAGATCAGATTTCTTTCTGTGTCTGATATGTGAAACACTGGTGTCTCATATGCAGTTCAGTTCAGTTCAGTTCAGTTCAGTCACTCGGTCGTGTCTGACTCTTTGCGACGCCATGAATCGCAGCGGTGATGCCATCCAGCCATCTCATCCTCTGTCGTCCCCTTCTCCTCCTGCCCCCAGTCCTCCCAAGCATCATGGTCAGTTAGTATATACATTTAGGGGCTTCTCTGGTGGCTCAGACGGTAAAGAATCTGCCTGCAGTATGGGAGACCTGGGTTTGATCCCTGGGTTGGGAAGATCCCCCAGAGGAGGGTCTGGCAACCCACTCCAGTGTTCTTGCCTGGAGAATCCGCATGGACCGAGAAGCATGGCCATATGTAGTTAGTATAAACATTTAATATAATTTAATTTGTACTCAACCGTTTCAGTTGTGTCTGACTCTTTGTGACCCCATGGACCATAGCCCATCAAGCTCCTCTGTCCTTGGGATTCTCCAGGCAAGAATCCTGGAGTGGGTTGCCACACCCTCCTCCAGGGGATCTTCCTGACCCAGAGATGGAACCTGCATCTCCTGCATTGCAGGTGGATTATTTACTACTGAACCACTGGGGAAGCCCATTATTTAATTAAAAATAGTTTATAAGGAGATATTCTGTTTAATTTTAGTAGTCATGTAATCACATATATTAGAAAAGCATATTCATCACCTCAATATACAGCATTTTGTGATGATAAAATTTTCATTTCAGAGTAGAAAATTTTAAAGTAAAAAGAATCCAGTCTAATGAAAGAAACTATTAATGAAATCACAGCATGCTGTACTTTCTGTTATGTTGCCACATGTTGTTAATGAGCCCTTGATATGTGGGTAGTATTCTATGTTGAAATAATATTTTTGATGCAATGCATGATATAAAGTTTCTAATTAAAATCAACTATCCATTTGTTTGCTTTTAAAATTTTTTTAATCTTTTTTCTCTTTTTGGCCTTTTTTAAAAAAAATTTTATATTTTTTAATGCAGCTATTAAGTTTGTATATGTCAATTATGTTACATTTCTAGAGAACAGTTCTGCTGTGTGTATAATTTCAACAAAGCACACATTGTGAAGATGATACACCAAAGCCTGATGTTGGAGAAACGCAGGCCTAAGTTACATTCACAGAATTTCTGTGATGGGATGGTCCTCACGTGACTGGCCACAGGCAATGACTAGATGCCTGGGGCTCATGCACTCACTCATGAATCCAGCATCTGACCGGACGCTTTGTGTGCAGTCTGGAAATAATAAATGGCTCCAGCCAAGAGCACTGATCGGTGCTGGGCTCTTCAGGGCCCTGGTCACTCAGTTCTGCTCCTCACTCACCTCTGCCGGCAGCTCTCACAAAGACGAGGGTTGCGGGTTCAGCTACAGGCCCTCATTTCCTGCCATGACCCTGGAGCCTGCCAGGACCATGGATGGTGTCTGAACGCTAGCCCAAAGAGCCGTCTAGAAAATGCCTTCGCTTTGCCTCCAAGGTTCTCTCTTAGGGGCTCCCTCCGGCCTTCGAGAGGGAGGCTCCTTGTCTTTGCCTCTGGCTGATTGGGGTTTGGACTGTGTACCTCTGTAGCCACGCAGGGATTTAGCGATCCTGTGGTTTGTGGCTTCCTTCTTGCACTGCTCCCTCAGATTCTCAGTTCTCTTCAGACTCAGAGATGAGGGGAAAGAGGTGAGAGCTTGAGTGTCTTCAACTCCAAGAGGAACCGTGACCTCTTGGTTCCTCTGGGTTCCAACTCCTTGTCTACCAGCGAGCAGTCCCTTGGTGGGACATGAACACATCTGAAGAAATCAGCCCCTGCAAGAGGATCAGTCTGTAAGGTTTTCTCCAGTATGCACAAAGGATGGCCATGCTTTCCTGGGTTCCTTTTTTGAAATATCTATGATATTTAGAAAAAAATGTCAGTAGAACCCTACACTGAAATAGTGAGCTATTAAACATCTTTTTCTCAATTACAGTGGTAACACTGCTTGGTTGATTTTAATGAAATTGAAAAGTTGAGGGAAAAGGGTCATTATGAATAGCATCTGTTTCTGTTGAAACAGAGTCCACTATGGCAGCCCTCGTTCATTTTGCTAAGAGTTCATCACCTCCTTGGTAGACTTACCTCCTACTCCCTCCCCAGACACTCAGACGGTATCATCAGTGCTTGACAACAAATTCAGAATCTCCAAAAATGTTTTGAGGGGTTATCTGGTCCAAGTGATTCATTTTTTCCCTGCCTCACAGAGACAGCTTGAGTTGTATAAATTATTTAAAGGAGCACATTAAAGAACATTCAAATAGCAGCTTCTCAGGAAATCTAGAAATATGTCACTCAGAGGTAAGCATCAATGAAATAAATTAATATTTTAATGAAAGAATTACAAGCTAGACATAAGAGAAAAGTGGAAGACCTCTCAGCCCGTCCCCTATTTATAGTAACAGCACAGTCTATGCTCAGAATAAGCAATTCTTTCCCCCTATTCACAACTTAATCACTACCAGATGCACATTTAAAAAATGCAATGTTTAAATCCCCAGCATATCCTGTCTGAATTCAGAGAAGGAGAATTGAGAAATGTTGGTGTTACTTTTTACTACTATGCAATGTGTACATCTTGAATATCTTGCTTTACAACAAAAATATATTTTTTGCTCGAAGCTTATAAATTCTATTCTTGTGACACAGACATGAATGAATATTTCATGTGATGTTGCTATGACCATTACAGACAAATAAATAAATAAAAAGCATTCATTTCTTTTTTCACCTTCTGCTTTGCCATTTGATCTGAGTGACCTTATAGAAAATTTTATGAATACAATAATCTTGAAATTGAACCACTTTCACACCTGGAAATGTTTCCTCACCTTTCCTCAGGACAAGAGAATTAAAATAAAGGGCTATGACTATTCCTTTTCTGCTTAGACACATTTGATGTTTTCTCTCAAATCAAATAGACTAACGTTTTCCTCAATAATTCCAGCTTTATAACCCTTGCAGTTTCCTATTTTTATTAATTTTGGATTCTCACCATAGGCCGCCAGCTCATATTTTTAATCACACGTGCCCCCGTGAATGCTGCTGCACTTTTTCTGGGCTGAGGACTCTCTTACTCGGTGGAGCAGGAGGCTAGCCTGATTGGAGGCTCTATCATGGCTTCTGCTCTGTTCCACCAGCTTCATCTGCTGATCCTTCCGTAAACAGAAAGCCAGCTTCAGAGTTTACATAGAGCGGCGGTAGGTCACTCAGCTTTCCAGTGCTCTTCCTTCCTTAGAAGAAGGATTTGTTTATTGCTGTATTCTGTAAATTCTAACCAGCCTGCTGAGAATAATTGCCCATGAAACACACACACTGAATACCGTGCTACAAAACAAATGACCGCATCCTGTGAGCGGAAAGAACATCTTATTATGGATTTCAGGGTCCACTGGCAGCAGGCACCCCACTCCCCATATATGGGGTGAATCAACCCCACCCTCCTTCACCCCCTCTTCCCATTGCCCAGCCAGGGGACACACCTCTCCCAGAGTGCCTCTCTCCCCGAACAGGGAGCCTGCCTGGGGCCAGAGCCATGCATCTGATCCGAGCACAATGAGGCGTGAAGCCACCCAGCGCAGGAGCTCAGACGTGTCAGAGGCTGAAAGGCATTTCATTTGTTAACTCCCAGGGGCCCTTCTGCCTCTCTGGGTTCATATAGTATTTATTTTAGGCGTTCGCATCTCTCATCTGGGATCTTCGCACCATATGTACAATGAGGAACAGCATCTCTGCTTTCAGTGGAAGGCACCAGAGCAGCTGGGGCTGGGAGGGGAGAGCGGAGCACTGGGTGATGAACTGTGTTTTCTTTCCCGAGAATCCAGAGCCAAGAAGGCTCGTGGCCAGAGCAGCTGCCCTGGCGTCTCTCTGATCAAGATGAGAGATGTTACATTGGATGTAGACTCCTCTGCGCCCCAGAAAGGGCTGGCTTTCCTTGCAAGTGGTTCTTTTCTGCCCTGTACTCACCACCGGCACACATTCTGTGGTCAGCATGTACCCTCCAAATGCACGTGTGCTCTGCCTCTTTGCGACCCCTTGGACTGTCGCCTGCCAGGCTCCTCCGTCCATGGGATTTCCCAGACAAGAATACTGGAGTGGGTTGTCATTTCCTTTCCCAGGAGATCTTCCTGACCCAGGGATCGAACCTGTGTCTCCTGTTTGGCAGGGAGATTCTTTACCACTGAGCCACCTGGGAAATTTTTCCTCTGATACCTTCAATAAGAAGACAGGGAAGGGGAAAGCAATGCTCCAGTCAGGCTTCAGGTATGTTTCCTAACCCTAGCACCTAGGCACAAAGATGAATTTCTAGAAGGAACTGACTCCAAAATCCTCCCAGAAAAGTCAGAACAGCAAATGGAATCATATAGCATAATGGAGGCATGCATTAGGCTGTTATCGCTCTGTTGTTTGGAGCTTGCCACGTGGCTCAGATGGTAAAGAATCTGCCTGCAATGCAGAAGACCTGGGTTTGGTCCCTGGGTCAGGAAGATCCCTTGGAGCAGAGCATGGCTACCGACTCCAGTATTCTTGCCTGGAGAATGCCACGGACAGAGGAGCCTGACAGGTTACAGTCCATGGGGTCTCAAAGAGTCAGACACAACTTGAGCAACTAACACACACACACACACACACACACACACACACACACACACACACACACCCTCTGTTGTGTAGGTTTCCCACGTGGTTCAGTGGTAAAGAATCTGCCTGTCAATGCAGAAGACTCCGACGATGCAGGTTTGATCCCTGGATTGGGAAGATCCCCTGAAGAAGGAAATGGCAACCCGCTCCAGTATTTTTGCCTAGAAAGTCACATGGACAGAGGAAACTGGCAGGCTACAGTACATGGGGTCACCAAAGAGTCAGACATGACTGAGCTACCGAGCACGCACTCTGTCGTGTAGACATTGTGTATAGCGTGTGAGAACAGACAGTGAGCATCTTAAAGCATTTAGACATCCTTTTCTATGAAATTGACTGGAGAATCCCTATGGACAGAGGAGCCTGGTGGGTTAGAGTTCATGGGGTTGCAAAGAGTCAGACTAGCAACTGACACTTTCACTTTTTCTTCTATAAACAGCTGCTAGTACTGGGACTGCCTGGACGGAAGAACACTGAGGCCAAAGTCGTACATGGACTGAGACACCAGGTGCATTGCAGCTGCTTGGGGAGCAGCTCCTTGGTGCTTCCAGACCTGTGCGCAGAGCAGGACCACCTGCTCGTGGGGGCACCATTTTTCAGACCCTGGTCTCATTAGAATACTGACTTCAAGCAACCTTTTGCAGGAAACATCCGTATCCAGGTCTACAACTGGATAGTTCACCCAAAGCCCAGCTTTGCAATTCAGCGCACTGATGGGGAAAACCATCTCCTATTACATCGGGCAATCCTCAAAGTTGAAATCAGTGCCAAAGCTTTACTTGAGTTGAAGTTCACCCTGTACTCAGAATAGCAGCTTTCCTTTTTTCCTCATGCGAATTGCTGGAACAGGAGCCCAGGATCTCGTATGAATATTTCAACAACGAAAGCGTTGCTGGCAGCAAAACATGTGATTCATAACCAGGAGACCGAGAGTCCCTCGTGAAACAGAGAAGGAAGGAAACATTCCATCTCAGTGCAAAAAAAGAAAAATTCAATCTCTTACTGTAATAGGTTGACTTGAATATTGTAAAGATGTTGGAGACAGACATGGTTTGTAATCCAAGAGGTTGTTCTTCACGGCTTGAGTGACTCCCCCAACTTAAATGAGAAAAATGCTTCCTTAGAATAGAAATAATTTTAATGCCTTTTCAGCTAATGTTAAGTCAAAAACAAGCCTGGCTTGTATCTAATAGTCATGCATGCATGCTCAGTCATGTCCAACTCTTTGCCCCTCTATGGACTGTGGTCCGCCAAAAATGGTAGAGGTCTGTCCTCAAATGCAAACTTGAAACTTGGGTTCTAAAAACCTATGTTTGATCTAGGCAGAGCTCCCTAATTATCTCAGTAATTAAATACTAAGACAACGAATCCCAAGTCCTATCAATAGAGAGCAATTCCAGCAGCCATGGACCACATAAAATTAGCAGGTAGGATCCAAGCCTTCAAGACTTATCTTACGAATTTAATTCACTTTGCTGTCTTAATGTGTTGACTTCTGAAGAACTAGGTCTCTGAAAAAGTATCTGAGGAAACTGGTTATTTCCAAATCGTCAGAATTTCTATTACAGGTGATTTGTTACCAGACCTTAAAAATATTAAAGGAAAAAAAGGAAAATATCCTTCTCTTAAGTGTTCATTAAGTGGGAAGGTATTAAGAAAAATTATGTAAGTATCAGTTTCCTACTATGCGCCAGACTCTGCATAATGTTGTGTCAGATAAATGACCGACTTTAATCTTTACAACAGACCCAGGAGCTGAAGTTTAGATCTCAGTCTGCCTCTGAATCTGAGAAGAATTTGTTCTTAAATTTTTGCAAACACATTTATTAAGTGCCTTTACTAGACACTCCTTTGTAATGTGGAAACAACGTGGAATAAGATGAATAGTTTCTTATTTCTTGGACAAAAAACTCGAGAACTTAAGACTGAGTCCATTAAAAATGTTAAATCCTTATCCATTTATAGCCAGATCTTAGAAAAATACCGGAAATACTCATTAACAATAACACCAACAAAACAGAGCAATATTCTCTGTGTTGATAATGGGGTGGTGGGAAGAGAGACAAGTTCTAACAGATAACATATATGATAATGGTACTCTTCTTTATTGAAGTATGCTTGCCTTATGACATTTGCTTGTTTCTGCTGTACAGTGAAGTGAATCAGCTGTGTGTATACATGTTTCTCCCCGCTCCTGACCCTGCCTTCCACCCCCATCCCACCCCTCTAGGTGATCACAGAGCACCGAGCTGAGTTTCCTCTGTTATATAGCAGGTTCCCACTAGCCATCTATTTTACACACGGTAGTGTATATGTGGGGCTTCCCCAGCAGCTCAGTGGTAAAGAATCTGCCTGCGATGCAGGAGCCGCAGGTTCGATCGCTGGGTCAGGGAGATCCCCTGGAGGAGGACATGGCAGGATTCTTGCCTGGAGAATCCCACGGACAGAGGAGCTTGGCGGGCTACCGTGCATAGGGTCTCACAGAGTTGGACACAACTGAAGTGACTTAGCATGCACTCAAGCATTGGAAAAGCATAGGAGATTCGTACAGACAAAGTGATGAATCTTGCATTGTAAATAATGAAATATCACAGAGATATAGTTAAAAAGCTTCCCTGCCACATCCTACAATCCAGTTTCCTAAGGAAGCTGGCATTTAATCCTACTGTAGTCAATCCCACTGGATTCAATCCTACTCAATGCCAAGCTGGCACTGAGTACCGTTCAGTAGTTGTCTCTATACTTTTTCCAACATATACACTCATATATACATGAATATATTGATTTGGCTTTTATTTATTCTTATATACAGTGCTATATGCATTATTCTGCAATTTGCTTTCTCAGTGTTTACGGCTGTGCCTTAATGTCAATAGGTACAGAGATAATCCATTTTAAATACCTGCATATGATTCCACAGTATGAATTTAATATGGATAAACATATGTCCTCTAAACATTTCCCTACCAACAGATAATAAGGCTGCTGCGGTTCAGCCTCTACAAACAGTGCTGAACAAACATCCTGATGCCTGCTTCCTGACACCCTGTTGCAATAAGTTCTATATGAGTTTCCCAGAATGTGATTGTAGAATCAAAAAAAATAATAATCTCTGTATTTTCCATTTTAATAGTTTTGACTTGAAGGAGCCAGTGCTCAAGGAATAAAATAGCACCTCATGATCTTTGTGGATTTTTGCTTGTTGTTTTCAGTATCTCTTTGAGTAGCAAAGGCGATGTCAACCCATTCTTTATGCTGATTTCAGTGTCTCTGGGCAAACACCAGCACACAATGTCTATTTCTATCACTGTACTGTATAAATACCATGTTTTCTTTCTCATTGTTTATTACCCGCTCCGGGTCCAGCACAGAAGTAAGACTAATTTTAAAACTTACAATAACCCTATTGATATTTCCAAATTTAAACATGCCTAATATTACACAAGTAAGGAGAAAACCTGAGGTCAAGTTCCAGTCTTTCTTGATATACAACTGCTCCTGTGCAAATGTATCATCATAGGAAAAATCCTTCATGCTGTCCCTGAAACAATGCTTCATCACACATAAAAATATGTAACTTGGAAAGTATGCGTAATTACAATTCCCTGACAATCTCATGATATTGCTATAAAGGAAAATTGAGACAACATATTTTGAAGTACGTACATTGCAAATTATAATGCCAAACTGAAAGAAGATACATTTACTTTTATTATATCCTCCTAAATTGATATTCTCTTAAATTGAGTACACAGAAATATCTTCCAAACAAATTATCTGATATACTAATATGATACTATTGAGTCATCATCTTATTATATTATATATATATTGATTTTAATCAATTATAATAATCTTACTCTGGATATTTCTTTAAAAGTTAGTCCCATTGAACTTGACAGAGATATTGCTGATGGCTATGTTGAATCCTGTCCCCCTGAAATGGTATTTAACATGTAGCAATGTGGAATTTCGCATGGCAATTTCTTATAACAATTTTGTAAGCTAGAATTTTTTGAGGGACCAAACTGATATCAAAGTATATAATATTCCAGTGGGTGTGCCTCATGCAAGACTAACAAAGATATTGAAATCATAGAGGAAGTTTTCTCCAACAATGTCATTTAACAGATTTCAAAAAATATATATTTACTTTCTTCAGTGTGAAAGAGAGTCTTCAAAGAAATCAATTGTTTCAGGCAGATAGTTAATAAAGAAAAAATGATAAGGCAAATTTGTAACCAGCCTATATATCAATGTTCTTTGAATTCTGTGATAAGATGGCTATGGGGTGGGGCAGGATGAATAAAAGGTGACATATTTTATTAGTAGTAGTTTAGCTGCTTTCACAGAGTAGGTACCCAGTAAACAGTGACCTGATCCCTTTACAAAATCATTGTTTGTTACCTGTTATTATCAACATCATGATCCACAATACAGGCAAGTACTACACACCCATGGTTTTTATTAGGAACTGACTTTTGAATAAATTATCTCTGCTAAATATTTTTTATTTCTGATTTAGGAAAATAATTAGCTCAATTTTTAAGTTACATGAAATAATTGAGAAATCCAGCAAGATCAGACTTAGGTAATGAAATAGAACAGAAGATAAACAAACAGAAACAGAAAATCTAACACGTATCCCTAGTTTCCTTGCATTTTTTTTTAATATTACAAGGTTTGAAAAAGGAAATCAAACACTAACAGATGTCAACTTTTGAAAGAATAAGCCAACATTATAGGTAGTTGTTTGATTTTGTGTATTTGCCTCTTGCCAAAGGTTTTAAAGGCTTATGGCTATTATCACACTGAGTATATGCTTTCTTGTGGGAATCACCATAACAACTTGATTTGCATGTATTTGAAGCTACCTAGAGGTGACTCAAGCGGTAATGAATCCATATGCCAATGCAGGAGACACAGGAGGCTTGGGTTTGTTCCCTGGGTGGGGAAGATCCCCTGGAGAAGGAGATGGCAGCCCACTCCAGTATTCCTGCCTGGAAAACCCCGTGGACAGAGGAACCTGGCGGGTTACAGGCCATGGGGTCACAAAGAGTTGGACATGACTGAGCACATAAACAGGAAATAGGAGACCTCAATAGCACAATTTTTGTTTTAAATTCAAGTTAAAGTTCTTCTATGTGAAATAAAGGTATTTCCTGAAAACGAAATACAGGTAAGAGCTCAAATCCAAAGGAGATAGTTGGACTCAGAAAGAGGAAAATCCCACCACTGGTGCTTCTTCCTGTGAGAGGTTTTGGGCAGCCCAGGGGAGCCTGTGGGACCTCCGGCTCTGGGGGGAGTAGGTGGGACGGGTAGGAGGGGGCGGAGGGTAGGAGGGGGTGGAGGGAGAGGCATTCCAGAAGAGAGCTCTGACATCACAGCTGAAGCCTTTCCACAGATGAAATCCTGCGGGGCAGGACTAAGGGAGCACAAGGAATTTGTGAAGTCAGCAGCACTGTTTACCCTTAAAATCAAGAAGAGCGAAGAAGAGATTAGCAACAGTAACAGGAGAAGAGGAAGAGGGGGAAGACAAAAGCCAACTGAACTGAATTAGGAAATCCGCAGCCAGCCTCACTCTGGTCTGGCTCCATCAGAATACACTTCTTTTTCTTTTTTTTTTTTTTTAATTTGAGCATAGGTGCTTTACAACGTTGTACTAGTTTCCTCTGTACTGAAAAACGAATCAGCTATACATAGGCACACGTCCCCTCTTTTTTAGATCCTGTCCCATTTAAGCCACCATGGAGCACTGAACAGAGTACCTTCTACAGTTGGCTCTCTCATTAGTTTGGTCTCCTGGCAAACGTTAGTTCATCCTTCCGGGCTGGTCCCGCAGATGAGGTCTGCAGACACTTTCCTAAACCTCCTCTAAGTACGTGGCTCCTTGCCTCTGTTTCTGTGCTATCTGTATGCCTGCAGAAGTGACAGACCCCGAGCTGTATGGCCTCGTGACGTGTGTCCAAGAGTACAATCCACTGCAGCTTGCTGAAGCCAGGTGACACCGTCTTGCTTACACCTGAGCACTCAGTCACCAAACCAGACATTCGGTGGGTTTGTACTGATTTGACATTTATTACATCTCACATCCTCATTTTGGTGGGCGCCTGATGCGTCCGTGGCATCTGAGCTCCGCGATGGCCTATTTTCTCATGATAAATGGCAGGTGACATAAAATCATCGTGGAGAAGGAGACACAAGGACACTTTTATCTGAAATGTGTGTCCTTGTGAATTATTTTCTCGGAGAAGTTTAGCCAGGCTCCCACTTTCTTCTCTCTAAGCCTAGGGGAAGTTTGATGTTGATTCTGTCCTTCATGTTTGGTGATACATCCAAGAATTTCTCAGGAGACAACTACGGATTTACCAAACAATGTTGATGGGTCATTTTCAACACATGGATCAAACATCGGTTCTCTAGCTCTATGTGCAAGATGGGGTCAGAAAAATATCAAGTCAAAATGACTTTGTAAAGATAAATACAAAAGTAAATCTGAGTCTGGGGACATTTTCAAACAGTAAAAACTATTTAACTATGAAAACACTTTCCCAGAAGGAGTGAGCAATATAATTTTGAAGATATTTTAAAGTATTTTAAAATAAGTTTGTTAAAGCCAGAGCTGGCAGACCATCTCACCAATTCAAGTGCAAGTGAGGTGGCAGAGAATGCGGGCAGAGCCCACCATCTGGTTTGTAAGCAAGGCAGCAAGTTGTCAAGGGTGATATTGACTTCCTCTGTATCTATTTTTTAAGTACAAGGATGGAGTATGCGAGTCAGGTGAGGAGGTGATTAGTAGGAAAGAAAATAGAAACCCATGTTACCAAAAAGTAAATCCCCTAAGTAAAAGCCACTCTCACATCTTTAACAGAATTCCTTACTTAAAAAAAAAAAAAAAAAAATTCTCAGTTCCTTGGTCTTATGGTAGCAGTTGTAAAAGGTATGAGTGGACAGCTTGCAAAATACTATCAGAACCTGTAACTTGACAGATGTCCACTATTTGACAAAGCTTTAGTGCCCAAATTATTTTCAGATTCCCCTGCACAGTGCAAGTAATAAAACACAGTAATGACTCCAGCTCCGTTATTTATTCATCTTACACGGAGCCTGAAAAGCCATAAACCTTGCACTGATAGATGTAAATTGTCTCAGACAATTAGGTCCAATTGTCTGATAGCAAATTTGAGCTCTCTGCAGTTTAATAATCAGAAAGCCTTGGAACTCACATGGAAGTGAAGTCAGGGGAGGAAACCAGGATGCTGATTGGGAGGCAGATGTGTAAGGAGTGGACTGCGCTCGAAGAGAGTGTTAGGAATATAAATCAGCAACCCGGGACATCTCAACACAAACAAATGTTACACATCAAATGCAGGCCGGAGGCTTTTATGTGTCCTCTTGGATGATAATAAAATCCTGGCTTTTAGTAAGGGCAAATGCTTTTTCTTCCTTGAATGCCTCACCCAAGCTTCTTCTAGTAAGTAGAAGATGCTGCTCAGAGAATAAGAGGCTTCTGCTCATCTCAGGAGCCTGTGAAAGGCAAAAACCAAAGGTCTGTGTGAACATATCATAGTCTTCCAGGTGGGAAGCTTTACTGCGACCCTGGTGCAGGTGTGTTCCAGGGGGCTTAGCATGAACCAAACCTAATAAAGAAATCTGAATGCCAAAGAATTGGTGCTTTTGAACTGTGGTGTTGGAGAAGACTCTTGAGAGTCCCTTGGACTGCAAGGAGATCGAACCAAAAGGAAATCAGTCCTGAATATTCATTGGAAGGACTGATGCTGAAGCTGAAACTCCAATACTTTGGCCACCTGATGCAAAGAACTGACTCATTGGAAAAAACCCTGATGCTGGGAAAGACTGAAGGCGGGAGGAGAAGGGGACGACAGAGCATGAGATGGTTGGATGGCATCACCAACTCGATGGACATGAGTTTGAGCAAGCTCCGGGAGTTGGTGATGGACAGGGAAGCCTGGCACGCTACAGTCCATGCGGTCGCAAATAGTTGGACACGACTGAGCGGCTGAACTGAACTGAAGCCTAATAAATGTGTAAAATTTGTAGGTTCACTAATGTAAATAACATTTTGGGTGAGGAAAGCATTTTACATTTGGATTTTTCTAAGATTCTATTTTAGAAAATGATGAGCTGAAAAATCTTCAGAGTTTTAGGTGGCATGTCTGAATCCCACGTTGGTCTCCTTCAAAGTATGTACACTCACAGGTGTGAAAAAACAAAACAGACCCACCAATGTACTGGACTGGACTCACTAGAGAGAATGAAAAAACAGGAAGTAGAGAAGTAAGCCTTGCCCACAGAAATTATTACAGCAGATTATAAGAACCCCAAGAGATCCTCCATTTCAGCCCCTATTTTCTGTGTAACTGATACATAGTCACACACACGCACACACATGCATACAGAGGCACGAACACACTTTCTCAGACACATGATGGTTAAGCTCTGCTTGCTCCTCCCTGTCACCCATGAACTCGTTTTTGCTGAGCATCAATCAGTTCACTCAGCATCACTGAGAGTCGGTGACAGGACCCTGCTTCCTCCTGAGACAGTATGGTCCTGTTTGGGACCCTCTATTAGAAAATTCATGTCCCTGGGACACAATCCATGTCCCTCTAGTCAGGCACTAACCTCGGGGGCTGCAGAGAACTCTTTAACCCTCTGCCTGTGACAGCCTTCACAAGCTTGAGGACAGCCCTCCTGAAGCCCTGAATTTTCTGTTCTCAGGGGACATGTCTCAGAAGCTTTCGCCTTCCTAAAGCCTGCTAACCCTTCTCTGGGTACACCCAGCTTTTCTGTGTTCTGACGTGTGGCAGCCAGGAAGGAGTAAAGAGCTCCAGCAGAACACACGTATTGGGAAGAAGTGAAGGAGGGTCCCATCCACTGTCTGTTCATGAGACAGGCAGAGTCTGTCTGCTACAACATTATGGCCTCAAGTAGATATCTAGTCATAGAGAATTTTTTTAGGAAACCTGTTTATAGTGTAGCTGGTGCTACACTTGAAGCTGCCAAGATTATTTGCTATTTTAGAACCAAATATATGTATGGAATATATAGCATGATATATGTGTTATGTTGTTTAGTTGCTAAGTTTTGTCTGACCCTTCTGTGACCCTATGGACTGTAGCCCACCAGACTCCTCTGTCCATGGGATTCTCCAGGCAAGAATACTGGAGTGGGTTGCCATTTCCTCCTCCAAGGGATCTTCCTGACCCAGGGATGGTACGTGTGTCTCCTGCATCCCTTGCATGGCAGTGGATTCTTTATGGCTGAACCACCAGAGAAGCCCCATGAGTGATGCAGCAATCAGAGAAAAAGAAGTAAAGCAAATCTGGCAATAATAACAATAGTGTGAAAGGTTTAGTCAACTCTTTGGCAATAACGTACATAGATTGAGCAGTATGTGTGTGTGTGTGTCTGTCTGTCTGTCTGTCTACCTGTCTGTCTGAAAAGGAAGAAATGGTGCCCCAATCACTAAACCAGGAGTAGAACTGTAATTGTGAAATTTGGACACCTGTGTCTACAGAGATAGCTGGAATTAGTTAAAATGCCTAAGGTAAACCATTTAGTGAAACGTGAATTTATTTCACTCATGCTGTGACTTAATTATTCTTTGATAATTGCTTTGTCTCTGAAATGCCAGGCTGAGAACTCTGCTTAGTAATTATCTGAAGGATAGCACCCGAACCCAGGTGAGCCTCCTTGACCATCTCATTCCCCTGGCAAGAGTCCATCAGAGACAGAAATCAAGCTGACGCTCCGGAGATGGCTAGGGACGTGCCAGCCCACCTAGGGAACATTCTAAACATGCCACCCCCGATGGAGACAAGTGTCCACACTACAGCTCACGGCTATCTTCTGTTAGTCCTGCTGTTGGCGGGAGACTGCCTGATGACAGACATACCCAACTATACCTCTCATTTTCAAGACAACATTTCATGCTATAAGCTGTGAAATGGGTACCAGCTTTATGAACACACAGAACATCAATATACCCAAGAATGCACCAGCTACACACTTCTGAAATTATTCCCAGTTAGTAATTACTTCAAGTGACCTTTCCTCTCTGTCCATTTAATGCCAATATGCAAAATGATTTTTCACATGAAAAGGAAACACAGCCAATAAAATAACCTAAAGTTGCCTTATTTGCCGATGTCTTAGGTTTTTTTTTTTTTTCTTTTATAATTAATTTTCCACATTTCATCAGATGCAGTATCTAATAATTTTCTTTGTCAGGTAAATGAGTTATTGAATGAAGAAGTCATACTCCAATATTTCTGTAAGTGACTAGTCTTGAATGATCATATTGACTTCTATAAAGAAAAACAAGTTATCGGCGGACTGCACCTGCCAGTCAAAACTTCACTAACAAAAGGTAAAAGGCATCATAACCATAAGGGGGTGTGAAGGAATCTGGAGGTTGAAAACTAGGTCCACTTTGAAGTATAATTCGCCTGTTTGTATGGAGTTGCATATTAATTTATAAATATAGGAAAGCCTGAAAACATATGGCATTATAGTTTATCAATATTGAACAAGAGCTTTAAAGAACAAGTCCTTTGTATCAGGGCTCAGGCAGTTCTGCGTCTGCACAGCAGACGGACGTGGGGCTGGAGCGGGGCCGGCCCGGGAGGCGCTGGATGCGCAGGAACCAATGAGCAAGCCGGGGGAAGCTGGGCTGCACTCTCTGGATGGAGAGCGAGTGCCGGGCATCTCAGGCGCGCTCCTGGGGCCTCCCGGGTGGGGGCGCCGGCGGGGACAGCCCGGGATGGGGGGTGGGGGTGACGCCCCCCTCCCCGGCCTCATCGGCTCCTCCGCTCTACTGCAGGTCGAGGTGCTGGATCTGGATGAGGACGAGGACGACTTGAACGTGTTCATTAAGGATGCCTCATTGATGGACACGAATTCCTTCAGCCCTCTGATGCCTACATCCCCTTTATCAATGATAAACCAAGTCAAGTTTGAAGATGAGCCAGATTTGAAGGATCTTTTTATTACAGTTGATGAACCTGAAAGCCATGTTACTACAATTGAAACTTTTATTACTTACAGGATTATTACTAAGACACCTCGTGGAGAATTTGACTGCAGTGAATTTGAAGTTAGGAGACGTTATCAAGATTTCCTTTGGTCGAAAGAAAAACTTGGAAGAAGCACACCCGACTCTGATTATTCCACCATTGCCAGAAAAGTTTATAGTGAAAGGAATGGTGGGACGCTTTAATGATGACGTCATTGAGACACGCAGGAAGGGGTTGCCCAGGGTTTTGAACCCGACTGCTGGTCATCGAACTCTAACATTTAATGAAGACTTGAAAATTTTTCTTACTGCACAAGCTTGGGAACTCTCTTCTCACAAGCAGCAAGGGCCTGGATTACTCAGCAGGATGGGACAGATAGAGTGGTTGCATTGTCAATGAGAGGAGTTAAAAGTCGCCCCAAGGAGTTCATGGAAATGAATAACTTCATTGAAATATTTAGCCAGAAAATAAATTTGATAGATAAAATATCTCAGAGAATCTACAAGGAAGAACGGGACTATTTCAATGAAATGAAAGAATATGGCCCAATTCGTATTCTGTGGTTGGCATCGGAAGAAGATCTGGCGGATACTCTAAAAAGTGTTGCCAGCTGCATTGACAAACGCTGTAAGGCCTCCGAAAAATGCATGTCTGGACTCTCAGAGGCCCTGCTTCCTGTTGTACACAAGTATGTGCTTTATAGTGAAATGTTAATGGCTGTCATGAAAAAAGAGACCAAATACAGGCAGAACTGGATTCCAGAGTTGAAGCTTTGACATCCAAAAGGCAGATACTGATCTGCTTATGAAAGAGATTGGAAAATGGAAGATAAAGTGGAGTGTGCTAATAATACCCTGAAAACAGATAGAGAAAGATGCAAACAAAACATACAAAATGATTATCAAGTCAGCATTTACAAATATGGCCAAGGAGAACATCCTCCGTTATGAACGGTGTCTTGCTACATGGGAATCCTTCCTTACATCACAGACAGATCTCCACTTGGAAGAAGCCTCTGAAGATAAATTGTAATCTCATTGAAGACCTCTATGTGATCTTTGAAAGATAATGTCTGTTAACCAAAGTTATTCTTTCTCAATGGGCTGGATCCTTTCTAAAGTGGATAAAAAGTATTTCACACTATCTGGAAAACCGGCAACTTAAAGCTCAGGTGTTCCATATCATTGATATAAATTTGGAGGTGTATATATACACACACACACACACACACACACACACATATATATACACACACACACATGTAAATATTTAGCTTAGTTTTAACTATGTTCTTAAATTAGTATGCCAGTAATTATAATTATACATAAAAAAGTTTTTTTTCTTAAATATTTGTTTGTGGAACATGTCATTTTAAATATATTGTAAAGACTGTTTTAATAAAAAGTTTAATATAAAAAAAAAAAAGAGCAAGTCCTTTATATCAGTGAGAACAGAGAAGACAAAGGTGTGCTGTGTTCTCTGCCTTCCAGGCCATTGGCTCCAAAGACAGGGCCAGGCATAGCACTGATTCATCTTCTTCGGTTTCCTTAATCTATTTTAAATTAAACCTGTCCTGTAATTCTTTGGAAATGTTTTCATAGAGCTTTTCACATCAAAGAGGACTCTTTATTTCCGAACTTGTCTGATAAAGTTTACCTGTTTATCCATCCTGACAGCTGGAAGATAATATATGAATACCTGGCTTTAGACTATCTGTCTTTGACCAAATACACTTCAGGACGTTATGTAGAGGCCTGAGTTTAAGCCCAGACTTTCTAAACAAAAGGTACATGACTCAGGCCAGCCCGTGGCCATCCTTGACTTCCGTCATGTATAAAATCGGGATGATGAGACTTCATTCACGGGGTTTCAAGGAATAATCAAGTGACGTGATGACTGTCAAAATACTTTGTAAATACTGAAGGGTAGATAGAGATTCGGTTCTGTGTTTCTATCTCACCAAAGACTGGATGGAGGAGGAACAGGTAGATTTCAAGCAGTGACTCACACCTTCCTCGTGAACGTGGGAACCCTGTGGAGGGCAATTAATAAACAGCCCATTTTCTACAATTGTCTAAAACAGGCCCCACCACTGACCCAGATGTGGATTCACAATGCCCCACCTAGAGAACTCCGAGTGAGCACTATTTGGCATCAATGTAGTAATTAAATACAGCGACAAAGCAGATCAGGTCTTTGGAATGTTAACCTCATTATCACCCTCTCACAGCTACTTGCCAAAGAGTTAACAGCCATTAAAGCTCCACTGCTCATCCAGTCAGAATATTAAATTAATCAGTGCCTCCCTGACTCAAATATCATGGATGGAGTTAATCCTTTTCTTTGTACATATCAAACAGGATATGTAGAGGCTTTGGACAAACTATCTAATATTTTTCACCATTTTAATTATTTCACGTAGGGTTTCGTTAGGCCATTTTTAAAGTCCTTATTTAATTTGTTATAAAATTGCTTCTGTTGTTTATGTTCTGTTTTGTTTTGTTTTTGCGTGCGAGGTACCTAGGATCTTAGCTCTTGGACCAGAGATCCAACCAGCTTCCCTGCATTAGAAGGGAAAGACTTCTTGCAAAAGCATACATGTTTGATGCAAGCAATCTTTGCAAATAATAAATGCTGCCGCCAATTGATCTATATTCCTATGTCTTTATCTACCTGTTGTAGTCATCTTTAGTCACTTAGGGAAACTGATCAAGGTGCAATCCTCTGGAGAAAGCAGTTATACCATCTTCTATCTGCTAATAAATCACATCATACTCTCAGGGAGGGAAAAAAAAACAGTGAACAAAATGTTGTTTGACAGAGGCCTTTGCCCCAGTTCTGTTATGCTGGTCGCAACTATGTCATGATCCCGTCAGCATTAATTATCCCTGAAAGATAAAATGTGGACACAAAACTGGGCTGTGCCTCTATGTTTCGCTGTGTGTATTTATCTGCATAGTCTGCATTTGTTCATGTTGACTAGGACAGAATGCTTAGCAGTTTAGCAAGCTCCAGAACTCTAAAATGAATGAATAAATATTTTCCTTTCACGGGTACTTTTGCCTAGGATCATTGTACCTGACTGTCCATGAACTAACATGGTAAGAGTACCTTATGGACAAATAATTGCTGTTTCCGATCTAGAATAAAAGCCTGAAAAAAAATATGATCCACACTTGTTCTGGTCTACTTATATTCATTGGCTAAATGTGCAAGTTTTCTGTTAATTGTGATTCTGAAGCTAGAGAGGGCTTCTTGGAGGTGACAGACAAACAGCAGGATATCATGAATATGGATGGTGTGTCTGAGAAAATAAATTATCAGGGGCCAGCCACTCTGGTGACCCACTTCTGCTGCCAGCAATGAGTGTGACAGTGAAGGTCTGGACTGTGTGAATTTGCATGACAGAATTTCCTCCCCATCAACTCATTTACTTCCTACCGTTGGATTATTTTAAGCACTACACAGCAGTCAGATAATCAATCACTAAATCACCAATCCTGACATTAAGGAACACGCAATACATTATTGCTGATTACTACTTAAAAGTGGAGCTGGTACAGCTCCATCCCGGAAGGTAGCGGAGAAGGAATGGCTCTAACACATGGACTCCCCCGGGGCGTGTTGATCCGGGTGTTGTTGGGAAGATGACAAGCTGATGAAATTCCTCTCTTCATCCTGAACCATCTAACTTCACGTCTGAAACTTATCTTTTTAAAAATGTGTAGTCCTTCTAAATGAGACATATTAACCTAGCCTGAAGCAGCACATAGAAATTGTCTTGGTAACTGTGATAAAAATAATTAGTTATACCTAGTTACTTGGGATCAATGTGGTTCTTGGCTTGAGTCACCCAAATAATTTATAGGAATACCACCAAACATGATCATTCTAGGGTTTAATAATATAAATTACAATGTCACCAAATCTGTAGACTAACCAAAAACTGGTATCTCTTGCATGAGTTTTTTATTTATAACTGGAGAAGGAAATGTCAGCCAACTCCAATATTCCTGCCTGGAGAATTCCATGGACAGAGGAGCCTGGTGGGCTACAGTCCATGGGGTTGCAAAAAGAGTTGGACATGACTGAAGTGACTTAGCATGCATGCATGTCTCTCTGTTATTCAGAAACGGTGAATGTTTCAGTTACTGAGGGCAGAAAAGATGTCTTATTCACATTTCTATCTCTAGCATCTGGCCCAGGTTCTGGGATACTGAAGCATTTAAGAGAATTAGGAATATAGTAGATTATTCAAAACAAATCACACACTATTTGCCCACAAGAGGAGAGGAGATAAGAAAAAGAACCTCCTTAGACTTTGAACTGAGACATTTTTGAATCACAGCCCCAGGCAAGGAACTTAATTTTTTGGAGTCTAATTTTTCTCATCTTCCAAATCTGTGGATTATCTTATCATCTGTAACATAGAGAAATTAATATTTGTCTGAGAAAGCAAGCACAAAATAAAAAGTGAAATGCTAGCATAAGAACTGGCTCAGACTAAGTAATTGATACATTATAGCTATTATTAGTAGAGTGCTAAGAATAGAAAAGAGAAAAGGATCTAAATAAAGTATTTGGGAGACAACGCCCTTAAACTTTGTAATTCATGGAATGTGGAGAAAACAAGACAGGACAGAGCCAACTGTGGCCATCAACACGTCAGTTTGAGACTAGAGAGATGGTAATTTTACAGACTAACATAGTGACATAAGGAAAGAAAGACATTTATGGGGAAATACAATTGCATTTCATTTGGGCTGGACACATTTGAAGCGCTTAGGAACATAGAGTGGGCGATGCTGGGAGGCGAGTTTCTTGTGTGTCTGCAGCCCTGGGACAAACTCTAGCCTGGAGACACGTTTGAGAGGAAACAAGAAAGGAAGCAGGCACAACAGTGGCTATTATCACAGAGGACAGGATATAAGAAGGATGAGCAGCGAGGATGAGCAGCGAGGTAACTGAAAACTCTGAGCAACCTGCGCATTTAGAAGGATGGCAGGACCTAGAAGAGCTGCTAAATGAGCAGAATAAATGACTGCTGAGATATGACAAGAACCAGCAAAAGGTGGCATTCCAGAAACAAGAATGCTGAGCCTTTCACAAAGGGGTTGGACAGTGGTATCAAATAAGTCTTATAGAATAAAGGCTAAGAACCATACATTAGAGTTGACAATAGACCTTCAGTGAACTTGATGAGTGCAGAAGGGCAGAAGTGAGATTTCAGTGGATGGAGGTGATGGATAATAAATTGAATAGCAAACAGGTGAGAAGAACCCACTTAAATGTTCCATGGAAGAATGGATAAAGAAGATGTGGTACATGTATACAATGGCATATTACTCAGCCATACAACAATGAAATAATGTCCTTTGCAGCTGCATGGCTGGATCTAGAGATTATCATACTGAGTAAAGTAAGCCAAAGATAAATATCATTTGATACTGCTTAGATGTGGAATCTAAAAAAAAAAAACCTGATACAAATGAACCTATTTACAAAACAGAAATAGTCACAGAAATAGAAAAAAAAATTACGGTTACCAAGGGGGAAAGGGGAGGGGAGGGATAATTTGGTAGATTGGGATTGACACATGGACACTACTATATATAAAATAGAAAACTAATATGGACCTAGTGTATAGCACAGGGAACTCTACTGAATACTCAGTAATGATCTATATGGGAAAAGAATCTCAGATTAGTGGATATATGCATATATATAGCATTCCCTTTGCTATGCAGCAGAAACTATACTCCAATAAAATTAATTTTAAAAAATATTCAAATATAAAAGTTGGTGAGAAACTCGGAGTCAAGACAAGGGGGCACCAACAGACTAGGTATCACCTATGTGGCCAGTGGTGTGTTGGATTCTATTGGATTTCAGAAGCAAAAAGGCACACGAGGGGCTAGTTTATATATGCTAAAAATACCAATGCAGTGGCTACAGGGTGCCAAACCCTGTGGGACAGTGACCTCCACTCACAAGCTCCTTTCTCATCACTTGCTTTTCTGCTCAGATTTACCTTCATGAACAAGTATGTTGCTCTGAGTGAGAACGCTGACTTGAGAATCCCTCCTTTGGATGGTGAATAATAGTATCTCCTTTTGATAAATTTAGGACTTGCCTGGCGGCTCAGACCGTAAAGAATCCACCTGCAATGCAGGAGACCTGGGTTCAATCCCTGGGAGGGAAGATCCCCTGGAGAAGGAAATGACAACCCTCTCCCATGTTCTTGCTTGGGAAATCCCCTGGACAGAGGAGCCTGGTTTACTACAGCCAATGGCATTGAAAAGAGTCAGACACAATTGAGCGACTAACATTTTCCACTTTCACCTTTGGTAACTTTATAGTCCTGGCAGCATTTTAGTAAAGGCATAAAGAACAATGGCATATGGCATGCTCCATAGCTGTTAATATATCAGACTCAGGCTGTGTTCAATGTTGCTATTTTTCAGTCGCTAAGTTGTGTCCAGCTCTTTGCAAACCCATGGACTGCAGTGTGCCAGATCTCCCTGTCCTTCACTGTCTCCCGGAGTTTGCTCACATCCATGTCTATTGAGTCGGATGCTGCTATCTAACCATCTCATCCTCCGTTGCCCCTTTCCCCTCCTGCCCTCAATCTTTCCCGGCATCAGGATCTTTTCCAATGAATTAACTCTTCCCATCAGGTGGCTAAGTACTGGAGTTTCAGCTTCAGCATCAGTCCTTCCAATGAATATTCAGGACTGATTTCCTTTAGGATTGACTCATTCGATTTCCTTGCTGTCCAAGGGACCCTCAAGAGTCTTCTCCAGCACCACCACAGTTCAAAAATATCCATTCCTTGACATTCAAACTTCTTTATGGTCCAACTCTCTGAGTTGAATCTGGCTTAAAAACTTGATTTCTAAAGGAAGTGACCTTGTAGTCACAGCAAAGAAAAATCCACAAAATCTTGGGCAGACACTGTTTTTGTTTGATTGAATTAGTCTTTTCAGTTTAACTTTGCTGTGTGATTTTGCATGATATGACATTGGGGTGTACATTTTCCCACATCTTTGGTGTTGGGCTATGAGTTACCCTGTCTTAGCCGGTGAGTTTTAGATGGAAGCGTCCCTTGTGCTCTGCTATTAAAGGAACACACCCCATGTGACTGCTAGACCAAAGAAAATAGGAGATTGTGTAGCAGTCCTGAAAGCAATCCATAGCCTGAAACAAGACCAGCTCATCCTAGGTGAGACCAGGCTAGCCCCTGCAAACCACAGCCTCGAGAAAGACAATCAATATTTGTTTACAGTAAACCATAAAGGGTTTTGAGGTTTGATGCTATGCCATAAAAAATGATAAATATAGTGTTAATTACATTAAGGTAAAATAGGCAACGTGAGGATGACCAAATACTATGGAAAGACATATTTAGACTGCGCTTACATAAACTTCTTGGCAAACCAAGTTTTGATGACAAAATCATTGATAAGAAATACAGATAACTCCGCTTATTTGTAAATGTTTTTAAATGTCAGATGTAACTTACATTTTCTTCCAAAGGAAGTAAGAGGGAATAACTTATAGTTTCCTCTCATCCCCAGTTTCGCTTACCCATGGTCTGAAATTGTTAAATGGAAATTTCTAGCATCAAAAAATTTAGATTTTAAACTAAGCACCATTCTGAGTTATGATGCAGTCTTGTGCAGCCCAGCTCTGCTTGGCCCAGGACAGGGACCATGTCTTTGCCAGCACATCCACCTCGTAGCTGCATGGTTAATATAATCTTGGGGAACAGGACTGGTCAGATTCTGAAAGATAATTCAGTGTAGCCTTTCCTCATTTGATACCTGGTTCCTTCCAATAGCATCACTAGATATCGCCCAGCCTCTGGCAAAATATTTGCCACCTTTCAAAGCTGTTTTAAAAAGTCCATCCTTCCCACCAACAGTGTAAGAGGGTTCCCTTTTCTCCACACCCTCTCCAGCATTTATTGCTTGTAGACTTTTGAATAGCAGCCATCCTGACTGGCGTAGAATGGTACCTCATTGTGGTTTTGATTTGCATTTCTCTGATAATGAGTGATGTTGAACATCTTTTCATGTGTTTGTTAGCCATCTGTATGCCTTCTTTGGAGAAATGTCTGTTTAGTTCTTTGGCCCATTTTTTGATTGGGTCATTTATTTTTCTGGAATTGAGCTTCAGGGTTTGCTTGTATATTTTTGAGATTAATCCTTTGTCTGTTGCTTCATTTGCTATTATTTTCTCCCAATCTGAGGGCTGTCTTTTCACCTTACTTATAGTTTTCTTTGTAGTGCAAAAGCTTTTAAGTTCCATTAGGTCCCATTTGTTTATTTTTGCTTTTATTTCCAATATTCTGGGAGGTGGGTCATAGAGGATCTTGCTGTGATTTATGTCGGAGAGTGTTTTGCCTATGTTCTCCTCTAGGAGTTTTATAGTTTCTGGTCTTACATTTAGATCTTTAATCCATTTTGAGTTTATTTTTGTGTATGGTGTTAGAAAGTGTTCTAGTTTCATTCTTTTACAAGTGGTTGACCAGTTTTCCCAGCACCACTTGTTAAAAAGCAATCCCACTCCTGGGCATACACACTGAGGAATCCAGATCTCAAAGAGACACGTGCACCCCAATGTTCATCACAGCACTGTTTATAATAGCCAGGACATGGAAGCAACCTAGATGCCCATCAGCAGATGAATGGATAAGGAAGCTGTGGTACATATACACCATGGAATATTACTCAGCCATTAAAAAGAATTCATTTGAATCAGTTCTAATGAGATGGATGAAACTGGAGTCCATTATACAGAGTGAAGTAAGCCAGAAAGATAAAGAACATTACAGCATACTAACACATATATATGGGATTTAGAAAGATGGTGACGATAACCCTATATGCAAAACAGAAAAAGAGACACAGATGTACAGAACAGACTTTTGAACTCTGTGGGAGAAGGTGAGGGTGGGATGTTTTGAAAGAACAGCATGTATATTATCTATGGTGAAACAGACCACCAGCCCAGGTGGGATGCATGAGACAAGTGCTCGGGCCTGGTGCACTGGGAGGACCCAGAGGAGTCGGGTGGAGAGGGAGGTGGCAGGGGGGATTGGGATGGGGAATACATGTAACTCCATGGCTGATTCATGTCAATGTATGACAAAACCCACTGAAATGTTGTGAAGTGATTAGCCTCCAACTAACAAAAAAAAAAAAAGTCCATCCTTGTGTTTAGATGTTAACACATTTCCCAGTGTTCATAACCATTTGGTGTCATTTGAACTCCTACTTAGACAATTATTTGGAAATAGCAATCATGAATTCTTAGGTCTTCTGTTCTTTTTTTGTTTTGTCTGTGCCACTTGGCTTGTGAAATCTTAATTCCCCAATCAGGGATGGAACCTATGCCCCTTGCAGTGGAAGTGAAGAGTCCTAAACACTGGACTGTCAGCAAAATCCCGGGTCTTCTTTTCTTTCAAGTAAATTTTCTCAAATCTCTAATTTACTTTTATGGCATGTTAGTATTTCCGAGGCATAAAGTCTGGTTTCTTTTCCCCCCTATTTTCAATATCATGTGCTATTTTTTCAGATCTCCACCTTATTAGAATATCTGTAGTTATCTGAGGGTGATTCACAAGTTTTCCAAGTGTTCTGAGTCCAGAAATATACTATGGGGTCTTTTGAATGTGAATGTTTTTGTTCAATAAAAGAGAGGAAGAGCCAACTGTTTCTACTCTGGACACTTATCCTTGTTTTGAACCAAGATTTAAAGAACAAAAGTAGCATTATGATTTCTGATTCTGAGATTTGGTTTTCCTCACCGTGTGATATGCAGGATTCTTTCAAAGAATCCTTTGCATAATCTTATAGCTGTTTCTCTTCTTGCACCCGTGTCTTACTCTTTCATAGCTGATGACTATGGGGCCTTCCCTGATGACCAGCGCCTTCCCTTGTGGCTCAGATGGTAAAGAATCTGTCTGCAATGCCAGAGACCTGGGTTCAATCCCTGGGTTGGGAAGATCCCCTGGGGAAGGGAATGGCTACCCACTCCAATATTCTCGCCTGGCGAATTCCATGGACAGGGGAGTCTGGTGGGCTACAGTCCATGGGGTCTAGTCTATATGCTAAATAGATGAATTTCTCAGGAAATGTCTGGTGTGCTGGAGGCAGGCCCTGCCAACTTGTGATACCTAGTTGTGGAAGCTAGTTATTAACTATTCAGGAATGTTGTGAACTTTTTCTTAAGTATTTGGTGGGTTAGCATCAGTCATGGTAGAGTATTTGCATCATGGAAAGCGGCAAGTGCAACCATCCCAGGCCTTTTTTCCCCTACCATAGAGAGCCGATTTACTAACTTACCACTGGTTGTTGACATATCTTTCAACAATTATAAACATCACCTCTCTCCATGAGAAAATTCAGTCTAATGCTGTCTGATTCCTCTCCCACGAACTGAAAATAACTACTTAAATGCCATGACTATAGAATTGAGGACAAAATCATTCAAATTAATTTTGGTGAGGCTTAATTTTTGTCTGTTTTTTGGTATAACCATAGTTGAAGAAAGGGCTTTCCAGATAGCTCAGCTGGTAAAGAATCCACCTGCAATGCAGGAGATCCCAGTTAGATTCCTGGGTCAGGAAGTTCCCCTGGAGAAAGGATAGGCTACCCACTCCAGTATTCTTGGGCCTCGTTGGTGACTCAGATGGTAAAGAATCCTCCTGCAAGGCGGGAGACCTGGGTTTGATCCCTAGGTTGCGAGGATCTCTGGAGGAAGGCATGGCAACCCACTCCAGTATTCTTGCCTGGAGAATCCCTGCGGACAGAGGGGCCTGGTGGGCTACAGTCCATGAGGTCACGCAGAGTCGGACACGATTGAGCAACTAAGCACAGCTAGTTGAGGAAAGCTAACCGACTGGTCAAATAGAGAGTATGAGCCAGTGGTTATTATTGCTAATGCACACTAGAGTCACCTGGATTTTTTTTTTTTTTTAATGCAGATGTCTCGGCCATATTACAAACCAATAAAATCAGAATCTCTGAAATGAACATCAAAATTCCCTGGTGGTGTTGAGAACCACTGCCAAAAACAATAGCGAGAAGGGATGGCAGAGCTGTGTGTTTTCCCAAACGATGGAGGGGGTTGGGGGTGTCGATGAGGATCCAAGGCTTGTTGAGGAAATACTGACCACATGACAAGTTGCATTGAATTCATTTCTGCAACAGTTGTGGGGAGTAGAAATGTCTCCTTTCCTATCTCATAGATGCATCTCAGATTAGGAACCCTGATGGAACAGGATAATGAGTTCCTGGCAGGCAGAACTGTCCACAGCGACAGGGGTAGCAGCTGAGAGTCTCCACGTCTCTGCAGGAGACTCCACAGCAGCACCTCTGGTCTGGGAGCATCTCAGTCCTTCATACCAGATGCTTCCCACCTTAATTCCTTCTCATTTCTCTTTTCTCCAGATCTGATTAAAGTCATAGTCATTCCTGATGACTCAGTTCCAGTGTTAACCTTCAGAAAAGCTTTTCTACTTGATCTCTTCTCTTCTGACTCAGTTAGAAAACTTGCATGTGGCTCTTCTTGGAGTTCAAAGTGAATATCCCCCTCATGAAATTTTCTACATGGCTCTGTGCAATCCATGAGTGTCAGGACTGCATTTTATCTCTGAATCTTCAGAACAGAGCCTAGGCAGTCCATAGGATGTGCTCACTAGATATATGTTGAACAAGTCAGTATTTGTTTCACTCCAAAAAGCTTATACTGATGAAGCATTTTTAGAGGGAGATATATTTCATCATCATATATATATATATATATATATATATATATATATATGTATATAGTACATTATTACACTTACATACATTCATATATGTGCGTGCATGCATGCTAAGTCGCTTGAGTAGTGTCCAATTCTTTGAGACCCCATGGACTCTAGTCCACCAGGTTTCTCTGCTCAGGGGATTTTCCAGGCCAGAATATTGGAGTGGGTTGCCATGCCCTCCTCCAGGGGATTTTCCCAACCCAGGGATTGAATCCAAGTCTCTTGTGTCTCCTGCTTTGTCAGTTGAGTTCTTTACCACTAACACCACCTGGGAAGCCCAAATACATGTGTATATTTCCTGGATAAAGAATATTTGCTATGATAAAGAATATTTGCTTCATTAGAAAAGAATGTGTGCAACCCATAATACCAAAATAATCACGTTTTCTGACAAAGTTTAAAACTCTAAAAATATTTACCACAAACTCTCATTAGAGTAACACTTAAGGAATATACATCAGGAAAAATAAAATTGATCCCCAAAGGGAGAGTGTAATGCCAGAAGAAAATGTGAGTCAAAAAACCTGGCAAATGTGAGTAAATATAAATAAATATTGACTTTACCACATTAAAATAACAACAAATTAATTCTGTGGCTAAGAAAACACAATGGAATTAAAATCCTGAACAAGGATAACATTTTAGACAAGAAAATCAATACCATACTGAATACACTCTCTTAAAAAAGCTAATTAAATTAAAAATCAATAATACAGAGTCAAGTCTAAAAAACATATAGTTGCAAGTATTAAAAATGTATTTCTAAAAATGTCATGGATCAAAGTAAAAGTAATAAATGTTTCAAATAGTAGTAATAAAAATGATAATGATAATACTGCATGCCAAACCTGTAGGATGTGACTAAAGAGGTTTATAGTAGGAAATTTATAATTATAAACATTTTCATTAGAGAAGAAGGGTTGAAATTTGATGAGCTAAGACTGCAATTCAAGGGGTTTGAATAAGAACCGCAGACTAAATCCAAATAAAGGTTAAAAATAATAAATGATATCAAACAAAGAGACTGCCATTAGAGATTCATGTAGCCTAAACCTCAGCAACTCCACTCCAAATATTTAAGGAACAGAATTCCCCACAGAGGTTTCCATTCTTCTCTTCAGGCTGTTCCTTCCACTTAAAGAACAAATCAAGATTCCTGTATATGTCTATATCTAAATCTGTTTAAAATGAGCTATTTTAGAGATAAAACATATTTCAACATATTTATGCATTGATAAGTGTATAGAGATTTTAGTTTTTGTTATATGTTTGTGTGTGTGTTTGTATGACAACCTAATTTTGTAGCACTTTAACTGTATTGCGATGATTAAAGACAAGGGGCCCCATTAAGGACTAAGCTTCTGGAATCCATCTTGGATAAATAAGACAGATGCAATGTTTGCTCTCAAAGGACATGATCCTCTGGCTAGACATCGTCCCCACACCCTCACCTCAGGGGGACTTGATGCTTCTGTGGTTTCCCATTGCAGGAGGTCAAGGTCAGAGAGGAGCTCAAGAAGAGGGCGATCAGGCTGGGAAAGGACTGGCTACCTTGGCACCAGAATGAGCAGGGAGACTGGGAGTGTTCATCCTCGAGGCTGACCTCACAGTTACCTTAAAATGCACAAGTCGGAAGGGATGTAGGCATTCCATAAGGCTTCTGGGTCACAGTTGCAAATGATGATGAAAAATGACAGTAGGAATATGATAAAAAGTGAGGAGTTGGAGAAAGAAATATCACAAGTCTACACTAACCAATTTTAAGATCCTGGGAAAATGACTGAAATCAAACTTTTGCTTCCTCCTCTTAATAAAGAGAAAATCACTTATTGTGTGGCTTTCGAGGAGGTTTGCGTGAGATTAGACATAGAGAGTCCTTGGTGCAGAAGCTGACACAGAGCTATATTACACATATTATCCTTGAATGTCAACCAAAAGAACTTTATAAATTTAATTTCTGCCAGTTCAACAACATAGAACAGGCGGAAACCTGGTACGATCCCTGTTAATAACCAGTGGTAAGATGCCTGTATGTCCAGCCTGTTTTTGAAGGCATTTATGACCTTGCTAAAACCAACAGCAATGAAAATAAACAAACAAACAAGCAAAAAAACCCCTGATTACCCCAGTTTTACAGCAAAACCCTTTGGGGAAAATGCTGACACAAGAAAGGTTTGTATTCATCTTAACTCTTGAATTTGGCAATTTCTTACTGTGTCCAATCTCTGTGTTGTGTCTGACTCTTTGGGACCCCATGGACTGAGGCATGCCAGGCTTCCCTGTCCTTCAATATCTTTTTTTTCTAATAATTTGCTAATAACTAATTGTTAATATCTAATTACTAATAACTGCTGTTAACACCAGAAGCAAACTAACTTCAGCAAACATTGGCCCCTGCTTAACACTCTAGACCATGACTTATCCATCCAGATGCTGTTGATAAGAGGGGCTGAGCAATTCTTTGCAGTGAGGCTGTCCCTTGCATGTAAGATGCTTAGCAGCAGCCCTTCCTGTGCCCATGAGATGCCAGGAACCCCTTTTCCAGGTGTGACAAGAAAATCATGTCTTTGGACGTCACAGTGTCTCCTTCCGGGTGCAAACCAGTACTCTAGACAAACAGAAACTCATATTTTTTTTCCATAGTTCACATCTGATGTCTCGTGGCTCAGACGGTAAAGAATCTGCCTGCAATGCGGGAGGCCTGGGTTCAATCCCTGGGTCAGGAAGATCCCCTGGAAATGGAAATGGCAACCCACTCCAATATTCTTGCCTGGAGAATCCCATGGCAGAGGACCCTGGAGGACTATAGTCCATGGGGTGACAAAGAGTAGGACTTGATTGAATGATTAACACACACACAGTGGATTGGAATACTGAGATTTTACGGTATATTTGAAGAAAATAGAATGATAAGAGTCAAAAAGAGCACCGTGAAATTGAGTGAATGCACTTTAAAATGAACATGTTTTTATTCATCTCCATCTTGAATCTCCCTTCAAATTCAAGGAAAGAGACTTCCATGACCCACAGCCAATTTTGGAATAGAGGGCATGCATCCTCACCACATACAAACATCCTCAAAACTATCTGAAACACTCCCCAAATACTGGATCAAGGACCCACATGAGACAGTATCACATAGCCCACTGAAAGTCAATTTCAAATGATCATTTGTGGTAAAGAATTTTCTTAATTGTCAACAATCAATGCCAGGAAATTCTACCTTATCCACAAAAATTCCCCTTCGCTGTCCTTTTTTCTGTGATATCAGTGGGACAAATACTTGTGGACATTATGGGACAAAGCCCTTAGTATCTTCAAGAAGTGCACCCCTAGACGTGACACGGCAGAAGAGAAAGACTGTCTGCCTGGAGACCCTGTAACCCTATGCTGCCATACTGGCAAAAAATGGTACATGCTAAGCCCCCTTGCTCTTTATAAATATGTCATTTTCAAGTGTCTTCTGGTTCATATCAAGGTTTCCTTAAGCATCCAATGTAAAGTGTTTACTATTAATATATATGCCTCCAATATGGGTTAGCATTTTAATTATCATCAGATATCTACAATCCTATGAAGGTTCTTAAATTTCATGCACATAGCCCCATCCCGAAACTGACATCTTGAAGCACTGGATTGTAATGTGTGTGTGAAAGTCGCTCAGTCATGTCCATCTCTTTGTGATTTCCCATAGACTGTAGGCCACCAGGCTCCTCTGTCCGTGGAATTCTCTAAGCAAGAACACTGGAGTGGGTTGTTGTTGAGTCATTCAGTCGTGCCCAACTCTTTGGGACCCCATAGACTGTAGCCCGCCAGGTTCCTCTGTCCATGGGATTCTCCAGGCAAGAATACTGGAGTGGGTTGCCGTTCCCTTCTCCAGGGGATCTTCCTGACCCAGGGATCAAACCCAGGTCTCTTGAACTGAAGGCAGATTCTTTACCATCTGAGCCACCAGGGAAATCCAGCTGATTGTAAGGTCCTCCATTATTTCAGACACTCTATGAGGAATGTTATACTGATAGATAGAAACCAGCTTACTTTCTTTAGAAAATACAAAGTTAACATTTTTTTTTTTTTCCAGGCAAGGTTAACCGTTTTCATACACACTTTTTGTACTGCATTGAAGACTGTGTTCTTTAATCTGGTGTCATAGTTTATGCAGGGAATGAATATTGTTCAATGGAACAGCCAATCTGAAAACAAATTTTTTCCTTTTTTAAACTTTAAAAATGATCGATTTAATGTCTGAAATAGCAAACACACTGAAGCCATTAAGAGCTAAATTACTCAAATGTTTTTCAAATAAGCTGCTCAGAAGTCTTTGATCCTGTTAGCTGACAGCTGAATGGCAGCCCCAGCACCCACGGGCCTCTTAAGAGGGAGTGGGGGGCGGTCTGCTGACAGTCCCACGCCCTGAGGCCTGGAGCCTGGCTGGGAGCAGAAGACAACTGGAGGCCTTGAAAGGAGCGCTCACCTACATCATAATTCCAACTCCCAAGGAGAGGGGGGAGGAAGCAGTCCTTTTATTGTTGTGGATGAGTGCTGTCCTCGAGTTTGCTGAGTTAACCAGATTCTATTCACTTTCGCCAAATGGTTTTATTTACAAAGAAGTGTTTTAGAAGAGCACTCTAAACGAGCATACAGTTATCAGCTGGGAGGGATAGTTAGGGAGTTTGGGGTTGACATGTACGCTCTGCTGTGTTTAAAATGGATAACCAACAGGGACCCACTGTATGGCACAGGGAACTCTACTTTATGCTCTGTAATGAACTAAACTGGAAGAGAATTTGGAAAAGAATAGATATATGTATGCATAACTGAATCATTTTTCTGTACACCTGAAACTAACATAACATTGTTAACTAACTATATAGTCCAATATAAAATAAGAATTTTTAAGTAAAGCATTAAAAAAAAAAAAAAAAATCTAGCCTCAAAACCTAAATCTAACAAATGGCCCTGAGAAAAGAAAGTCCCCAGGCCTCCTTCCTCTCCTCCTTATTGAGGAGTTCCGGGCCTGTTTCTGAGTCCCTCAAAGTCTTCTTGGAATGATCAGGGCCACCAGAAAAAGTCCAATCCAGAGTTAGCAACTAAAAACAGATTAATCTAGAAACTCATGGTGAGAATTGCAGCTCTATGACAGAAGGGCAGGAAGATGCCACCTTTCAGATTCCCCCACCCACTAGGTATGCAGGCACCCTCCCCTGCCTCCAGGTACCACATACACAGTCTCCAAGTCCAACGTTAAAGCTCGAAGCATGCCCACCCGAGAGCAGCTGTCATGGACTGTGGTCAGGGCTGCCATTTACCGTTTGTCTGTAGCATCGTGTCTTGAAAGGCTGGGTACCATTGAAAGAGTCAGAAGGGTGCCCCTCAGCATGCAATAGGCTTCCGTGGGCACCCTGGCACCCTGAGGGTGCAGGGTCCCTCGCCTTTTAGCAGGCAGATGTGACACTGCGGGGGAGAGGGACAACGGCTCCATAATTCAGCAGTCTGCTGCTTTATCACAACTCTCAGCAGCTCTCTAATGAATGTTTCCGCATGCATGTTTCTGACTGATAATCAAACTCAGAACAAGTTCTAATTGGGTTTTCCAGTGATAGAGGAGGGTCTATATTAGCTTGGCAGATGTCCCACTAATGTTAAATTAAAACTATAAACATGGTACGCTTAAAAAAAATCCTGCTTTGGTTGGATCTTAAACATATGAGAGCTGGATTTATGGATGTTCACATGTTCGAAGAGTTTTTAACTATGGTCTGTCCCTAAAGAGAAAAGTCAGAAAAATGCCTGGCATAGGGGAAGATGCTAGTAGAGGTATTTTAACTTGCACATAGAGAATCGGGAAGATGAAAGTTTATGAGAAATTTGAAAGGGGGGAAAAATCTTATTACTTATATTTAACTAAAATATTCCCTAGCTAGGCTTGTTACCTTTCTTTAATCATTAATGTGATTAATCAACCTCTGGTTCTCACTTGCAGCCTCCACCTTCCATGACAAGAAATTTTTCGTAAAGTTTAGGGAGCTTAGAATAAGGGAAGAAAACATAAAGCTCGCTCCTCTCCTGGCCCTTCACTGTGTCCTTTAAAGAGCTAAATTGTCTTTGGAGCCCATGCCTATCACACTGCCTGGCCAAGAGTACGTCCTCAAAACAATGTTTGCTAAAACTCGAATGAATAAGTAGGACTCAGAGGAGCTTTGGGGAAGCGAGACTACTCTGTATGATACTATAATGGTGGGTATGTGACATTATACATTTGTCTAGACCCATAGAATGTGTGAAACTAAGAGGGACCCTGATGCAAATGATAAACTTTAGGCAATGATTGTGTGTGTCGATGTGGTTCATTCATCGTACAAATGTACCCTCTGGTGGAGACAACGATAAAGGGGGAGGCTATGTGGCAGGTGGGGCAGGAGGTGTAGGGAAACTTTTGTGCCTTCAGTTCCATTTTATTATGAATCAGAAACTGTTCTTTAAAAAAAAAATCTGGATAAAAAAATTGACAGTACTGAAAGAAATTGAATTAAAAACAGTTAAATTAAAACACAAGGAAATTCATTTCCAAAATGTATTTTATCAAATTTGGAATAAGTCTTTGATGAAACAGATGTGTGTATTTTCTAACTAATATCATTAATTCTCAGGTCTAAAGTCGTCTCAGACGGCATGTGATTTAAGGTTCTCTTTTGTACATACGTGCAATCTGCGACCCTGTGAGTGCTGGCAATTTGTCCTCGAAAACAGTGTGAACCCAGAATTCCTTACCTGGTCCTTCCATGCAGCTTTCTCTCCTGTATCTGTTCTGTGTCCTGGCCAGCGAATCCGTCAGCAAAGTCAGAAGGGCCTGTGTGTGTTGACATGTCTCCAGATGCCTGCAGACCTTATCCCCAGGCCACCCCCGCAAGTGAGGCCGGTCCAAACAAGAACAAGTTCCCATTTCTACCCCTTTGATATGTTAAACTCACATCCCTTGTTGTTCACTCAGTTGGGGTGTTGATTCTTCACTTAGAGGAGGATGTGTTACATCTCTGAACCTACCATCACGGGAAGCTGTACCCCTTCTTTACCCCAAACACTTGAAAAGCAAAAACCTCTCAGCCAGGCCTGGGGCTCTCCTGCCCCATTTTCTCCACCCACCCTGCTCCCAGCTCCGTTACCCGCCCATTTCATCCTCAGATGAAGAACCAAAGCAGAGATGTGTGTTCCCAGAACCTCTCCCCACTCTGGAGCCTCAGAACTGCTGACTAACACCACTTCTCCTCTGGGGGGTGGGGGGGGGGGTAGTCTTGGACCACATCTCAGCTCCTTCTGGGGAAACTACCCTTTTCTCCACACCCAGGACCCCACGCTGAAGGCTTTAACGGAATGTAGTCTCCCCAACCCTGGGTATTTTGTTGTTATTTTGAACCACTCTTACAATATTTTCCTTTTGGAATCCTTGGATTTTTTTGATCTGGGTGTTTGTCTTTATCTCCATCATAATAATGTTTTTATAGACTAGGGATCAAACCCACATCTCTTATGTCTCCTGCATTGGTAAGTGGGTTCTTTACATAGGCACCACCTGGGAAGCCCTTTGAGACTAGAGGGATCCCATATATTCATTTATGTAGGACTGAGTATTTGAATTACTTTTCAACTGTTTTTGCAAGGGAACTGAACTGTGAATAAGCTCCTGGCCAACCTAGACAGATGATGAAATCTCTGAACAAGAGTCCTGAAGATCAGACCTGTTCCGCGACGCCCCTTCCTCCCCGGAAAGGTCTAGCACCATGATTTCCACAAAAGACCATAAATTACAAACACAGATTTGTGATTGACCAGGCAAAAGGGTCAGACATGACTTAGCAACGTAAAAAAAGCAACAAATACGTAATTTAATTTACTAAGACTTGATTTAGCGACTGCAGATTGAGAAAAGGTTATTTGGGGCTCGCACTGGTCTTCAGTTGTATCCTGATTCATATTTTACAATTTAACGATTTTATTTTTTATGACCTTTTTTTTTTACCATATTTTACGATTTTGTGATTCATTTAGACACGTGAATCTTCTGACATGGATCTTCTGATGTGGCTGAGGTAAGCTATGGACAAGCCCGTCACGAGAGAAATGAAAAACTAATGGGGATGCAGGGTCAGAAATCCCAGCTGTGGGTCCACTCTAGGATGTGTGGCAGCCTCATGGCTGATAAGGCCTTTGAGAATATGGGCAAAGCTCCCAAATCCACTCCACTGATACACCTACCTTCCCACTCCCCTGCACACAGCCTGCTGAGGGTAACCGACTTCATGGAAGCTGGGGACTGAAAAGTTGGCTCCTCCCGGAAGTGTGGGATTACATAGGACTTTAATCCTGCACACTCCAGGCCTGGGCACTGGGAGGAGGTCTGGAGTCTAGTCTATTCCATGGCACCTGCAGACCTGGCCTTCTTCTCCATGCATCCAGGTTGGCCTGTGTTCAACAAGGAGGAAAGGGGAGGGTCAACTCTTTTAATACTGTAATATTTCTTCACTAATAAACATAAAAACTAATACAAGCTGCAGGTAGGTTCAAGAAAGACAGTAACAAAAAGGAATGAACAAGATGTGAGACACCTTAGAGGACCAGAGCCTAGTAGGTCCCCTGTGGGGCAGCCAACTGTCACAAGAAGCTTGGACCAAGGACTTGGGCTTCAAGGGGACCCTTGGGGCTGTTTTGTCTAGTTTGGGCCAATGTTCATTATATCTCCGACTTCACTTTTTGTAACTACTAATAGATAATGTTGTTGTTGTTGTTGTTGTTTAGCCGCTAAGTCCTGTCTGACTTTGCAACGCTATGGACTGTAGCCCACCAGGCTTCTTTGTCCGTGGGACTTCCCAGGCAAGAATACTGGAGTGGGTTGCCATTTCCTACTCCAGGGGATCTCTCTGACCCAGGGACTGAACTCGTGTCTCCTGCATTGCAGGCAAATCCTCTACCCACTGAACCATTTGGGAGACCCTGCAAATAGGTATGCCTGAGTATTTTCAAAGGTTTCTGAATGATAGATTTAATTTGATGAGATAACTTTAATTATTACTTTTAACAGAAACAGAATGATACCTTGTCTTTTTCCTGAATTGTGCGTAAATGTTTCGAAATCACACATATGACTTACCAACATTTTGTTAAATTACCCTCTGTATTTCATAGCATAGCAAAAATTGTAGAATCTAATAGTATAAACATGAAAATTAGTTAAAACCTGTTTTTCATTACCAAGAAAAGATATCTTCACCTGGGATTGCTATAAAACAACCCAAGTGTATTAGTCGCTCAGTCACGTCCAACTCTTTGCGACCCCATGTGCTGTAGCCTGCCAGGTTCCTTTGTCCATGGAATTCTCCTGGCAAGAATATTGGAGTGGGTTACCACTTCCTCCTCCAGGGAATCATCTTGATCCAGGGATGGAACCCTGGTCTCCTGCACTGCAGCTGGATTCTTTACCATCTGAGACACTGAAGAAGGAAAAATCACCACCACTTGGAGCATGATTAGTTATTAGGAGTCCAGAGAATTGCTCAGATGAGTAACTACCCCAAGAGTGGCTAAATGCATCCCCGGTCCCATGCGTGAGGCACAGAGGAAAAGCCTGAAGCATCTCCATGTCCATGATTTATCTGTACTCCGAATGTGCATTTTAAGCCACTCCATCAGTGTCCTCTCCATCAAGATCTAACCGTTCATTTCAGCTTGAATTTTAGATACAGATCCTACCCCATATGCTGCTTGTTCCAGAAGACGTATGCTTTTTCTTCCAAAAGCAGAGGTGTTGGCCCCAGTGGCAGCGCTTACCACAAGCCGGGTCATTAGCGAGAAAAGGCTTGGAAGCCGCCCTGTAGGGAGGATTTCCTTACCAGCTTCTCCCACCCACTTCTAATTCATGCTGATCCATTTCAGAAGACAAATCTTGCCCAGATCAACCCTGTGAATGGGAGTCAGAGATGAAAGCTTTATTCAAATTTTCTAACATTTAAGAGCAAAGTGGGGGAGGGGGCACACCTGCAGAATAGGTATACCTCCAGAAAGACAGAGGAAAAAATAACATATTATTGGTGAAAATGCGGAGGATGGAGTTCATTTTCTGCCTGATGGCTAGATTACACAGCATCGTGTCTGTTGAGCAGCTTGAGTGGTGAAGACAGAGCTCTGTGAGCTGCTTGGCCAGTGCTGGGAATATGCTTTACTCTGACCCACAGACTGCACACATATCAGGGTCTGCCCTTGGCAACCATGGAAGGTAGCACTTCCCTAACTTTCCACAGTCTGGTACGCATGAAAGATTAAAGTATTTGCACAGATCACTAAGTTAGCCATGCCCGTGTCTGCGCCCTGAAGACTGAGAGAATCAATATTAATACTTCAACATAAACTAGCAATTGATACTTTCAGATTGTGGTGCTGGAGTAGACTCTTGGAGAGTCCCTTGGACTGCAAGGAGATCAAACCCGTCAACCCTAAAGAAAATCAACTCTGAATATTCATTGGAAGGACTGATGCGGGAACTGTAATACTTTGGCCACCTGAAGAGCCAACTCATTGGAAAGAGCCAACTCATGCCTGATGCCGGGAAAGACTGAGGGAGGAGGGGGCAACAGAGGATAAGATGGTTGGATGGCATCACCAACTCAATGAGCATGAGTTTGAGCAAACTCCGGGAGACAGTGAAGGACAGGGAAGCCTGGTGTGCTGCAACCCATGCGGTCACAAAGAGTCAGACCTGGCTTATTGACTGAACAACAACAGTGGATTAGTAATACTGATTGGAATAATATGATTGATTGGAGTCATTTAATCTCTCCTTGCACTCCCATGTGCACACATATGTGAGTAGTGAATCTAAGGATTACCACATAAGGAATTTGTGTAAAGCCAACTTACCTTCTGAGAAGATAATTGAAAGTATGTACTCAGATTCTGAGAGTTTTTCAGAGTTTCATTGTATGTGAAGAATGGTGTTTGTTCACCCTGAGACTTCTGTAACAACTCCCTCGACTGCACCAAATTACAATCTCAGGGCTCACTCTGACAGTCTTGCTGGCTTGTGGGGACAACCCTCTTCCCATTTGCATTTGTCTGATCACTGGCACCTGCTGTGGTGCTGCTTCAGGTCCTCACCCTCCCGGGTGCCTCGCACAGACCAGAGCCTGCATTCCTGACCTTTCACCATGAACTTCAAGGTCAGCATGGAGTCAGCCTCAAAGAGGACAACAGTAGCCTGTGCTCCCTATTACAACTGAGGAAGCAAATGCTGAATGGATGCCCTTAAGTTTATAGAGCTTATTCCTGGATGGTCAATCAAACCCCAGTTCTAATTGTTCTCCAAGCCTGTGACATTAGTGAGGTCGACATCCACCATCTTCCTATGGTGCCTCAGTTAGGCAGCAGCTCCGCTCTCGTCACCACTTGCCTCCATTCTTTCCACATTCTCATTAGTTAAGGACTCCTTCCGAACCCCTAGGTAGGAGGAGGTAGGGTGAATAATCTTCAGTTCAGTTCAGTTCAATCACTCAGTCGTGTCCGACTCTTTGCAGACCCCATGGACTGCAACACGCCAGACCTCCCTGTCCGTCACCAACTCCCAGAGTCTACCCAAACTCATGTCCATCGAGTCGGTGATGTCATCCAACCATCTCATCCTCTGTCGTCCCCTTCTCCCCTCGCCTTCAATCTTTCCCAGCACCAGGGTCTTTTCCAATGAGTCAGTTCTTCACTTCAGACAGTCAAAATATTGGAGTTTAAGCTTTGACATCAGTCTTTCCAAAGAATATTCAGAACTGATTTTCTTTAGGATTTAGGAATCAATCCTAAAAGAAATTCAACCAGTCGATCCTAAAGGGATAACCTTACATAAGAAAATTTTATATTACTTCCACAGTAAGTGGACCCAGAGGATTCCCTCCTCCTCATTACAATAGGAAGAGATCTGGTCAGAGATATGTGCATTTGCTAGTTTAGAGAAAGGTCACCAGTGACACTAGAAAATGAGAAGTGTTCAGAAACTTTAATTCACATAGATACATGGACCCCAGTGTTCACAGTAGCATGGTTCACAATAGCCAAGACATGGAAGCAACCTAAGTGTCCATCAATGGATGAATGGATAAAGAAGATGTGTTACAAATATACAATGGAATACTACTGAGCCATAAGAAAGAATGAAATAATGCTATTTGTAGCAACATGGATGGACTTAGAGATTATTATACTAAGTGAAGTAAGTCAGACAGAGAAAGACAAATACCATATGATATCGCTTATAGGTGAAATCTAAAATATGATGCAAATCAACTTGTTTACAAGCCAGGAAGAAATTCACAGACATAGAAAACAAACTTAGAGTTGCCAAAGGGAAAAGACTAGGGGAGGGATAAATGAGGAGTTTGCAATTAGCAGACACAAACTGCGATATATAGGATAGATAGACAACAAGCACCTACTGATAGCACTGGGGACTGTATTCAATACCCTGCAACAAACTACAATGGAAAAGGATATGAAGAAATACATATAAATGTGAAAGTGCTAATCCCTCAGTCATGTCTGACTCTTTGCAACCCCATGGAATGTAGCTTGCCAGGCTCCTCTGTCCATGGAAACCTCCAAGCAAGAATGCTGGAGTGGATTGCATTCCCTTCTCCAGGGGATCTTCCCAACCCAGGGCTCAAACCCAAGTCTTCCGCATTGCAGGCATATTCGTTACAGTGTGAGCCAGGGAGTGTGTATATATGCATCTATATTAATATGTGTGTGTGCGTGTGTGCATGATCAATCACTAACTCATGTCTGACTCTTTGTGAACCCATGGACTGTAGCCTACCAGGCTCCTCTGTTCATGGAGTTTTTTAAGAAATAATACTGGAGCAGGTTGCCATTTCCTACTCCAAAGGATCTTTCCAACCAACTTGCATCTCCTGTATTGGCACGTGACTCTCTAACACCAAGCCACCTGAGAAGATGTACATATGTACATATATATGTACATATATGATGAAATTCTTTCCTGTATACCGGAAACTAACACAGCATTGTAAATCAACTATTCAGTTCAGTCGTTCAGCCATGTCCAGCTCTTTGCGACCCCATGGACTGCAGCACGCCAGGCTTCCCTGTCCATCACCAACTCCTGGAGCTTGCTCAAACTCATGTCCATGGAATTGGTGATGTCATCCAACTGTCTCACCCTCTGTCATCCCCGTCTCCTCCTGTCTTCAGTCCTTCCTGGATCTGGGTCTTTTCCAGTCAGTCAGTTCTTTGCATCAGGTGGCCAAAGTATTGGAGTTTCAGCTTCAGCATCAGTCCTTCCAATGGATATTCAAGACTGATTTCATTTAGGATTGACTAGTTTGATCTCCTTTCAGTCCAAGGGACTCTCAAGAACATTCTCCAAAACCACATTGCAAAAGCATCAATTCTTCAGGGTTGAACTTTCTTTATAGTCCAACTCTACATCTATACACGACTACTGGAAAAACCATAGCTTCAACTAGATGGACCTTTGTTAGTTAAAGTAGTCTCTGCTTTTTAATATCCTGTCTAGGTTGGTCATAGCTTTTCTTCCAAGGAGCAAGCATCTTTTAATTTCATGGTTGTGGTCACCATCTGCAGTGATTCTGGAGCCCCCCAAAACAAAATCTGTCACTGTTTCCATTGTTTGCCCATCTATTGACCATGAAGTGATGGGACCAAATGCCATGATCTTAGTTTTCTGAATGTTGAGCTTTAAGCCAACTTTTTTACTCTCCTTTCACTTTCAAGAAGATGCTGTTTAGTTCTTCTTCGCTTTCTGCCATTAGGGTGGTGTCACCTGCATATCTGAGGTTACTGACATTTCTCCCGGCAATCTTGATTCCAGCTTGTGCTTCATCCAACCCAGCTTTTCTCATGATGTACTCTGCATATAAGTTAAATAAGCAGGGTGACAATATACAGCCTTTTGACATACTCCTTTCCCTATTTGGAACCAATCTGTTGTACCATGGCCAGTTCTAACTGTTGCTTCTTAACCTGCATACAGATTTCTCAGGAGGCAAGTCTGGTGGTCTGGTATTCCCATCTCTTGAATAATTTTTCACAGTTTGTTGTGATCCACACAGTCAAAGATTTTGGTGTAGATAGTAAAGCAGAAGTAGATGATTTTATGGAACTCTCTTGCTTTTTTGATGATCCATCGGATGTTGGCAGTTTGATTTCTGTTTCCTCTGCCTTTTCTAAATCCAGCTATAACATCTGGAAGTTAGTTCACAGTTCACATACTATTGAAGCCTAGCTTGGAGAATTTTGAGCACTACTTTGCTAGTGTGCGAGATGAGTGCAATTGTGAGGTAGTTTGAACATTCTTTGGCATTGCCTTTCTTTGGGATTGAAATGAAAAATGACCTTTTCCAGTCCTGTGACCACCGCTGAATTTTCCAAATTTGCTATACTATAAATTTCCAAATCAACTATACTTCAATTTAAAAATTTAAAAAGAGTAAAAATGATAAATATTCTGATTTCCAGCTCTTTCAAAAATGCAAAATCTACCTTCACTCAAAAAATCATTTATTAGGGGACCTATGTACTCTCAAGATTGCGCTTTCCCATACATTACCCACCAAATCCTGACTACTACCCTAAGAGCAAATATTTTGCCTCTTTTGAAGGTGAGGAAACTACATCTTTGAAGCATAGATTGTTAGGTTGGTGAGATCAGTATGTCTGCAGTGAAGATGGACAGAAAGCATGGATTTGTCCAATGTAAACAAACTACAAGACAAAGGCAAAGGGACACATATACTATGTGCATCTTCAAAAGTGCATTGTTCTCAGAGATCCCATATAACCGATTTGTTGCAGATTTTAGGTAGGCACTCACAAACATTCCATATTCTACTATTTCTCAATTTTATTTAGGATTAAGTTCTTTTAAAGCATCTCAATATAAGTGCACATTCTCCTAAGAAAAGGACAGAAGATCCAAATGTTGTTTCCCTTCTCCTTCCTCCCAAAAAGCACTAGAAGAGTGGGTGTGCCCTGGTAGCATGGGCAGTGGAGGGAGCCCTGGGTGTGGGCAGCAGAGAAATCTCCTTGGGCATTTGCTCTGAACAGGGGCCAACTGAGGTCAACTGCTTGGGGACTGCAATTGGGAATCATGTTTGTATTAAGAAAGAGTTCTAATTCCATGACCTTCTGACCAAAGCAAGTACACTTAACCTCAAATGGTCACAACTTCTCCAAGGTGGGTTTCAGAACACTCAGAGGTGCTGCTTCCAGCTGGACAGAGCTTTAACCCTGGCTCTGGGTCAAGCCTGCAAAGTTGCCCTTTTAAAGAAACGCTGAAGTGCCTACTCTTTTGCTTTGCCAAGTCCCAAGTTTCTTGTCACTGTGTCTCTCCAGGGGGTCTCTCTCTTAAGTCCCTGGTACTCCTTCCCTGATCCAGAGTCTCATCTTTTTGTCCTGATTTCTCCTGCAAATCTACAGACCCAGGGATTCCTCCTGACTTATACAGGGATAAATTAGCATTTTTCTTTCTCCCTCAAATCACTGTGTCCAAATCACATGCATGTTTTCATTTAGTAAACATCCATATTTTGAAGATAATTTAAAATATGGAATTCTGGAACAGTCTTATTTGGAGTTTAGGAGAATGCTTGCTTGTATGTACTAAGTTGCTTCAGTCCGGTCTGTCTCTATGTGACCCCATGAACTCTAGTCCACCAGGCTCCTCTGTCCATGGGATTCTCCAAGCAAAAATACAGAAGTGGGTTGCCATACCTATCTCCAGGGGATTGTCCTGACTCAGGGATCGAACCCACGAGAAGGAGAATACTGAAAATGATAACTCAGATTCAGATCAGTGGTTCAAAAAATCTCTAGTCAACAGGGTCTGACAGGCAACATAAAAGCTAATAATTCCTCATTAAACCACTTCCTCGCAGGATGGACATCCTGCTGCCATATCTGGTTGTCACATCCAAGCTAGTTTCCTGTCCCCCCAGGAGGCAGATTCTAGCATTAGAGCAGTAGCCCAGCTGTAAGTCTTATGAAACAAGGTTTGCAAACTAAAGTCAATCCACCCCCTAGGAGGAAATCCCCACCCGAAAGTTGTGCCTCACATGAAAAAAGTGACAATTTTTCATGTTTTGATATGATTTTTGAAGTGTCATTTGAGCAAGGAAATAGGATGTTAGATTTGTTTACTTTGTCCCCTGAAGCGCAGCTTCAATTCAGACTCTCATGAAGTTGAAGGAACTTCAAGTGAGTCAAAATGAACCTCACCTAAGTGCAACACAACGCATCTCTAAAGAAAAACCAAAGTACCAGCACGTCCACCTCAGACTCACCACAGCCCCACAATCACGGTATCTGAGGATTCAGGACATTTTCTCCCTTTCTAAAGAAAAAGACCACTTGATTAAAGCTTTGTCATCCAAGGAATATTTTGTTTACTACATTATGAAATGTCTTTCAATGTTATCTATTGTGTGTCAGTTTAATTAGCAACTTCCAAAACATCACAGTCTGTGAGTTGAATCCTGTCAGAGGAAAGAATAGTGAAGAAAATCGGGATCAATCAGAAATGAGAGAACAAATCAACTCTTGTCCTGTCTTTGACCTGAACTCTAGAATTTTAGAAACATAGAGCCAGACACGTAGAGAAATCATTTCGTTCAGGTGTGGGGATCCTATCAGCTCTGAGAATCTCTGTTACTTCTGCAGGTCGAGGGATCCTTATGGCAGGACAGTGTTTATTTCTATTAAGCAGGCTGGACTTGATAAATAATAATTTGGTTGGTATTGCAATTATATGAAAATAAGTTGAATGGTTCTATGAAGACCTACAAGAACTTTTAGAACTAACACCCAAAAAAAGATGTCCTTTTCATCATAGGGAACTGGAATGCAAAAGTAGGAAGTGACAAAACACCTAGAATAACAAGTAAATTTGGCCTTGAGTACAGAACGAAGCAGGGCAAAGGCTAATAGAGTTCTGCCAAGAGAATGCATTGTCATAGCAAACACCCTCTTCCAAAAACACAAGAAAAGGCTCTACACATGGGCTTCACCAGATGGCCAATATTGAAATCAGATTGATTATATTCTTTGCAGCCAAAGATGGAGAAGCTCTATTCAGTCAGCAAAAACAAGACTGGGAGCTGACTGTGGCTCAAATCATGAACTCCTCATTGCCAAATTCAGACTTAAATTGAAGAAAGTAGGGAAAACTACTAGACCATTGAAGTATGACCTAATCAAATCCCTTATGATTATACAGTAGAAGTGAGAAATAGATTTAAGGGACTAGATCTGATAGACAGAGTGCCTGATGAACTATGGACAGAGGTTGGTGACATTGTACAGGAGACAGGGATAAAGACCATCCCCAGGGAAAAGAAATGCAAAAAATCAAGATGGCTGTCTTAGAAGGCCTTACAAATAGCTGTGAAAAGAAGAGAAGCAAAAGGCAAAGGAGAAACGGAAATATATAAGCATCTGAATGCAGAGTTCCAAAGAATAGCAAGGAGAGATAAGAAAGCCTTCCTCAGAGATCAATGCAAAGAAATAGAAGAAAACAATAGAATGGGAAAGACTAGAGATCTCTTCAAGAAAATTAGAGATGCCAAGGGAAGATTTCATGCAAAGATGGGCTCAATAAAGGACAGAAATGGTATGGACCTAACACAAGCAGAAGGTATTAAGAAGAGGTGGCAAGAATACACAGAAGAACTGTACAAAAAAGATCTTCACGACCCAGTTAATCATGATGGTGTGATCACTCACCTAGAGCCAGACATCCTGGAATGTGAAGTCAAATGGGCCTTAGGAAACATCACTATGAACAAAGCTAGTGGAGGTGATAGAATTCCAGTTGAGCTATTTCAAATCCTAAAAGACGATGCTGTGAAAGTGCTGCACTCAATATGCCAGCAAATCTGGAAAACACAGTAGTGACCACAGGACTGGAAAAGGTTAGTTTTCATCTCAATCCCAAAGAAAGGCAATACCAAAGAATACTCAAACTGCCACAAAATTGCACTCATCTCACACGCTAGCAGAGTAATTCTCAAAATTCTCCAAGCCAGGCTTCATCAGTAGGTGAACCATTAACTTCCAGAGGTTCAACCTGGATTTAGAAAAGGCAGAGGAACCAGAGATCAAATTGCCAACATTCAACATCTGCTCAATCATCGAAAAAGCAAGAGAGTTCCAGAAAAACATCTATTTCTGCTTTATTGGCTACACCAAAGCCTTTGACTGTGTGGATCACAACAAGCTGTAGAAAATTCTTCAAGAGGTGGGAATACCAGACCACCTCACCTGCCTCTTGAGAAATCTGTATTCATATCAGGAAGCAACAGTTAGAACTGGACATGGAACAACAGACTGGTTCCAAATAAGGAAAGGAGTAGTACATCAAGGCTTTATATTGTCACCCTGCTTATTTAACTTATATGCAGAGTACATCATGTGAAATGCCAGGCTGGATGAAGCACAAGCTGGAATCAACATTGCTGGGAGAAATATCAATAACCTCAGATATGCAGATGACACCACCCTTATGGCAGAAAGCAAAGAACTAAAGAGCCTCTTGAGGAAAGTGAAAGAGGAGAGTGAAAAAGTGGGCTTAAAACTCAACATTAAGAAAAATAAGATCATGGCATCCAGTCCCATCAGTTTATGGCAAATAGATGGGGAAGAGTGGAAACAGTGGCTGACTTTATTTTGGGGGGCTCCAAAATCACTGCAGATGGTGACTGCAGACATGAAATTAGAAGACACTTGCTCCTTGGAAGGAAAGTTATGACCAACCTAGACAGCATATTAAAAAGTGAGACATTACTTTGTCAACAAAGGTCTGACTAGACAAGGCTATGATTTTTCCTGTAGTTATATATGAATGTGAGAATTAGACTATAAAGAAAGCTCAATACCAAAGAATTGATGCTTTTGAACTCTGGTGTTGGAGAAGACTCTTGAGAGTCCCTAGGACTGCAAGGAGATCCAGCCAGTCTATCCTAAAGGAGATCAGTCCTGAGTGTTCATTGGAAGGACTGATATTGAAGCTGCAACCCCATTATTTTGGCCACCTGATGTGAAGAACTGACTCCTTTGAAAAGACTCTGATGCTGGGAAAGATTGAAGACAGGAAGAGAAGGGGACGACAGAGGATGAGATGGTTGGATGGCATCCCCGACTCAATGGACATGAGTTTGAGTAAACTCTGGGAGTTGGTGATGGACAGGGAGGCCTGGTGTGCTGCAGTCCATGGGGTCACAAAGAGTTGAACACGACTGAGCAACGAACTTAACTGATATAATTATATTTTTGTGGCTTCCCTGGTGGCTCAAAGGGTAAAAGAATCCACCTGCAATACAAGAGACCCTAGTTCGATCCTTGGGTTGGGAAAATAGCCTGGAGAAGGAGAAAGCATCCCACTCCAGTATTCTTGCCTGGAAAATTCCATGGACAGAGGAGTCTGGTGGTTGACAATCCATGGGGTTGCAAAGAGTTGGACATGACTGAGCAACTAACTCTTGCACTTTCATATCTGTATTTACAAATATATATACCTATATAATTGTAATTATATATTTTCAATTACATTTTTACAAATACAATTGTGATTATATATTTACACTATTCATAATTTCATATATTTATATAGTTGTATTAGTTGCTTAGTAATGTCTGATTCTTTGTGACTGTAGCCCGCCAGCCTTCTCTGCTCATGGGATTTTTCAGGCAGAACTACTGCAGTGGGTTGCCATCTCCTTCTCCAGATCATCTTCCCAATCCAGGGATCAAACCTGCATTTCCTGCTTGGCAGGCAGATTCTTTACCACTGGGAAACTCACTGTTCATTGTTGTTTTTGTTCAAATACCCAGTCATGTCTGACTCTTTGCAACCCCATGTACTGCAGCACACCAGGCCTCCCTGTCCCTCACCATCTCCCAGAGTTTGCCCAAGTTCATGTCCATTACATCAGTGATGCCATCCAGCCATGTCATCCTCTGAAGCCCTCTTCTCTTTCTGCCCTCCGTCTTTCCCAGCATCACGGACTTTTGCAATGAGTCGTCTGTTTGCATCAGATGACAAAAATACTGGAACTTGGAACTTCAGCTCAAATATCAGTCCTTCCAGTGAATATTCAGTGTTGATGTCTCTTAAGATTGACTGATTTGATCTCCTTGCTGTCCAAGGGACTTTTTCAGGAATCTTCTCCAGCACCACAGTTTGAAGTCATCAATTTTTCAGCTCTCTGCCTTCTTTACCATCCAGCTCTCACAACCAGACATGACCACTGGGAAGACCATCGCCTTGACCATACGGACCTTTGTCAGCAGAGTAATGTCTCTGCTTTTCAACACGTTGTATAGGTTTGTCATTGCTTTCCTGCCAAGAAGCAATCGTCTTCTGATTTTATGGCTGCAGTCACCCTCTGCAGTGATTTTGGAGCCCAAGAAGAGGAAATCTGTCACCAGTTCCACCTTTCCCCCTTCTATTTGCCATGCATTAATGGGTCCTCTTCATGAAAGTAAAAGAGATGGATGAAAAAGCTGGCTTAAAACTCAACATTCAAAAAATGAAGATTATGGCATCTGGTCCCATTACTTCATAGCAAATAGATGGGCAAACAATGCTAAGAGTAACAGACTTAATTTTCTTGGGCTCCAAAATCACTGGAGATGGTGACTGCAGTCATAAAATTAAAAGATGCTGGCTCCTTGGAAGAAAAGCTATGATCAACCTAGATAGCATATTAAAAAGCAGAGACACTAATTTGCCAACAAAGGTCCATCTAGTCAAAGCTATGATTTTTCCAGTAGTCATATATGGATATGAGAGCTAGACTATAAAGAAAGCTGAGTGCTGAAGAGTTGATGTTTTGAGCTGTGGTGTTGAAGAAGACCCTTGAGAGTCCCTTGGACTGCAAGGAGATCAAACCAGTCTATCCTAAAGGAAATCAGTCCTGAATATTCATTGGAAGGACTGAGGCTGAAGCTGAAAGTCCAATATTTTGGCCACCTGATGTGAAGAACTGACTCATTGGAAAAGATCCTGATGCTGGGAAAGACTGAAGGCAGGAGGAGAAGGGGATGGCAGAGGATGAGATGGTTGGATGGCATCACAGGCTCCGACATGAGTTTGAGCAAGCTCTAGGAGTTGGTGATGGAAAGGGAAGCCTGGCATGCTAATGTCCATGGGGTTGCAAAGAGTCGGACCTGACTGAGTGACTGAACTAAACTGAACTGAATGGGACCGGATTCCATGATCTTATTTTTTTTTAATATTTAGTCTTAAGCCAACTCTTTCACCTTCCTCCTTCACCCTCATCAAGACACTCTTTGTTTTCTGCCATTAGAATGGTATCATCTACATATCTGAGGTTGTTGATATTTTCCCCCTATCTTGATTCCAGCTTGTAACTCATCCAGCCTGGCATTTCTCCAGATGTGCTCAGTATATAGGTTAAACAAGCAGGGTGACAGCAGACAGCCTTGCTGTCCACGTTTCTTGATCTTAAACCAGTCAGTTGTTCCATAGAGGGCTCTAACTTTTGCTTTTTGATCCGCATACAGGTTTGTCAGGGGACAGGTGAGATGGTCTGGTATTCCCATCTAAGAGCTCTCCATAGTTTGTCATGATCCACACAGTCAAAATCTTTAGTGTAGTCCATAAACCAGAGATATTATGTTTTTCTGAAGCTCCCTTGCTTTCTCTATAATCCAGCAAATGTTCACAACTTGATCTCTAGTTCCTCTTACTTTTCTAAACCCAGCTTGGACATCTTTAAGTTTTTGGTTCTCATAATGCTGAAGCCTAGCATGCAAGATTTTAAGCATGACCTTACTGGCCTGGGAGATGAGTGAGATTGTCTGATGGTTAGCACATTCTTTGGTACTACCCTTCTTGGGTACTGGGATGATGATTGACCTTTTCCAGTCCTGTGGCCACTCTGGGTCTTCCAGATTAGCTGGCATAATGAATGCAAAACCTTGATGGCACCATCCTTTAGGGATTTGAACAGTTCTGCTGGAATTTCATCACATCTACTAGCTTTATGAACAGTAATGCTTCCTAAGGCCCACTTGACTTTGCACTTCAGAATGTCTGGCTCTGTGTGACTAACCACACATCATAGTAATCTGCTTCAGTAAGAGCTTTTCTACACAGTTCTTCCATTTATTCTTTTCATCTCTCCTTGATCTCTTCAGTATCTACTAAGTCTCTAACATTTTTATCTTTTGTTGTGCCCATCTATGGGTGGAATGCTTCCTTGATGTTTCCAATTATTCTGAAGAGATCTCTAGTCTTTTGTCTTTTGTTGTTTTCTTCTATTACTAAGCATTGTTCATTGAAGAAGAACTTCTTATCTCTTCTAGCTATTTTTTTTGGGAAATCTGCATTTAATTGGATGTACATTTCCCCCTCTCTCTTGCTTTTCACTTCTCTTCTTTCTTCTGCTATTTGTGAAGTCTCCTTAGATAATCACTTTGCCTTCTTGCTTTTCTATTTCTTTGGGATGGTTTTGTTTACCACCTCCTGTACAATATTATAGACCTCTGTCCCTAGTTCTTCAGACACACTGTAAACTAGATCAAGTCCCTTGAATCTATTCCTAGAACTAACACCCCCAAAAAGTGTTTTATTCATTATTGGGGATTGGAATGCAAAAGTAGAAAGTCAAGATATACCTGGAGTAACAGGCAAGTTTGGCCTTGGAGAACAAACTGAAGCAGGGCAAAGGATAATTGAATTCTGCCAAAAGAATACACTAGCCATAGCAAATACCTTTTTTCATCAATGCAAGAGATTGCTTTACACATGGACATCAATATTGAAATCAAATTGATTACATTCTTTGTAGCCAAAGATGGAGAAGCTGTATACAGTCAGCAAAAATAAGACCTAGAGTTGACTGTGGCTCAGATTATCGGCTTCTCATACCAAAATTCAGGCTTAAAGTAAAGAAAACTGGGAAAAATAATAGACCAACCAGATATGACTTAAATCAAATCTTGTATGAATTCGCAGCTGTTGTTCAGTCACTCAGTCATGTCTGACTCTTTGCAACCCCATGGACTGCAGCATGCCAGGCTTTCCTGTCCTTCACCATCTCCTGGAGCTTGCTCAAAGTCATGTCCATTGATTTGGTGATGCTATGCAATCATCTCAACCTCTGCCATCCCCTTTTCCTGCTGCCTTAAATCTTTCCCGGCATCAGGGTCTTTTCTAATGAGTTGGCTCTTCATTTCAGTTCACCAAAGTATTGAAGTTTCAGCTTCAGCATCAGTCCCTACAATGAATATTCAGCATTGATTTAATTTAGGATGGACTGGTTTGATTTCCTAGTCCATCCTATGCACACATATGCCAGTCAAAGCTCTTTCTGATCCTGAGATAACTGTACTAGGCATGGTGATGGAGGTACAGGAGATCTCCTTCATGCTGATCCTGCATCCACACCAAGCACCTTGCTCGCCAGCAGATGCAGACCCTGTTCTGGGCCCTGGACTTGGAGGGTCACTCCATCTTTCTAGGTCTCAAGCTACATAGTAGTAAAACGATGACTCACATGAGAGTTCAATTTGTTTGTGCGTCTGTGTGAGTGTGTGAACATTTCTCAATATATAATAGACACCTGCTGAATTTAGTTACCATCACATTGACCTAAATGAATTCTAATAGCAAACACAGTGTCATTTAATTCTGTCTGCAATCTTATTCTAACTGGAGTCTTTCTTGGGCTTTTTGAAACATTGAGAATAGTGTGAGGATGGGCATCACTTCACCTTCAAAGCCCGAGGTCACAAGGCTGGGGACAGATCTGTTCTACACTTGATATGTTAGATGAGGAGTGTGAAGCAAAATGAAGCGCAGGGACATCACGGAAGCCTCCCAAACCTCAGTCCCCAGGAGGCAGCAAATAGGACAGAACTAGGTTCAGGGGCTCCAGATCTGTGGACCCGCCTGTAACAACAATACAGCAAGTAGTATGTTCCCCTTTCTTTTTCTAATTGGGAATCATATATCCCTCAGAATTAAAATCTTAAAGGAAAGACTACAGATGCACCTGCTCACTATGAGAATATGTGTGTGCAAATTTAATGTTTATCATGGACTTTGGACTACAGTATCTTTTTTAAAACTTTTTATTGTATAGTTGCTTTACAACATTGCATTAGTCTCTGCTGTGTAGCAGAATGAATCAGCTATCAGTATACATATATCCCCTCTTTTTTGGATTCTCTTCCCATTTCAGTTCAGTTCAGTCACTCAGTCGTGTCCAACTCTTTGTGAGCCCATGCACCACAGCACACCAGGCCTCCCTGTCCATCACCAACTCCCAGAGTTTAATCAGACTCATGTCCGTTGAGTCCGTGATGCCATCCAACCATCTCATCCTCTTCCCATTTAGGTCATCGCAGAGAACAATTGAGAAGCGTTTCCTGTGTGCACAGGAGGTTCTCATGAGTTACCTATTTTATGCATAATATCCATTGTGTACGTAGGTCAAGTGCAATCTCCCTTTTCATCCCGCCCACCCCTTCCCCGCTCAGCTCATTGTATCTTAAGACACATCACAAATGGCCCCCAGCAGTATGAATGCATTCATGGGAGATGGTTTCAAGCTTATTTTCTTTCTTCAGCATCGTCCATTTCCCAAAGCCTGCTGTGGTCAGAGGAGGTTTTGTTGCAGTTAGACTCCTCCTCACTCAAATTCTTGCAAAGGGTTGCATCCCAGCTCCCTCTGTCCTCAGGCCCAGAAATACAGGGGCAGCTGGACTCTCAGTGGTCCCACTGGTGGCAGGCTTTTCTCTCTGACCCTTCTCTGACTCACTGGCCTCAGGCTGCTTTCATCTCCTGTTATTACTTCATACAATATTGAATATTCAGTGCTCATTTTGGAGCTCAGATTATTTATTTGCTCAGAGCTTGCTTTTTCTTGAGGTTGTGAAGGGTCAGAATTTACTAGACTCTACCAGACAGACACAGAGCTTCATAAGTCAGATGGTGGTTTTCTGTTTTGCTTTTTGCCACTATTTACTGTTTCTGGAGAAACCAACAACAGCACCGATTACCACCCTGTAAAGCTGAAGTGCTGAGGTAAACGTGTATCTGAGGCTTCTAAGACTATAAGCATCTCAGGTCCCCTCATTCAACATCATGAGAGAGAGGAATTTAAAAAAAAAAAAAAAGAAAGAAAACAGATGAATGACTTCATGAGTTACAAAGTAACGTAGTTTTATTCTTCCTTTACAGTCTTATTCCATAGAATGATTGGTGGTGCTGATACATGCATTGGCTTTAAGAGAAAGCACAGACAGGCCAAGGAGGCAGAGCTATTTACATTTGTGATGTTGAGTAATCTAGGGACAAGGTAGCATGCTCTAGCACCCTTCCTAGAAACTAATTTCAGCAAAAACTTAGCAGAGAATGAGCAGAGTCGAGATGGCCTTTGCATCTCCATGTGGGTGAAGCTGGCTCAGCAGGCAGCAGACCTCTGGGGTGCCCAGCAGAGCTACAATAGGGGGAGTGGGCTGAGGCTGACCCAGGGCCAGGAGACTGTCATGGTGACCTCGGCCACGCCCATCTCCCTGCAAGTTCCCTGAGGTACTTTCCCAAAGGTGAAAATTTCACCTTAGGGAGAAATGTAGTCATCAGAGTTCAATGGAAACCATTGCAGCTATATACACTGATGGACAGGAGACAGACTAAAACCCCAGGCTGTTATTTTGGGTGGATGTTAAAGACTGAACTGGAAAATTGTTTCTCTCTTGTCATCACACATGTCACTTTGGAGGAATTGTTTGTGATTAAAGGAATCAAATTGCGATTCAACTGTCCTTGGGAGATCACAGCCTGCTAGAAAAATTAAAATCACAAAGCAGGCACTCCATTAAAAAACTGTATTTGCAAAACCCATTACGTCATTTGCTTTACGTTGCGCTCTGCAGGAGGCTGGGCAGATGCTGTTTTCTGATTTGGCAGCTGAGAACCTGAGGCAGCAGAGGGCAAACAGCAAGTCCCACAGTGATGGCTGGAAAGTGGTGCACTGTGCCGGAGCTCTGACCTCAGCCTCAGGGTCCTCTGCACAAAGTGAGACAGGTACCCGCTGCCTCTGAGATGCAGCTTCATCACAGCAATACAATAACATCTGATTTATGAAGTGGTCTTGAAAACTAAGACTTAATGTATATAAAGCACCTTTCATAATATTTGCATTTGATAAGCTGATATTATGTTGTTGTATTATTATTTATGTGCAACCAGAAATACAACTTGAATCTCTATACTCCTAACTTTATAATTGTTCTGATTTACATGTTGGTTGCCTAGTAAATGAGAGTATATCTTGGTTACACATTCTAAGTTGGCATATTTGCATAGTTGGCTATTATGTAGAAACACAGGAATAATAATTATATATGTATGTGTACATTGTTGTTGTTTAGTCACTCAATCGTGTCTGACTCTTTGCGGGGCCTGCCAGCCAGGCCCCTCTGTTCATGGAATTCTCCAGGCAACAATATTGGAGTGGGTTGCTATTTCCTATTCCAGGAGATCTTCCCGACCCAAGGACCGAACCCAAGTCTCCTGCACTGCAGGCAGATTCTTAACCGATCGAGCCAGCATTTCTCCTTAAGTTTGTAACATTCATTATTTGTCCATTGGAAAGGCAATGGCTCTGCTATTTGGTTTTAATCACACAAAGTGGAGGAGTTAATGACCATTTTCTCTCTTTTAGAGTCCCTGACAAAAAGGGCAAAACAAAGGCACCTTTGTCCTTGATTAGGCAAAGGCAAGAAGACTTTATCATATCCAGAACGAGGCTGCATTTGCCCTCAGAGAGCTGACACGGACTGCTTCAAGGATGAGTGCTTTGAAGGGATGTCTCGGTAGACTTCATGGATGGGCACCAACCCCAGGTCCTCAAGTGCAGGTGTGAAAACTCTTCCCCGGGGTTCTCGCCTCTAAGCCACTGTCTGAGTCCCAGGATCTCCTGAGGAAAGAGGTACCACCTGTCCTGAAGTTCAAGGGCACTTCTAAAGTCACATAAGATTTCACTTGGGCGGGGAACAAAGGGGACAAGGACATTATTTTAGCTCAACCTTTTTCTACTTGAAGCACGTGATTCTTTGAAAACAAATGTTAAACATCATACTAAGAAATTAGAACCTTAGCAGTATGATAAAAGCAATCTTTTTTCCTGAAATTCTAAAATCTGTTCCTACCCAGTCAAGAATTTTTACATAATTGAAATCATATTGCAAGGACAAAGTACAGATTTCCTCTACCTAAGTTATGCATTTTGGTATAAAAAGTCAGAGATTAGTTCTGATTTTGCTGAAAAGTTATGTGACCCTGGAAAAGCCTAAATTTCTTAGACATCACATATAAAATTACTATATATTGTCAATGATCTTTTCTGCCACTAGTAAAATGTAATTTGACAATTGCAAAATATATATAATAATATATAATATAATAATATGTATGATAATACAATGAGATATATATAACACTTTACTTATCACTAATAAGCACAAATGCTGTGAGAAATATGAATGCCAGACATTAAAGACATATACAATCATTAAAAGTAACAAATTTACCTTAAAAATGGGAGCAAAAGTCATGTCTCAAATATGCTCCATCACCAGAAATCCATTTTTTAACTCCAATCCTACCACAAGTTGCTCTTCTGAGAATACATTATTCATAACATATATGACAGTTTAAGAACAATTTTTTCATCCCCTGAACAGTCTGTTTTAAATGGATGTTTTATTATTTCAGATGCAATTTAGGTATTTCAGTAGTTTAAAAAAATAGAGATTTTATAAAGGCAATGTAGAACTCCCTTCCTCTGGTGGAGTAAAAATAATTCTCCAAAATTGGCTCCTCTCTTAAAGTAATAAAAACATATAGCAAAAATGTTGATACCAAATTTTTCAGATCTCTGGAAATTAACAATAAGCTTTTAACCATCCAAGGAGTGTTTATTCAAGAAAAATGTGTTTCTACAAATGTTCTTTCTGCCTCTTTCTTTTCCTCTTCCTCTGGGACTCCCATTATGTGTGTGTTTGCTTGCATAGAATTTTGGTTGAGAGCATTTTACATCTAAAACTTCAGAGATGTTGCTTCATTGTCTCTCCCCTCATCATTTCAGAGGCTTCCCTGGCGGCTCAGACTGTAAGGAGTCTACCTGCAATGCAGGACACCCGGGTTCAATCCCTGGGTTGGGCAGATCCCCCGGAGAAGGAAATGGCTACCCACTCCAGTATTCTCGCCTGGGAAATCACAAGGACAGAGGAGCGTGGCAGGCTACAGTCCATAGTGTTGCATAGAGCCGGACACAACTAAGCAAATAGCAAACACAAACTTCATCATTCCTAACAAGAAAGCTTCTATCATTTTTACATTTTTCTCTCTTTGCAATGCATATATTTTTCCTCTGGTTGATGTTAAGATACTGTTTTTTTCACTGGCTTGAACAGTTTGATGATAAAGCACATCTGTGTGGGTTTTTAAATATATCTTGCCCTGGAATTGGAGAAGGAAATGGCAACCAACTCCAGTATTCTTGCCTGGAGAATCCCATGGACAGCGGAGCCTGGTGGGCTACAGTCCGTGGAGTCACAAAGAGTCAGACATGACTAAGTGACTAACTTTCACTTTTCTTTGCCCTGGGATTCATCAGACTTTTGGGTCTGTGGATTATAGAGTTTTCATCAAACCTTAAAACATTTAGTTATTACTTATGCAAATATTTTTCTTCCTCCTTCAGGGACACCAATTATATGCCTATTAGGAGTTTGCCTACTACTCCCAGGTGCTAATTTTTTTTTCTGACATTCCTTTTCTCTTGTTGCTTCATTTTCAATTGTGTCTTTTGTTATATATTCAAGATTTTTTGTTAAACATCTAATCTGCTGGTAATCCCATCAATTATTTTTATCACAAACATTGTAGGTTTCTGTCTAGATATTCAATATTTCTTGTTGTTGTTCAGTCACTAAATTGTGTCTGATGATTTGGACCCATGGACTGCAGCACACCAGGCTTCTCTGTTCTTCACTATTTCCCTGAGCTTACTCAAACTCATGTCCACTGAGCTGGTGATGTTATCTAACTATCTCATCCCCTGCCTTCCCGTTCTCTTACCCTCAATCTTTCCCAGCATCAGGGTATTTTTCAATGAGTTGGCTCTTTGCATCAGGTAGCCAAAGAATTGGAGCTTCAGCATCAGTCCTTCCAATGACTATTCAGGGTTGATTTCTTTTAAGATTGACTGGTTTGATTTCCTTGCAGTCCAAAGGACTCTCAAGAGTCTTTTCCAGCCCCACTGGAGAAACAAAATCACCAGTTATTCAGCACTCAGTCTTCTTTATGGTCCTCTCACATCCATACATGACTACTGGAAAAATCATAGCTTTGACTATATGGACCTTGGTTGGTAAAGTAATATCTCTGCTTTTCAATATGCTGCCTAGGTTGATCATAGCTTTTCTTCTAAGGAGCAAGTGTCTTTTAGTTTCATGGCTGCAGTCACTGTCCACAGGGATTTTGGAAAAATAAAGAAAATAACATCTGTCACTGTTTCCACTTTTTCCCCATCTATTTGCCATGAAGTGGTGGGACCAGATGCCATGATCTTAGTTTTTTAAATGTTGAGCTTTAAGCCAGCTTTTTCACTCTCCTCTTTCACCCTCATCAAGAGGCTCTTTAGTTGCTCTTTGCTGTCTGCCATTAGAGCTTATATCTTCCATGTTTCTACTGAGCTTGAACATGTGGAACACAGTTCTAGTAACTGTTCAATGTGCTTGTCTGCTAATCCCAGCATCTGTGTCACTTCTGGGCTTTGACTGCTTCTTTTCTTGTTATATACCATGCTTTCTTTACATGCTTGGTAATTTTTGACTGAACACCAGAGTTTAGGTAACTTTCCTGTGCACGACTATATATGACACAGCCTGGAATTGTGCCAGAATTTATCATCATGGTGTTACCAAACTCAGGTCAGCTGCTTGCCACTCAAAAGCCAATACTTGAGAGATGAGTGTTGGTAGGAAATGAAAGATTGCTTTTTCAAGAAACTGGAGAGACTAACAACCTGAGGATAAGGTAGACTTGTGTCCAAGGAGAACTTCCAGCTGCTGATTAGGGGGCAAGAGGTTTTAAATGGGAGTTTCAGGAGTGTAGAGGTAAAGGAAAAGGCTGTGTGCACAACAGTTAGCTTTGACAGTCATCTTGATGCTGGTCATTCTGCAGTCTTATCAGTGTCATCCTAATTGTTTTAAGTACAATTAACCCTCAACTGGAGAAGGCAATGGCACCCCACTCCAGTACTCTTGCCTGGAAAATCCCATGGATGGAGGAGCCTGGTAGGCTGCAGTCCATAGGGTTGCAAAGAGTCTGACATGACTCAGCCACTTTACTTTCACTTTTCACTTTCATGCATTGGATAAGGAAATGGCAACCCACTTCAGTGTTCTTGCCTGGAGAATCCCAGGGATGGGGGAGCCTAGTGGGCTGCCGTCTATGGGGTCGCACAGAGTCAGACACGACTGAAGCAACTTAGCAGCAGCAGTAGCAACAGCAACCCTCAACTCTGTTCATACTGTTCATGGGGTTCTCAAAGCAAGAATACTGAAGTGGTTTGCCAAACACTTCTCCAGTGGACCACATTCTGTCAGTTCTCTCCACCATGACCCATCTGTCTTGGGTGGCCCCACACAGCATGGCTTAGATTCGTTGAGTTAGACAAGGCTGTGGTCCATGTGATCAGATTGGCTAGTTGTCTGTGATTGTGGTTTCAGTCTGTCTGCCCTCTGATGCCCTCTCTTGGTGCCTGCTGTCTTACTTGGGTTTCTCTTACCTTGGATGTGGGATATCTCTTCACAGCTGCTCCAGCAAAGTACAGCCACTGCTCCTTACCTTGCATGTGGGGTAACTCCTCTCAGCTGCTCCAGCAAAGTACAGCCACTGCTCCTTACCTTGCATGTGGGGTAACTCCTCTCAGCTGCTCCAGCAAAGTACAGCCACTGCTCCTTACCTTGCATGTGGGGTAACTCCTCTCAGCTGATGCTCCTGACCTTGCACATGGTTGTGGATGTGACTGGTGATAGAAGCAAGGTCCGATGCTATAAAGAGCAATATTGCATAGGAACCTGGAGTGTTAGGTCCATGAATCAAGGCAAATTGCAAGTCGTCAAACAGGGGATGGCAAGAGTGAACGTCGACATTCTAGCAATCAGTGAACTAAAATGTACTGAAATGGATGAATTTAACTCAGATGACCATTATATCTACTACTATGGGCCAGAATCCCTTAGAAGAAATGGAGTAGCCATCATAGTCAACAAAAGGGTCTGAAGTGCAGTACTTGGATGCAATCTCAAAAATGACAGAATGATCTCTGTTCATTTCCAAGGCAAACCATTCAATATCACAGTAATCCAAGCCTATGCTCTAACCAGTAATGCTGAAGAAGCTGAAGCTGAATGATTCTATGAAGATCTACAAGACCTTTTAGAACTAACACCCAGAAAAGATATCCTTTTCATTATAGGGAACCGGAATGCAAAAGTAGGAAGTCAAGAAACACCTGGATTAACAGGCAAATTTGGCCTTGGAGTACAGAATGAAGCAGGGCAAAGGCTAATAGAGTTTTGCCAAGAAAACACACTGGTCATAGCAAACACCCTCTTCCAACAACACAAGAGAAGACTCTACACATGGATATCACCAGATGTCCAACACTGAAATCAAATTGATTATATTCTTTATAGCCAAAGGTGGAGAAGCTCTATACAGTTAGGAAAAACTAGACTGGGAGCTGACTGTGCCTCAGATCATGAACTCCTTATTGCCAAATTCAGACTTATATTGAAAGTGGGGAAAACCACTAGATGATTCAGGTATGACCTAAATAAAATCCCTTATGATTATACAGTGGAAGTGAGAAGTAGATTTAAGGGACTAGATCTGATAGACAGAGCGCCTGATGAACTATGGATGGAGGTTCCTGACGTTGTACAGGAGACAGGAATCAAGACCATCCCCAAGAAAAAGAAATGCAAAAAGGCAAAATGGTTGTCTGAGGAGGCCTTACAAATAGCTGTGTAAAGAAGGGAAGTGAAAAGCAAAGGAGAAAAGGAAAGATATAAACATCTGAATGCAGGGTTCCAAAGAATAGCAAGGAGAGATAAGAAATCCTTCCTCAGGGATCAGTGCAAAGAAATAGAGGAAAACAATAGAATGGGAAAGACCAGAGATCTCTTCAAGAAAATTAGAGATACCAAGGGAATATTTCATGCAAAGATGGGCTCAATAAAGGACAGAAATGGTATGGACCTAACAGAAGCAGAAGATATTAAGAAGAGGTAGCAAGAATACACAGAAGAACTATACAAAAAAGATCTTCATGACCCAGATAATCATGATGGTGTGATCACTCAACTAGAGCCAGACGTCCTGGATGCGAAGTCAAGTGGGCCTTAGGAAGCATCACTATGAACAAAGCTAGTGGAGGTGGTAGAATTACAGTTGAGCTCTTTCAAATCCTAAAATGATGCTGTGAAAGTGCTGCACTCAATATGTCAGCAAATTTGGAAAACTCAGCAGTGGCCACAGGACTGGAAAAGGTTAGTTTTCATCCCAATCCCAAAGAAAAGCAATGCCAAAAATGCTCAAACTACTGCACAATTGCACTCATCTCACAGGCTAGTAAAGTAATCCTCAAAATTCTCCAAGCCAGACTTCAGCAATACGTGAACTGTGAACTTCCAGATGTTTTTAGAAACATCTGGTTTTAGAAAAGGGAGAGGAACCAGAGATTAAATTGCCAACATCCATTGGATCATCAAAAAAGCAAGAGAGTTCCAGAAAAACATCTGCTTCTGCTTTATTGACTATGCCAAAACCTTTGACTGTGTGGATCACAATAAACTGTGGAAAATTCTGAAGGAGATGGGAATACCAGACCACCTAACCTGCCTCTTGAGAAACCTATATGCAGGTCAGGAAGCAACAGTTAGAACTGGACATGGAACAACAGATTGGTTCCAAATAGGAAAAGGAATATGTCTGTGAGGCGAGTAGAAGTAACGCCATGGCAGGCAGCTTAGATTAGGAGTAGGCCTTCCTACTTCTTGGTGGTAAGATTATCAGGCCACCTGGATACAAGCAATCAGCTTTCACTTAACACTGACCGCTGTTTGCCAATTAGGAAATTAGGAACAGGGCGGAAATCCCCGGGGAAAGTCCTGCACGCGCCAAAGTTTTGACCAATGAAATTGCTTTGCAAACGTGTAACCAATCCGCTTAAACCAACTACCAACGGCATGTGCTCACCCTAAAAACTTGTGTAACAGCTTGGGCTCGGGGCTCTCTGACCTCACACCACTGTGTTGGATGTGGCAAGAGCCCTGACTCGAGTCAGCAATAAACTTCCCTTCTTGTGAGTTGCATTGTCTTGGAGGCCTTCTCTCTTCCCGCTCGGGGATTCGGACATCGGGCATAACATGTCAAGGCTATATATTGTCACCCTGCTTATTTAACTTACATGCAGAGTACATCATGAGAAACACTGGACTGGAAGAAGCACAAGATGGAATCAAAATTGCTGGGAAAAATATCAATAACCTCAGATATGCAGATGATGCCACCCTTATGGCAGAAAGTGAAGAACTAAAGAGCCTCTTGATGAAAGTAAAAGAGGAGAGTGAAAAACTTGGCTTAAAGCTCAACATTCAGAAAACTAAGATCATGGAATCTACTCTATGGCTGATTCATATCAATGTATGACAAAACCCACGGAAAAATAAAAAATAAAAAATTAAAAAAAAAAAAAAAAAAGATCGTGGAATCTGGTCCCAGCACTTCATGGGAAATAGATGGGGAGATAGTGGAAACGGTATCAGACTTTATTTTGTTGGGCTCAAAAATCACTGCAGATGGTGACTGCAGCCATGAAATTAAAAGACACTTACTTGGAAGGAAAGTTATGATCAACCTAGACAGATTATTAAAAAGCAGAGACGTTACTTTGCCAACAAATATCCGTCTAGTCAAGGCTATGGTTTTTCCAGTAGTCATGTATGGATGTGAGAGTTGGACTCTAAAGAAAGCTGAGCACCGAAGAGTTGATGCTTTTGAACTGTGGTGTTGGAGGAGACTCTTGAGAGTCCCTTGGACTGCAAGGAGATCCAATCAGTCCATCCTAAAGGAGCTTAGTCCTGGGTGTTCATTGGAAGGACTGATGCTGAAGCTGAAGCTCCAATACTTTGGCCACCTGATGCAAAGAGCTGACTTATTTGCAAAGACTCTGATGCTGGGCAAGACTGAGGGGATGAGGAGAAGGGGACAGGGGATGAGATGGTTGGATGGCATTACTGACTCAATGGACATGAGTTTGGGTGAACTCTGGGAGCTGGTGATGGACAGGGAGGCCTGGCATGCTGCGGTTCATGGAGTCCTGAGCAACTGAACTGAATTGAACCCTCAGCTCTGGGCTTCCCTAGTGGCTCAGTGGTAAAGAATTCACCTGCAATGCTGGAGACACAGGCGATGTGTGTTTGATCTCTGGGTCAGAAATATTCCCTGTAGGAGGGCATGGCAACCTACTCCAGTATTCTTGCCTGGAGAATCCCATGGATAGAGGAGCCTGGTGGGCTCCAGTCCATAGAATCACAGAGATGGACATGACTGAAGTGACTGAGCTCACATGAGCACACAGTCCTCAACTCCAGGGTCGGTTTGTTCCCATTTACTTGAGGCCAGTTGTTGGAATTATGCAAGATAGAACACGAGATATTTTCAAACTTGTCTCTTATTTCTTTAAACATAGTAAATGTGGTTTTTTTTTTATTCTCTGGCAAATCATGCTAATACATCAGAACTTGATAAGATATTTCTTTGCATCTTGTTTTCTTGATTCTTAATCATGATGTCTTGTTTCCTTGTATATTAGTTACCTTTGACTTGTGATTGTCTGTTCAAAATTAGTTGAAGGTATAATTTGAGGGTTATAATACTGCCACTTTTTTCCAACAGATAATATTTATCTGCATCTATCTGGCAGGCAAGTGAGAGTCTTCTGGTCTGGGACCACCTTTACACAAATCCAGGTTTGAAAGTTCCTGGACAATCAGGTGTTTCTGCTGATTGCTGTTTTTACATCAGGTTAAGTTCCTCTTACCTGGACAGGACTAGCCTAAAGTAGATTGCGCTTATCAGAGAACCCACATTATAGATCTCCATAAATTTAACTTAACCTACTTGCCCTCCTAAGTTGCCAAAAATGCAACTTATCTTTATAGCTAATTCTTCCATGTTCTCAAATGCTTTCAAGATCTAAGTAGATATGAGCTTTGAAAAATTATCTGTGTTCCAGGTGTCTTCTCATTTTTTTTGGCCCTGTAATTTTTAACTATTTGGTTTATCCTGGGATATATTTTTAGATTTTTTTTTAATTTCATTCTTTTATGTAGGGAAGTTGGTCTAAATTATCTATCATTTCCAGAAATGTTAAGTCTTGACTACCTTGTCATTTATACCCCTTATATGAAGTCTTCATTTAGATCTTCACAACTTTCCCATAAGAAATATTAAAATGACTTCATAATTAATGCTCTTTCAACCAGCTTGTCCTTTTATGAAGCCCACATTATGTGCTAGGGACTGTGTTATGATTGTTGATTATCTCAGAGATACCCTGAAGTAGAAACTATTACTGTCTCATTTCCAGGATGATAAAGATGATTCACAGTGATGCTGGTAATGCTCTGGGGGCAGCAGCCATGGAGCAGGACCGGGGACTCAGGCTGTCTGACTGCAGAGCCCTTCTCGTGACCCCCACGCCTCGCTGGCTCCAGCTGCCACACTGCTGTGCTGTTTCCCATTCCTGGCACTGCAGCCTGAAAGCTGGGACACAGGGGTGTGCTCGCCTTCTCTGCATCCAAGGCATGCTAATCTTCACACAGAATAAGAATGAAGAGGCTGAACAGGTACTCACGCCACTGGATGGTGCATGCTCCTTTTTTTTAATCTGTCAGGATTCAACTTATCAGTCAGACTTGGGATCTGACGCTGCACTAGCCACAGGAGAACAGAACTCTGACTGCTCTTTCCAGAGGAGAGGAACCTGGGATCACAGAGAAAGTGCCACACTGAGGGTGCCTCATTGAGGCACTGGGGATAGTATCAATGACACAACTTGCACAATGTCATCTTGACAGTTTTACACAGACATAAGGTGCCTAGATACCTTTTTTTTTTTTTTTTTTTACCAACAGTTACCAAGAATTCCAAGATTCAGTTCAGTCGCTCCGTCATGTCTCACTCTTTGTGACTCCATGGACTGCAGTATGTCAGGCCTCCCTGTTCATCACCAACTGCCAGAGTTTACTCAAGCTCATGTCCATTGAATGGGTGATGCCATTCAACCATCTCATCCTCTGGTTGTCCCCTTATCTTACTGCCTTCAATCTTTCCCAGCATCAGGGTCTTTTCCAATGAGTCAGTTCTTCACAACAAGTGGCCAAAGTTTTGGAGTTTCAGCTTCAACAGTAGTCCTTCCAATGGACATTCAGGACTGATTTCCTTTAGGATGGACTGGTTGAATCTTCTTGCAGTCCAAGGGACTCTCAAGAGTCTTCTCCAATACCACAGTGCAAAAGCATCAATTCTTCAGAGCTCAGTTTTTTTATAGTCCAACTCTCACATCCATAAATGACAACTGGAAAATCCATAGCCTTAACTAGACCGACCTTTGTTGGCAAACTAATGTCTCTGCTTTTTAATATGCTTTTCTTCCAAGGAGTGTCTTTTAATTTCATGGCTGCAGTCACCAACTGCAGTGATTTTGGAGCCCCCCAAAATAAAGTCAGCTACTGTTTCCACTGTTTCTCCATCTATTTGCCCATGAAATGATGGGACCGGATGCCATCATGTTTGTTTTCTGAATGTTGAGCTGAATGTTGTTTTATGAATTCCAAGATTATCCTATAGAAATAACAATCCACTCCAGTATTTTTGCCTGGAAAACCCCGTGGACAGAGGAGCTTGGCTTGCTATAGTTGATAGAGTTGTAAAGAGTGGGGCAGGACTTAGGGACTGAACAACACACCACATGAGAAATAGTTCCTCTGAGGTCAAACATCAAGGAAATAACTACACATTCATGCTTTCTCATCAAGGTCCATTTCATGTCAGAGGGATTCATCAAGCTGCAAAAGTGAAAGCTTATTTTGTCTTCTGTTTTATTACTTAGGTCAAGTTCTTTTCTTTTATGTCACAGGGATAGGCCACCAATAAAGATAACAAAGGTTAAAAAAAAAAAAAAAAAAGACTACATTTTGACTTTCCAAGGAGCTGAGAATGTTCTTTACTGTTCAGTGTCTTAAAGAGAGCCTACCTTGGCTCCCCTGGAGTCTGGGTGAGTGTCCCCAGGGGGTCTGAGGCATCTCTTTGTGTGGAATCCTTTTATTCCCCAAGTGGTCTCTTTTCAGTGCTTTTCCTCACCATCTCCACCCTTCCTGAGTTGCATGACGTGAAGAAAGAACAATCTGGTGCAATTCCTCTTTTCTGTGCGCTTCTCATACAGAAGTACCCAGCACAAGAAATACTGCAGGTTTGGACTCTTACGTGTGAATTTGATCTCTAAAAGTAGATAGGCTTTGACTAACTCTGGGAAAAACAGAGTCTTCTGAGAGAGCTGCTTCCTGGGCAATGGATGTCTGTGAAGGGTGAACTAAGTATTTACAAAGGACTTAATCTACTGATGAAAGCTTAATCTCAAGTGACTTCTCAGTGTTTAAGGAAGTTTCCCTTAAAAGAAAACTACGTCTTGTACTTTGTTTCTCATTTTAAGGACTCGGAATTCGATCCTTGCATGCAGACTAACATAGGAGAAATGAATTTCTCTGCTAACTTATAGAAAGTCCATTTTTATATGAATAAGAGTACAGATTTTTGTCTTTACAAGAAGGGCTGGTATTCACCAATGGGAAAGGCATGAACTTTAAGATCCAGTGGTCTAGTCTGATGAACTTACCCCCTGAGTTACCAAGAGATTCAATGAGTTTGGCGGTCTCCGCCGTTTCTCTGTATAGTGTGTGTAGGTACCACCGAGGTGTATTTTTTGGTGTTGATTCTATACTCACAAAAAGAGCTATGAGCAAAGATGTGAGTCATTTTTAAACTCAAACTCCGCAGATGAACTACAACTCTCTTCAAAAGAAAGAGTAATTTTGTCCCCCAAATCGCCTTATTGGGAATTAGAGCACATAAATTTCTTTGCATTTCTGGGTTTGGGGTTGTCTATTTTATCTCTGAGTAACCCTTATGTTGGCCTTTTAAAAGTCACCTTTGTGTGCTGCACGTGAAAAGTGAGCCTGGCCCGGGCACCCGTGTTCACATGCACGAGCCTGGTGGAGAATGGAGAAGAGGGACAGAGCCCCCTTTGTCCACTGACTGCTCACCAGAGTGGGGGAGCGCCCCTTCTGTGCAGCGAAAGCCAAGGGTTGGGAGGAGATCAGCGTTGAAGAAAAAGGAAGCTCCATGACCTTGATGTCTAGAAGTCTTGTTTCTGTAAGAAAGGCAGTCATGGGTTCCGTAAGAACGGTGATGGGCCCCTTTGGCCAAGCCCACTGCCGGAGCTCCTGTGACTGACATGCGCCCCCACCAGAGACCCAGGACCTGACCGCATCCTTCTCATCAATGCAGCACCCTGACTGCATTGTGCTCAAGCACGAGCTTGTCAGGCCTTGCTGCTTGCTTCCCTGCAACGGTCCTTTTTCTTGATGCCTGATCCCCTGGGCTGTATTTTATTCAGGATGAACTCCTCCATGCAGCTTCCCAGGTGACCCTAGTAGTAAAGAACCCACCTGCCAGTGCAGGAGATGTAAGAGATGAGGATTCAATCCCTGGGTCGGGGAGATCCCCTGGAGGAGGGCATGGCAACCCACTCCAGTATTCTTGCCTGGAGAATCCCGTGGACAGAGGAGTCTGGTGGGTACAGTCCATGGGGGTGCAAAGAGTCAGACACGACTGAAGTGATGATTTAGCATGCACACACCTCCATGCACCATCATCTCCTTGGTGTTTTGATCCCACGCGCTATGTATCTAGGAGAACAACCTACACATTCCAGCCAGAAGACAAGAGGGGGCCAATTAGAAAGCTAACCACTGGATTGAAATGGCTCCTTCATGAGAAGACCATATTGTCAGTTCACGTGGAACATGGCTTCAGCACAGAATGTCTGTTAAGGTTGAATATTCTGCTGAAACACGTTTGAAGTAAGCAATAAATAAACATAATCTCTACTTCAAAAAGTTAGGAGCAGGGGTTAGAAGGAAAAACGATGCCTTTGTAGAAATAATGCTTTCTCCCCTTTTGCATTGACTAATTGATGACTATGTGGGTCTTTTTTTTTTTTTTTTCCTTTCCAGAGGGAAGAAAAGATTTGAGTTGGCTCGAATCCCGTTAGAACAACTAGCTGGAAACGAGCCATCTGTCACAGCTGCTGCCTGCTCTAACTGCCACTCTAATTGACAATGAACTCAGAGACCTGGGATAATTGTGGCTGCCCAGTGACTTAGGCAGGTAATGCCTTCCTTTTAGGATCCATCAAGCCCCATCTGTGCTGCTCGGGGCCTTTCTCCTGGGAGCCTGCTCTCTGTGAAGCGGCAAAGCTTCGCTCAAGCCTGGGGTTCGCCTCATTAGGGAGGCTCTATGGGCCTGCGGGATGGCCAGCCCAGGATGAAACCAAACCTCCTACAACTCGTCCTGAGATTTTAATCCCGTCGCCAGGCGTTCACAACATCTGCCATTCAGCCTGAGCTGTTTTGGGGAGATTTGCACCAACTGCTTTTGCTTCTGCTTATTTTATAGAAAAATAGTCATTTCCATGAGTCTTTTCAACCAGGGTGCTTTGGTAAATTTTCCTTGCATATATTTTTTTTTTCTTTTTATGTCTGGTTGCCTTTAAAGTGGAACAGTGACAGAATCTTTTTTTCCCCTTGGGCTCCAAAATCACTGCAGATGGTGACTGCAACCATGAAATTAAAAGACACTTGCTCCTTGGAAGAAAAGCTATGACCAACCCAGACAGCATATTAAAAAGCAGAGACATTACTTTTTGACAAAGTTCCATCTAGTCAAAGCTGTTTTTTCCAGTAGTCATGTATGGATGTGAGAGTTGAGCTGTAAAGAAAGCTGAGCACTGAAGAATTGATGTTTTTGAACTGTGATGTTGCAGATAGCTCTTGAGAGCTCCTTGGACTGCAAGAAGATCCAACCAGTCAATCCTAAAGGAAATCAGTCCCGAATACTCATTGGAAGGACTGATGCTGAAGTTGAAACTCCAATACTTTGGCCCCCTGATGTGAAGAACTGACTCATTGGGAAAGACTGTGATGCTGGGAAAGACTGAAGGCAGGAGGAGAAGGGGATGACAGAGGATGAAGTGGTTGGATGGTATCACTGACTCAATGGATATGAGTTTGAGCAAGCTCCGGGCATTGGTGATGGACAGAGAAACCTGGCGTGCTGAAGTCAATGGGGTCATAAAGAGTCAGACCTGACTGAGCAACTGAACTGAGCTGAAGGTGGAGAACCACGCACTCACTGGAGACTAGCCTGAACATAGTGACGAGGTCAGCAAGATGGTACATTGTGTCAACTGGACCAAAGTGTTGACTTGCCCATTGGCAAGTACCCTGGTACACAACTTGAATCCTATGCACTGTACTTGGTTTTTCAGAGGTATTTCCTTTAGAGTTGATATTACAACTTAAAAACATACCTTTTCATGAAGCATCACTGTTGCTCCAGTGGTCCTGCAGGCATTTCTTTCCAAGCCTCTTGATGAAGCAGCAATGACCTGGTAGGAAGGACCAAGATGCCATAACTGTGACCAGGAAGGTCAGTCCTCTGTGGAAAGGAAGATGTCCCCTCCCACTGAAGCATTGGCTGTGTTCAGTGTCTTTTCTCCTTGATCCAGGCAGAGGAGACCCCGTTCATATTTTCATTCATCTCAGCTGAAACTTTCTGCTTTCATTTGGAAAACAAAAATAAAAGTTATACCTGATTACCTCAAAAGCCCCTTCAAATCAAGTTTTGTTCAGTGAGCCTGAAGCAATTATAAGTCAAAGATCCAGAGTGACAAGCTCCATAATGATCTTGCTGGGGAGAAAAACTTAAGGAAGAATGTCACACGGTCTCTCAGACTGGCTTCATGAGACAAATACACAACAAAAACAAAACACAGCGCATCCCCCGACTTTAGGCCATGGCTCTCATTTGCTGCCTGTGACAATACATGTGGGAAGCTGGTGGAAAAGCAAAATCTAGCAAAAGATGCTTGCTCCTTGGAAGAAAACTTATGACAAACCTTGACAGTGTATTAAAAAGCAGAGCTATCTATCATTTTGCTGACAGAGGTCCATCTAGTCAAAGCTATAATTTTTCCAGTACTCATGTACCGATGTGAGAGTTGGACCATAAAGAAGGCTGAGTGCCAAAGAATTAATTCGTTTGAACTATAGTGCTGGAGAAGACTCTTGGTAGTCCCTTGGACTGCAAGGAGATCAAACCAGTCAATCCTAAAGGAAATCAATACTGAATATTCATTGGAAAGACTGATGCTGAAGCTAAAACTCCAAAACTTTGGCCATTTGATGCGAAGAGCCGACTCATTGGAAAAGACCATGATGCTGGGAAAGATTGAGGGCAGGAGAAGGGAGAGACAGAGGATGAGATGGTTGGATGGCATCACCAGCTCAATGGATATGAGCTTGAGCAAACTCTGGGAGATAGTAGAGGGCAGGGAAGCCTGTCATGCTGCAGTCCATGGGGTCATAAAAAGTCCAACACAACTTAGTGACTGAGCAACAACAACAAGCCTCACTGGACCTGTTCAATCAGAACCCCTGGGAGAAGGTGCCCAGAGTCTGTGCTCTTCACGGTCACCTTGGGTGAGTCCTACACATGAAGACAAGCCATTTCTGCAAAAGACTGTTGGAATCAGTGTAGAGGCTCAAGAGAAGAATGAAGCCTGTAGGCACCTAAAGTGGAAGCGTTAGTTGCTTCGTCTGTGCTCAGTCACATCTGATCCTTTGAGACCCCACGGACTGTACTCTGCCAGGCTCTCCTTTCCATGGAATTCTCCAGGCAAATATACTGGAGTGTGTTGCATTCCCTTCTCCAGGGGATCTTCCTGACCCAGGGATTGAACTCAGGTCTCCTGAACTGCAGGCAGATTCTCTACCATCTGAGCCACTAGAGAAAGCCCCATAGGCTCCACCCATGAGGGCCTTTCTTATCACTTGTTTTTTCACTCATGCTTGCCTTCATGGACAAGTATGTTGCTCTGAGTGAGAACTCTGACTTGAGATTTTCATGTTGGGATGGTGAATAACAGTATATCTTTTTGATAACTTTAGGACTTCCCTGGTGGTTCAGACAGTAAAGAATCTTCTAGGGAGATTTCTTAGACCAAACATAACATGAATATGAGAAAATACAGCTCACGTCTGACTAAAAGGAAGTTCTGCTTTGGCTGGTCTTTTTTTTTTTTTTTTTTAATTTTAAGAGGAAAAATTAAAACTTTAAACAGAAAACCCCTTTGAGATGAGATGGTAAACATTTCTTGCTGTTGTTCAGTTGCTTAACTGTGTCCAACTCTTTGCAATCCCATGGACTGCAACACTGGAGTATGAAATGGCAACCCACTCCTGTATTCTTGCTGGAGAATCCCATGGACAGAGGAACCTGGCGGACTACAGTCCATAGGGCTGCACAGAGTCAGACATGACTGAAGCAACTTAGCATGCATGCATGACTGCAGCATACCAAGCTCCTCTGCCCTTCACTATCTCCCAGAGTTTACTCAAATTCAGGTCCATTGAATCAATAATGCTATCTAACCATCTTGTTCTCTGCTTCCCCTTCATCCTTTTGCCTTCAGTCTTTCCCAGCCTCAGGGTCTTTTCCAATGAGTGGCTCTTCGCATCAGGTGGCCAAAGTATTGGAGATTTAGCATCAGCATCAGTCCTCCCAGTGAATATTTCAGGCTGATTTCCTTTAGAATTTAGTGGTAAAAAGTAGCTTGTTAGTTTGCTGATCAGATATCCAGAAAAGTGATGCAATTCCTCCCAGATCAGATCTCAGATTGAACTTGTACTAAAACCAAGCCTGCAGATCTGGGAGGCCTCTTTCCAACAGAGCAGGCTCTTGTGGTTGGCAGATCATCTGTAATCAAAACTCACAGTCAAGCCATCCTTGCCTGAAACGATTCCCCTAATCTAACTTTGCTCCTTCTGCAGCTCTGGATTCAGATGCCCATTTCCTAATCTCGTGGGCCACATTTTAACATTTAGAACCAAAGGCAAAGGATTGCTCCTTTCCTCCAAAACTCTGCTCCTCAAAATGGGATGTCTGGGGCTCTGCTGTGTTAACTGCCAGCATGTTGGCACCATCTCTGAACACTTGGATATAATTTCCCCTTCATTCTTATTGTTTTAGGTTTCACCCCCATGATTTCATGATAATTAGCTCTTCTCACTCAAGACTCTTCCCACCCGTGTGTTTAAGCTGCAACCCCTCCCTCAGTCAGACCTCAGCCAAGCTGAGGCCTTGTTCCTGCTAAGTTTACTCCTTTCTAAGCCAACCCTTCCATCTCCTTAATCATTATCCTTGCAGTCTGGACCCCTTCCAATCAGTCTATATCTTTAGGAACTCAGAAGAAACTCAACATTCTGAAAATAAGCCAGGCTTTCTGTGTCTAAGACCTGCCTGTGGTGTGCTCAGCCCAATATTGATATTGCTTTGTAGTTCTTTCATTCTCTCTGATGCCTGCCTTTTCTTATACATCTGTCTTTTTACTCACATGCATGAATATTTTAAAATTTATTTTATTCAATTATAGTTGATTTATAGATTTGTGTTGATTTCCCCTGTACAGCCGTGTAATTCTGTTATACAACGATCTACACTTTTTCATATTGTTTTCCATTAGAGTTTATCCTAGGATACTGAATATGGTTCCCTGTGCTATACAGTAAGATCTTATTGTTTGTCCATGCATGTGTGATTTGAACTTTTTTTCCTGTTTTTAATTTTATTTTTTTTGGAGCATAATTGCTTTACCATGCATTAGTCTCTGCTGTATGTTGAGGTGAATCAGCTAAATGTTTACATATATCCCTCCCTGTAAGCCTCCCTCCCACCCCACCCCCATCCCAAAAATTGTTTGAGCGACTATCTGGAAAACACTGAGTTAAGAATTAAAACAGAATTCTTTATATTATTAATACAACCCATTAAGCCTTCTTGGTGCTCACGTTTGTTGTGAATGTCTAAGGAAGAGAGAATACACACAGCCTTACTCACGTTTACCTGAGTCAGGGGGACCCATCCCTGGGCAGCTCTCCAGGGTGGTGCTCCCTCGATTATATTCTGGGCATTGCCTGCCTATACCTCCTTTCTCCAGCCTCCACATGCTAAATATGGAAGTGTGCATTTATTTATAGACGAGAGATCTCATTCAGTCGTGGAAAATGCAGGCAGTGTAAAAGTACTTCTCAGCTGTCTCTGCAGGATTTAAAACCTGCAAGTCCTTTCTCACTCTAGGCTCTCATCGATATTTCCTGACATGTCTTGTGTACATTCTTACTTAAATCTTGGGAATGAAATGACTAATAATTGGGGAATTATAGCCCTCATGTTATGCAGACGAGTGTCTGAGTTTAGTTTTTAGTGGGTCGTGGAGAGAGGACCAACACCCCGATCATGGGAGGTGGCAGCTTGGTTTTCTTTGGAAACCTCCCATCTGGTTACTTAATCTTTAAAAAGACACAGATGGGGAGAAAGCTGTGAGCCCTGATCACCAGGAACAGGGATCTGATTACTGCTTATGGGGAATTCTATCTCCTAATTCCATTTTTCCTGAAGTATAATTATAGACTTGTTACGAAATCTTTGTTGTTGTTGTTTTAATCTGGCAATGATGTAGTAAGAACTGTTAGGAAGAGAATGTTTAAATTACTTTTAAAATATGTTGGACCCCACCATGACACTGTTCTTGCTGATGAGAAGTGACTTGTTAACCTTCTTACTTAGAAGAAACATCAGAAGCAGAAGCACAACTGAATTTAGTTATTTGGAAGCTGCATCCCAATTTTTTCAAAGGATATTTAGAGAATGAGAACAAGAGAAAGAGAGTGCGTGCTTAGTCACTCAGTTGTATCTGACTCTTTGTGACCCCAAAGACTGTAACCCGCCAGGCTCCTCAGTCCATGGAATTCTCCAGACAAGAATACTGGAGTAGGTAGCCATTCCCTTCTCCAGAGGATAGTCCCAGCCCAGGGACCAAACCCATGTCTCCTGCATTGCAGGCAGATTCTTTGCCCTCTGAGCCACCAGGAAAACACCCAATAAAATCAAAAGCATAGTTTATAAGCTCTTAGCTAAGGAGGGTCTAGCAGGTGATGGTCAGAGCTGCTATGACTCCAGTTGGACTAATCTAATCATCTATGAAAAAATGATAGCCAATTCAAACCAAGAGGAGTCAAGAGAAAAATAGACTTAAAATATTTTATTACCTTTGATTTATTTTTTTAATCTAGGTTTTTCTGCAGATCAGTGGACAAATTTTGCCTTATGGGTGTATTTCTACTAAGGAGAGCAAAAACAAAAGTAAGAACTGGAGAGGTACAGCTTAGGTAATACCTGAGATGTCTACACTTACTGATTCCTCTGTGAACTGAGGAGGAACTGATTCCTCGACCCATGTGAGGTCATGCAGAGGCCCAGGATTTTCACAACTTATCAGAAATTTCATAGACGTACTCATCCTACATTTCACTTTCTTCTGTCTCCTTCCTCCACGTTCTTTGCACTATTTATACTTTTACCTAAGTCCTTCTAAACCTATAATTGTGTTTCTTCTACAGTTCTGTTCTCCATTCAGACCTCTGCAGAGAAGACTCAACTATATCAGGGTTCTGATCCTAGCTTCTCTAATAAACAACCGTGGAACATTGAATAATTGTCTCAAGCTCTCTGAGTTTCAGTTTCATGAAAAACGAGTCAGTTATTACATGGGAGGTTGTTGTGGAATTAGATGAGATAGCACACACACACATCTATATCTGTATCTATCTGTATCTATATACACACTTGATGAAAGGTATGTCTACATTCCCCCCCTCCACCCAAACCGTGTGCCTCGTTATTGCCTCCTCACCTGTGTCCATCCCTTCATGCTGCCCATCACTCTCCCTGCCTGGACCCCCCTGTGTCAGAGCTCCCTCTGTCTTCCTTCTTCTTCAACAGACCTCAGCTTAATCTTCACTCCCCAGGGGAGCCTTCTCTTACCTCCCGTCCGATTTGTGTCTCACTTTATTCTCTTCACCTCTGTGTGCCTCATGTAGCATTTTTCACAGTTGTCCTCTTTCCTTTAATCCCATGAGGCTGCAGACTCCATGACAGGGGCTTCTGGCTCATCCCCACTGCCTCGCATGGTGCCTGGCAGACAGTAACCCAGATAAATGGTTAAATAAAGAGACATCCTAGAGAACTGTCATTCTGTGAATGCTGTGATAAACAAGACAAACTCAGCAGTGGATCTCCAGCATTTAGGGGCATCTATGCCAGTGAGCAGCAGGGTGAAATTCAAGTTTAGAACTTTTGTTGTTAACACCTACAGGCGCTTTCCACACACACTGTTTCCCCACTGTATTTTATATCCTTCTATGATTCATTAAACAGATTGTTATTGTTGCTCAATCCTTCAGTAATGTCCAACTCTTTGTGACCCCATGGACTGCAGCACACCAGGAGTCACTGGTCCCTCATTATCTCCCAGAGTTTACTCAAATTCAAGTCCATTGAGTCGATTATGTCACCCAATCATCTCATCCTCTGTCATCCCCTTCTCTTCCTGCCCTCAATCTTTACCAGCCTTGGGGACTCGTTCAATGAGTCAGTTGGCTCTTCTCATGAGGTGGTCAAAGAATAATATTCCTAATACTGGCTTTCATAAACCTTGACTATTCTGCAGGCATTTCAGAGGATTCAATTTGTCAAAGATATGCATTCTCTCCATATGAAATTGCTAAGCTTTGTGTTTAAAAGGCTTGCATATTTGGTTCTCCTTTCCCTTCCTAGTACCTACAGGCACGTTTCCCTAGGTATGTTTGAAATGTGCAGTAATAGTATTGTGAGTCAAGGGGGGTGATCCAGAGAAAAGGACCTCCAAGGCAAGAGTCCAGGGGTTGTAACGGCAAAAGTCTGCCTTCATATTTTCAAAAGTCCTACTAATGGAAAATAGTAGATTGTTTGTGTGACAGATATTTGGGAGAGATGAAATTTATGTGAAGGAGACTCAGGATTGCTGCAAGAAAAATATCATTTAATTCTTCTCAATATTAAAAGCAAAACTTTCAGTAAAGATTAATTTTTCAAATTGCAAACCAAATATAACTGTCAGTGGTTCCTTTCATCCAAAAGCTCACTCAAAAGTAAGATGACTATTTGGTTGAAATTAGCTGTACATTTAAATGATTATTGATTGAGCATTTGAGCCAGGCTTAAGTAAAAATGGGTCTTTGAAAATGCAGCTGGAAAATTGAATCCATACCATTGATTAAAGGACCCACTAGAAATAAAATGAAGGTTTTGCTTGGTCTACTGATTTTTGACCTTAGTTCTGTGAGGCATGATATTTCTGTCTCAAGATTTCAATGAGGAAGTGGATGCTTCCATGAATGTGATCCCCTGTTTATATAAGAACATAAAGCAAATTATAATGGAACTGGGAATGATTTTCACATGTTTATGCAATAATATCACAGAGATTGAAATGTGTAACTAGGCAAAGTTACACAGGTGATTTAAATGAGTAAATCTGATTTCAGTCTGTTTATTAATAAAGGTCATTATATAGAGTTGATAAAAGTGATATTGTCTTTGAAATATCCTTAAAGTTAGAATCAGCATAAAAATGTGTAGCACTTATATAATTTATGCGGCCTTGACTGTTGTCTAATGACACAAATTGAAATAAACTCACATTCTGGAGATCCAGCAACATACCCTTTTTTACAGAGTTGAGCATAAAAGAAACAAAGTGCTTTTCCATGTCCCAAGATTTCTTTGGTCCAAGAACATGAATTATTGAACAGATTTCTGAACCCATGGAAACTTAGGTTTACTCACTTATCTAGCCTGAGAAATAGTGATTATTGTTGAGTATATTTGGTGCATAATATTTTGCAGAGGGCTTTCTTTTTTTAACAAAAAAACAAAAAGAAGTCAGAATTGAGTTAGTCCTTATTCTAATCTGATTTAATATAGCTGTTTCATATTCAACTAGCTATTTTTCTTTTTTAAATTATGAAAATATGATAACAGACTTACAGGAGACTTGGGAAATACAGAACAAAATTGCATATAGTTCCACTGTATATTTCAAATATTCTTTTAAGTAAATAAATTAAGGTTTTAGTTGGAGTTTCCATATCAAATGGAAAAGGAAATGGCAACCCACTCCAGTATTCTTGCCTGGGAAACCCCATGGACAGAGGAGCCTGGCAGGCTACAGCCCGTGGGGTCGCTAAGAGTCGGACACGACTGAATGACTTCATTTTCAATATCAAACTCTCAAAAATTAAAAGGATGAATATATCCCTCTACTTTTCTCTCTATTCATTCTATTAACTTTTCAAGTAGTTATTTTTTTGTTATGGAACACCAGTAACTAATGTTGGAACTGCAATGAAAACCCAAGGACATGAGACTGAGTGTGCTTTCACAGGATAAGAGGAGCCAGCTTTATGACATAAGATTTTCCATGTATCCTATTCCAGATATTCTCCTGGCTGGGAGGAGCTGGGGAACAGGCTACTCAGCGGAAACCCAGAGACAAGACTGGGGACCTGATTCTCACTTGGCTGCACTGGTAACTGCTGGGAGACTGAAATTCAAGGTCAGGGGGCAGTCCTGAAGGTGCTCTCCAGAGGAAAAGCCCTGAAATCACTCAATCTGGAAGCTGAAGACAGCATTGAATTTTTGTCACAGGCCATTGATCCCAGTCAGGAAGAGGGATGGAGCTGGTAACTAGGGATGAATGGTCAGTAGCAGATGGCCTCGGGAGAAGCTCTCGCTGTGCTCATTTCAGGAGTCAAGTTGGTCCTCCCTCCAAAATGGTCTGAAAGCAGCTGAAACTGTTCACTTCCTTAGACAGGGTATAGAGCTATGTGTGTGTGTGTGTGTGTGTGTGTGTGTGTGTGTGTGTGTGTGTGTGTGTGTGCATGTATGCCAGTAGTAATTTAATGAAGGCAGATACTTGAAAAGATTCAAGGGAAAGTTGATTTCTTCCAGTGGAAGGATTGTTACCTCGAAGTATTTGTCGTTTGTTATTTAGTCATTCAATCATGTCCAATGACTACAGCCATGGACTGTAGCCTGCCAGTCTCCTCTGTCCATGGGATTCTTCAAGCAAGAACACTGGAGTGGGTTGCCATTTCCTTCTCCAGGGGATCTTCCCAACTCAAGGATCCAACACACGTTTCCTGCTTGGCAAGCAAATTCTTTACCATTTAGCCACAAGGGAAGCCCAAGTGTTAAATACATACTCATGTATGGTTGTGAGAGTAGGACTAAAAAGAAAGCTGAGCACTGAAGAATTGACGCTTTTGAACTGTGGTGTTGTAGAAGACTCTTGAGAGTCCCTTGGACTGTAAGGAGATCCAACAGTCCATCCTAAAGGAAATCGGTCCTGAATATTCATTGGAAGGACTGATGGTGAAGCTGAAACTCCAATACTTTGGCCACCTGATATGAAGAGCTGACTCATTTGAAAAGACCCTGATGCTGGGAAAGATTGAAGGCAGGAGAAGGGGACGACAGAGGATGAGATGGTTGGATGGCATCACTGACTCGATGAACATGAGTTTGGGTAAACTCTGGGAGTTGGTGATGGACAGGGAGGGCTGGCGTGCTGCAGTCCATGGGGTTGCAGAGTAGAACACGACTGAGTGACTGAACTAAATTCCCTTCTATTTGAGTGAATATTTTCTTTTACATTATTAGACTCACTAAGAGGATAGGTTGCTCAGAGTTTTCTCAGGGTGAATATGTTTTTATGACAGAGCAAAAAATTACTTTTATTATTTTTATATCAGGTTTGATAGTTGTGACATCTTTCCCTCAAATAATAGTGTATTTAGTACATGCTTTATTGCTAGGAAATATTCCAGTGTTCTCAGAGACCACGATGTAGGTTCAGGGCAAAAATAAAAAACAAAATGAAATCCTTCTTAGATGAATCTGTATATTAAGTGGAATGTGTTTTTCTCCATAAATGGATCACTGAAGATCTGACAATGACATCTGAATCATGCTCCCCTGTGTTGGAATCAGAGAGACTTAAGCACTGGACCACTGGGGAAGCTCCTCATCTTGTTTTAGATGCTATGCAGAGTGACAGGGTCCATGAAGTATCCTTGGTTCTACTCAGCTGCCATGATTCTCTGCACTTCTACAATTGTCCCCAGTTCCTGGAGTTTAAGTTGTGGAGATTCTGTGTTTCCTGGCACCTAAATTTGCTCAGGAGCTCACCCAAGGTATGGGCATGTTCTCCTTCCTTTGCAAGGAGTAAGATCCTGAAGGACAATTCATGGGGGACGCTAGCATCTGAATGGGTTTCAGGGAGAAGCCTGAGGCGGCTGGAGATCTTCTCAGGAATGGAGCAAGCGGTTCTCCATCCTGAGCTGGCAAAGTGAGGCAACCTCAACCCTGGCTGTGCCAAGCCTATTTCTGAGAGGAGAAACCAGGGAAACCCTGAATTTCATGGCCTTCCATGGGACTCTGGAATTTGAACTGCCTTTCTTTTTTGTCCTAATTAAATCTTTTTAATTGAAATATAGTTGATGTACAATACTATGTTAGTTTGGGGTGTATTGCTTAATTATTGACGTTAGCATGCACTATGAAATAATCACCACAATAAATCTAGTAACCATCATTGATCAAGTCTTGAGATAAGACCCAGATCAGAAAATATTGAAACTGGAAGCCTTCCAGGTTTAGTGAAAAGATATCCAATGGATCTTTAAGAAAACTTCCAAAAAGATACAAATGAACTTATTTACAAAGCAGAAATGGTCTCACAGACACAGGAAACAAACCTACGGGTTACCAAAAGGAGAAAGGCAGGGGGAGAGATAAATCAGGAGTTTGAGATGAACATATCCACCACTATATAGAGAACAGACAACCAGCAAGGACCCACTGTGTGTTCAGCACAGGGAACTACACTCAATATCTTGCAGCAACCAATCAAGGAAAAGAATCTGAGAAAGAATACATATATGGACTGCCTTTCTAAAGACCCCCCGACACACACTGACTCCTGTTCCTGCTCACAGGCTCATCAATGCAGGCAACACCTTAGAATCACCGATCCCTGGGACCCACAGACTTTCCAGTTTGATCACGACATGTAGAGCACGAGAACCTGAGTCCCAGAGAGGGCAGGTGGCGAGGGCAGGACAGAGCCACGGTCCCCACATCTGGCACCCCCCACCCCCACGAGCCCCTCATGTAGACTGTCAGTTCACAAACAGGGGTGACCGCTGGAGCTAACGGAGTGTGACAGCAGGCAGACGCCCCAGCAGTTTCAGGCGTGCTCTGCTCATAAAGGCACCTGAACGCCCACAACAGCAATGAGAACAGCCTTGCTGCGGCTCCCAGTCACAGATCAACATCACACTGCCTCCAGGGAGCTCAGCGGGAGTGATGTGTAGGAAGGCATGTGTGTCAAAAGCTCTGCCCAAGTCCCTTCTCCTCTAGGATGAGTCATTTCTTGCCTTGTCTTCTGAGTCACAGGAGGACAGACCCGCTGCCTCACCCAGATGCAAAGGGTGCAGGAAGCCCTGCGTGCGTCTGGGCTCCAGCCCACAAGCCTGGTGTGACCACCACATCTTCACTACATGATGCGATGCCAGTACTAGGAGACTTACGGTAGCAGAAGCGGACTCACAGACATAGAAGACAACTCAAATGTTTACAGAAACAACTCAAATGCCCATGGAGAGATGGTTTGTTTGAGAATATATGGCATATATGTACCTATGTATGTATAAAGTATGCCTGCATGAATGCTAAATCGCTTCAGTCATGTCTGACTCTTTGCGACCCCATGGACAGTAGCCCACCAGGCTCCTCTGTCCATGGGATTCTCCAGGCAAGAATACTGGAGTGGATTGCCATGCCCTCCTTCAGGGGATCTTCCCAACCCAGGGATCAAACCCGCATTTCCTGCAGTTCCTGAATTGCAGGTGGATTCTTTACCCCTGAGCCACCAGGGAAGCCCCATATAATGTATGTGTGTGTGTGTATACATATACACATATATATACACATATATAATGAATATTACTCAGCCATAGAAAAGAATGAAATATATTGCTATTTGCAACAAATGAATGAATCTAAAGAACGTAGTATGAAGTGAAGTCAGACAGAGAAACTTATATGTGGAATCTGAAATACAATACAAATGCATCTATGTACAAAACAGAAATAGACTTACAGACATAGAAATCAAACTTTTGGTTACCAAAGGGGAAATGGTGGTAGATAAATTAGAAGCATGAAATGTACAGACACAAACCACTACACATAAAATAAACAATAAGGATTTACTGTATTGCACAGGGAACTATATTCAAAATCTTATAAAAATTTATAATGGAAAATGTGTATATATACATATATCTGAGTCACTTTGCTAAACACCTGAGACTAGCACAATGTTGTAAATCAACTATACTACAACTTAAAAAAAAATTAGAAAATAAACATCAGAGCAAAAACAAAAGAAATTAAGAGCAAATGATGGTAGAAGAGTTTGATGGGAAGAAACCACCCTAAGAGACAGCATGGGGCAAAATCTGATTGTAAAGGTGTTTCTCAGTTCCCTTAGAGCCCAGTATAGATGACTAATATTACCACTTTACTGATGCATAACTTCATTCACTACAGTAGAGGCAAAATCTCCTGCAGCTAGATTACATCACAGATATATGAAATTATCTATCCTCAGTGGAGTTTCTCACACTTTTCACCACTGTGATTCAACATCATTATCATCATTATATTTATTATTGCCTTTAATGTTGCTGAGTGTCTTTGTGGCATTTCCACTGGTCATATTAACTCATTCACTCAATGCATATTTATTGAGCTTCTACTCTGTTTCAGGTTCTTTTTTGTTGTTGTTGTTGTTGTTTTCTTTTTTTTTTCCAGTGAGTTTTGTCATACATTGATATGAATCAGCCATAGAGTTACACGTATTCCCCATCCCGATCCCCCATCCCACCTCCCTCTCCCTCCAATTCCTCTGGGTCTTCCTAGTGCACCAGGCCCTAGCACTTGTCTCATGCATCCCACCTGGGCTGGTGATCTGTTTCACCATAGATAATATACTTGCTGTTCTTTTGAAACATCCCACCCTCACCTTCTCCCACAGAGTTCAAAAGTCTGTTCTGTACTTCTGCGTCTCTTTTTCTGTTTTGCATATAGGGTTATCGTTACCATCTTTCTAAATTCCATATATGTGTTAGTATGCTGTAATATTCTTTATCTTTCTGGCTTACTTCACTCTGTATAATGGGCTCCAGTTTCATCCATCTCATTAGAACTGATTCAAATGAATTCTTTTTAACGGCTGAGTAATACTCCATGGTGTATATGTACCACAGCTTCCTTATCCATTCGTCTGCTGATGGGCATCTAGGTTGCTTCCATGTCCTGGCTATTATAAACAGTGCTGCAATGAACCTTGGGGTGCACGTGTCTCTTTCAGATCTGGTTTCCTTGGTGTGTATGCCCAGAAGTGGTATTACTGGGTCATATGGCAGTTCTATTTCCAGTTTTTTAAGAAATCTCCACACTGTTTTCCATAGTGGCTGTACTAGTTTGCATTCCCACCAACAGTGTAAGAGGGTTCCCTTTTCTCCACACCCTCTCCAGCATTTATTGCTTGTAGACTTTTGGATAGCAGCCATCCTGACTGGCGTATAATGGTACCTCATTGTGGTTTTGATTTGCATTTCTCTGATAATGAATGATGTGGAGCATCTTTTCATGTGTTTGTTAGCCATCTGTAGTCTTCTTTGGAGAAGTGTCTGTTTAGTTCTTTGGCCCATTTTTTGATTGGGTCATTTATTTTTCTGGAATTGAGCTTCAGGAGTTGCTTGTATATTTTTGAGATTAATCCTTTGTCTGTTTCTTCATTTGCTATTATTTTCTCCCAATCTGAGGGCTGTCTTTTCATCTTGCTTATAGTTTCCTTTGTAGTGCAAAAACTTTTAATTTTCATTAAGTCCCATTTGTTTAGTTTTGCTTTTACTTCCAATATTCTGGGAGGTGGGTCATAGAGGATCTTGCTGTGATTTATGTCGGAGAGTGTTTTGCCTATGTTCTCCTCTAGGAGTTTTATAGTTTCTGGTCTTACATTTAGATCTTTAATCCATTTTGAGTTTATTTTTGTGTATGGTGTTAGAAAGTGTTCTAGATTCATTCTTTTACAAGTGATTGACCAGTTTTCCCAGCACCACTTGTTAAAGAGGTTGTCTTTTTTCCATTGCATATCCTTGCCTCCTTTGTCAAAGATAAGGTGTCCATAGGTTCGTGGATTTATCTCTGGGCTTTCTATTCTGTTCCATTGATCTATATTTCTGTCTTTGTGCCAGTACCATACTGTCTTGATGACTGTGGCTTTGTAGTACAGTCTGAAGTCAGGCAGGTTGATTCCTCCAGTTCCATTCTTCTTTCTCAAGATTACTTTGGCTATTAGAGGTTTTTTGTATTTCCATATAAACTGTGAAATTATTTGTTCTAGTTCTGTGAAAAATACCATTGGTAGCTTGATAGGGATTGCATTGAATCTACAGATTGCTTTGGGTAGAATAGCCATTTTGACAATATAGATTCTTCCAATCCATGAACACGGTATGTTTCTCCATCTGTTTGTGTTCCAGGTTCTGTGGTCAGAGACAAAGAAGAGAGTCCTGACCCTGGAAGTCCATCAGGTAAGATATGCACATAAATACGTATTAAAAAAAAAGCAGAAGGTCATTGGAGGGGATGCGTCTTCTAGGAGATGTGGACAGAGAATCTGAGATTTGAGTCAAATTTTAAATGCCGACCAAAAGTTGATTATTTTGAAGAGAAATGAGAGCTCATTCTTGTCAGAGGCTAAGAGTTGAGAGATAAAGGAATGTGTGAGAAGAATTTAAATGGGCTGTCTTCCCAGATCACAAACAGTGAGGTGGAGGAAGGCCCCAGGAGCAAGTAAATGAGAGTCAGATGATGGAGAACCTTGCGTCCCACGTGAACTTGGACTTCATCTTTGAGAGGACACAGGGCTACTGACAGCCTTGTCCTGTGTGGTGTCCAGAACGTTCACTCATGGGTGGTAAGGGCAGCATAAAGCCTCCTAAGGCCGCGTCCCCGCCAGTGATGGGAGAGAGCTTCTGGTTTGCTCTGACCACCTTCCCACCAGACAGCTGCATGTCCAGCCTTCAGGTCTTTGGCCAAAGAAAACACCGCCATCATGGGAATGCCATTCAGATTTCCAAAGGCTTCATTGGTTGACCTGTGGGAGCCAATTCTGCCTAGAGAAGCTGAGTCTGGGAGGCGTATTATCATAATACTTCCAGAGATAAATATTTAACCTTTTTGATGCTGAATGATTTAACAGGTGCCTCTGCCGTGTCTGAGGAAACGGACTCCTTCAGGGTCTAATAAAAATAATCGTTGTTTCCACAGGAGTGCACAGTCATAGAAGAAATAAGGGCTTCTATTCATACCAGCTGAGTGTCTTCTGCGCTGGGGGTAGGTCCCAGCAGAATCTGGAAACGATAGGGAAACGCTCACCAGTCACCCCGGCTGGTAAGCTTCATGCTGAGGCAGCTGATTCACCTGCTACCTCAGGGTTGATGGCCCAGATGCTCCTGAGGACTGGTTACAGCATCTCTTTTAGTGCATGATAGATTAGCATCCCACTTTAATGAATTCCATAAATAAAAGATGATGAAATGCCAGTGTTTTGCAAACTGTATAAGGTTAGCTTTATCTCACAATCTGGCTGCAAGATTTCTGTAGCCAACCTTTTTTTCTTTTTATCCTTCTTTGATTTTGTTTTCTGAAATGATGTTTTGGCATTTAATGTGTAAGAAATGAATGTTCCTGTGATTATGAAAGGGTAGGATTGAATCCAGTCTTTTACATGGCCTAAGCATCCCTTGGCACACCGGAAAAATTGATCAGTGGAGGTAATGAAAAGTTGCCTCTTGTTTATCAGGCGTAGCATTCTGTCTCCTTTACACATCTAGCTATACACCAGCTAGCTGATCACAGAAAACTACTGGCAGAAGAACCAGCTCTAGGAAAAAAAGTTTATGCCTTTCTAGGCAAGCATTTAATTAAGTGATTTTTATCACAGAAACATGCTACTTTTTAGAATTCAAAAATTCTTTGCACATAGAAACTCAGTTACACCTTTGATTGGACAATGGGATGTCTCGGTTGTTCATACCTTCAGGAGTTGTATAAACAGGCCTTTGAATTGTGCTCACAGAATAGAGCCTCGCTTTAAACTGCCTTAAGAATAGGTTGGTCTTTGTGACGGTCAGCTGCTGAAGGTGCTCCAGTGGTCTTCACTTACGGAGGTCACACTGATAAGATCCCTCTCCTGCAGGAGGGGTGCCCTTCTGGGCAGAGGTGACAGCATTGGCACTTGCAACTTCTTGCTCTGGCCCCCACTGAGGTGAGGCCAGCAAGAGCGCTGTGAGCCATCCACCTGGCAAGGAGCTGAGGCCTCCATCCAACTGTCCCCAGGAACCGAGCCCTGCCAACAGCCACTGAGCAAGCCGAGACACAGAACCTTTCCGAATCGAACCCTAGGAGGACTGGGCCCAGGGGTTACAGCAGACTTGACTGCACCCCATCAGAACTCCTGTCCTGGGACATCCAGTCAAGACCTGTCACATATCCTGACCTCAGAAACTGTGAGATTAAAAAATGTGCATTGCTTTAAGCCACTCATCTGTTTCACACTTTGGGTGATAGAATTGGTAGCAAATTACCCTAAAGAACATCCAAATTGACACTGTCTGAAAGTCATGCTGAAAAATACATTTCATTATTAATACACAGAGCAAGCATAAAAATAGTGTATAGTTTGCTATGTAGATAAAAGTTGAAGAGTTTAATATCCAAGACCCTAGATCAGCAGTGTGTAAACTGTGGCCACTCTGGCCCACATTCTGTTTTTGTAAGTAAAGTTTTATTTAAACACAGCCATGACCATATATTTACAATTTTTTCTCAGATGCCTTTGAGGGAAACCACAGAGATAAGTAGCTATCTCTGAGATTACTTGCACTGTAAAGAGACTGTAAGCACTGTAAAGACTAAAGTGTTCATTGAAATAGCTGGCCCTTCTCTCTCTCACACATGCACACACACACACAATTGCTGACTCCTACCATAGCTTAAACTTATTCGAAGAAGCTGCACGTGTTACAAATGAAGAAAATCATCCTATGTGCAAGCATAAAGGAAAAAGTCAAGCTCTGGGAAAATAAAATAAATGAAACATGAGAATGTGAAATACGGCTAGTATTTAAACACACCATTGTGATTTGGCAGAGGGAGCATGAAGCCCTTTTGTTTATAATAAATGGTACCCCACCAGCTGGTGAAACCAGCTCTGTTCTGATTCTATCTGCATTCAGGAATTCTAAATGTTTTAACAGAGTGTTGCTTTGTTTCATTTCGTATTTCCAACTGAATTGCAAGCTCCTAGAAAGAAGAATTTTAAAGCTAAACCGGACTTTGTACTTCATTAAGTCCGACATCTTCCCTTTGCCAGTGAGAAAGCTGAAATCTACACGTGCTGTGTGACCTACCTAATACATTCACCACTTAGTGAGTGGTAGAGGTTGAAATGGAAGTTCTTTCTCCTCCCTTTTAATATCTTATCTTGATGCCTTTAGAATCTGGCATAGTGTTCCACAGTCTACAAAGCACATGCCTGATTATTTCTTCTGGCTAAATTCACAATATTTCAGTGCAGGAGTTACTCTTAGTACTCACAGTAGCCACGTGCTCTTGGCTTCTTGGGGCCTCTCTCAGTTAGGTTGGATCCAGGAGACTGGGGTCAGGCCAGTGGGAAGTGAGCAGAAACAAAGCCAGCCACTTACAAGGTTGACCTTCTTCACCACACTGTTATCCTGGAGAGCTAAGGGTTCCGATGACCTAACGGCAAGAGGACCCACCGTGGGACACTTCTGTTCAGAGGAGAGCCCGCAGGAGAATCTCAACCCTCCCCAGACCAAGAGATGAGCAAGAAATAAACCTTTGCTGTGTGGAGACACTGATATCCCAGCGTTTGTATGCTGTTGTAAGCCTGCTATTACCATGATTGTGTAGACTCAGCAATTTGGCAAACTTTTTTGACCAGTTTAAAAAAGAGGATAAAGAAATAAGCCAGGACTTCCCTGGGGGTCCAGTGGTTAAAACGTCACCTCCCAATGCAGAGGCTGCAGATTCAATCCCTGATCAGGGAGCTAATACCCCACATGCCTTGGGGCCAAAAATCCAAAACATAAAACAGAAGCAATACTGTAACAAACTCAAGAAAAGACATTAAAAATTGTTCACATCAAAAAAAATCATTTAAAAAAAAGAAAGAAGCTAAACAAGAACTCAGAAATAAAAGCAAATATTATAAGATCTGTCAAGTTCTTTCACTTTCCTGTAAACCAATCTATTCCTTCTCCAAAGCTACATAGGACAATCTATGCACCAGTCTAATGATGCCACCCAAGTACCACAAAGCAATGCTTTGTAACAGGTTTTCTTCATGCAGGCTTCCTCAGGAACATATCAGTTCAGTTCAGTTCAGTCGCTCAGTTGTGTCTGACTCTTTACAACCCCATGAATCGCAGCACGCCAAACCTCCCTGTCCATCAACAACTCCCGGAGTTGACTCAAACCCATGTCCTTTGAGTCAGTGATGCCATCCAGCCATCTCATCCTCTGTTATCCCCTTCTCCTCCTGCCCCCAATCCCTCCCAGCATCAGGGTCTTTTCCAATGAGTCAGCTCTTCGCATCAGGTGGCCAAAGTATTGGAGTTTCAGCTTCAGCATCAGTCCTTCCAGTGAACACCCAGGACTGATGTCCTTTAGGATGGACTGGTTGAATCTCCTTGCAGTTCAAGGGACTCTCAAGAGTCTTCTCCAACACCACAGTTCAAAAGCATCAATTCTTTGGCACTCAGCTTTCTTCACAGTCCAACTCTCACATCCATACATGACCACTGGAAAAACCATAGCCTTGAGCAGATGGACTTTTGTTGGCAAGGTATTGTCTCTGCTTTTAATATGCTGTCTAGGTTGGTTATAACTTTCCTTCCAAGGAGTAAGCGTCTTTTAATTTCATGGCTGCAATCACCATCTGCAGTGATTTTGGAGCCCCCGAAAATAAAGTCAGCCACTGTTTCCACTGTCTCCCCATCTATTTCCCATGAAGTAATAGGACCAGATGCCATGATCTTAGTTTCCTGAATGTTGAGCTTCAAGCCAACTTTTTCACTCTCCTTTTTCACTTTCATCAAGAGCTTTTTAGTTCCTCTTCACTTTCTGTCATAAGGGTGGTGTCATCTGCATATCTGAGCTTATTGATATTTCTCCAGACAGTCTTGATTCCAGCTTGTGCTTCTTCAAGCCCAGCATTTCTCATGACATACTCTGCATATAGGTTAAATAAGCAAGGTGTCAATATACAGCCTTGACGTACTCCTTTTCCTATTTGGAACCAGTATGTTGTCCCATGTCCAGTTCTAACTGTTGCTTCCTGACCTGCATACAGGTTTCTCAAGAGGCAGGTCAGGTGCTCTGGTATTCCCATCTCTTTCAGAATTTTCCACAGTTTATTGTGATCCACACAGTCAAAGGCTTTGGCGTAGTCAATAAAGCAGAAATAGATGTTTTTCTAGAACTCTCTTGCTTTTTCGATGATCCAGCAGATGTTGGCAGTAGCACAAAGTAGACACCAAAGAAATGTTTGCAGTAGGTGAAAATAAAGCTGATGATTTTATTTTCCTGCCAGCAACATATTAAATAAAAAAGGGGGTCAAAACTATGGTGTGATAACAAAGAGGAGTGAGAGAAATAAAGCGAAAGGCCTCCAAGGGCACAGCAGGTAGGGTCCACTCCACCAGCCTGCCTGTGTGGCTTTGTTCTGCACCAGGATAATAGTGGGTTCCATGTCAACTCTGTCAATGGTTCATGCCTCTTTTGGGGTGATGTTTGCTCAGTTAAGGAATGAGTGGAAAAAAACAAACTTAGTCCTTGCCATCAAGGAGCTCACAAGATTAATAGAAGAGAGGGTAGTGCTTAGGAGGTAAGATCTGGGGTGTAATGGCAAGTGAACTAAAATGGACTGGGATGGGTGAATTTAACTCAGATGACCATTATATCTACTCCTGTGAGCCAGAATCCCTTAGAAGAAATGGAGTAGCCATCATAGTCAACAAGAGTCCTTGTTGGATGAATACATGGATGAAACCTCAAAAACGACAGAATAATCTCGGTTCAATTCCGAGGCAAACCATTCAATATCACAGTAATCCAAGTCTATGTCCCAACCAGTAATGCTGAGGAAGGTGAAGTTGAATGGTTCTATGAAGACCTACAAGACCTTCTAGAACTAACACTCAAAAAAGATGTCCTTTTCATTATAGGAGACTGTAATGCAAAAGTAGGAAGTCAAGAAGTACCTGGAGTAATGGGCAAATTTGGCCTTGGAGTACAGAATGAAGCAGGGCAAAGGCTAATAGAGTTTTACCAAGAGAATGCCATGGTCCTAGCAAACATCCTTTTCCAACAACACAAGAGAAGACTCTACACATGAACATCAACAGATCGTCAATACCAAGATCAGATTGATTATATTCTTTGCAGCCAAAGATGGAGAAGCTCCATACAGTCAGCAAAAACAAGACCAGGAGCTGGCTGTGGCTCAGATCATGAGTTACTTATTGACAAATTCAGACTGAAATTGAAGAAAGTATGGAAAACCACTACACCATTAAGGTATGATCTAAATCAAATCCCTTATGATTATACAGTGGAAGTGAGAAATAGATTCAAGGGATTAGATCTGATAGAGTGCCTGAAGAATTATGGTGGGAGGTTCATGACATTATACAGGAGGCGGGGATCAAGACCATCCCCAAGAAAAGGAAATGCAAAAAAAGCAAGATGGCTGTCTGAGGAAGCCTTACAAATAGATGTGAAAAGAAGAGAAGCAAAAAGCAAAGGAGAAATGGAAAGATATACCCATTTGAATGCAGAGTTCCAAAGAATAGCAAGGAGAGATGAGAAAGCTTTCCTCAGTGATCAGTGCAAAAAAATACAGGAAAACAATAGAATGGAAAAGACTAGAGACCTCTTCAAGAAAATTAGAGATACCAAGGGAATATTTCATGCAAGTAAGTACATCAAAGGACAGAAATGGTATGGACCTAACAGAAGCAGAAGATGTTAAGAAGAGGTGGAAAGAATACACAGAAGAACTATACAAAAAAAGATCTTCACAACCCAGATAATCACAATGGTGTGATCACTTACCTAGAGCCAGACATCCTGGAATGTGAAGTCAAGTGGGCCTTAGGAAGCATCACTACAAACAAAGCTAGAGGAGGTGATGGAGCTCAATTCCAGGTGAGCTATTTCAAATCCTAAAAGATGATGCTGTGAAAGAGCTGCACTCAATATGCCAGCAAATTTGGAAAACTCAGCAGTGGCCACAGGACTGGAAAAGGTCAGTTTTCATTCCAATCCCAAAGAAAGGCAATGTCAAAAATGCTCAAACTACCACACAATTGCAATCATTTCACATGCTAGTAAAGTAATGCTCAAAATTTTCCATACCAGGCTTCAACAGTATGTGATCCATGAACTTCCAGATATTCAAGCTGGATTTAGAAAAGTCAGAGGAACCAGAGATCAAATGCTGGATGATGCTGGATCAAAATCAAAATTTAAAAATGCTGAATCATCAAAAAAGCAAGAGAGTTCCAGAAAAACATCCATTTTTGCTTTATTGACCATGCCAAAGCCTTTGACTGTGTGGATCACAATAAACTGTGGAAAATTCTGAAAGAGGTGGGAATACCAGATTACCTGAACGGCCTCCTAAGAAATCTGTATGCAAGTCAGGAAGCAGTAGTTAGAGCTGGACATGGACTGGTTCCAAATTGGGAAAGGAGTATATCAAAGCTGTATACTGTCACCCTGCTTATTTAATTTATATGCAGAGTACATCATGAGAAACGCTGATCTGGATGAAGCACAAACTGGAATCAAGACTGTCTGGAGAAATATCAATAGCCTCAGATATGTAGAAGACACTACCCTAATGGCAGAAAGTGAAGAGTAACTAAAGATCCTCTTGAAGAGGAGAGTGAAAAAACTGGCTTAATGCTCAACATTCAAAAAACGAAGATTATGGCATCTGGTCCCATCACTTCATGGGAGATAGATGGGGAAACAGTGGAAACAGTGACAGACATTTTTTTCTTTAGCTCCAAAATCACTGCAGATTGTGACTGCAGCCATGAAATTAAAAGACACTTGCCCCTTGGGAGAAAACTTACAACCAACCTAGACAACATATAAAAAGCAGAGACATTACTATGCCAGCAAAGTTCCGTCTAGTCAAGGCTATGGTGTTTCCAGTGGTCATGTATGGATGTGAGAGTTGTACTACAAGGAAAGCTCAATGCCAAAGAATTGATGCTTTTGAACTGTGGTGTTGGAGAAGACTCTTGAGAGTCCCTTGGACTGCAAGGAGATCCAACCAGTCCATCCTAAAGGAAATAAGTCCTAAGTGTTCATTGGAAGGACTGATGCAGAAGCTGAAGTTCCAGTACTTTGGCCACCTGATGTGAAGAACTAGCTCATTAGAAAAGACCCTGATGCTGGGAAAGATTGAAGGCAGGAGGAGAAAGAGGATGAGGTGGTTGGATGGCATACAGACTCAATGGACATGAGTTGGAGTAAATTCTAGGAACTGGTGATGGACAGGGAGGCCTTGCGTGCTATAGTCCATGGGGTCACAGAGTTGGACACGACTGAGTGACTGAACTGAACTGAACTTAAAGGCAAGAGGGCACAAAGGCAAGGGAACCACAGTCTTACCTCGCAGGATACGTGTGTTTGATGTTAAAAAAAAAAAGTGAAAGAGAAGAACCTTCTGGTCAGAACTGGGGTAAAGATTGAACTTGGTGAACGTGGGCGGAGAGACTGAAAATCTAGTCGAACAGGTAGAAGGAGTTTGGAAGGGTCTGGACAGTTATGTGGAGGAGTTTGGATCTTCACCAGGACAACTGAGAACTAACAGAGAAGTTTACAAAGTCTAGTAAGCAGCAAAACTTAAATTTTAGAATACTGAACTGTGGCAACAGCATTGGGGTGAATTTCAGAGGGATGAAAATGAATGTTGGAAAAGAAAGTAAAGTTCTAGAACAGCCTCCTAGGCCAAAGACAGTACAGAACTCTAAAGGCTGGATGGTGAGAACACACAGGGTCTAGCTGGGTGAGCCAGCTCATGGGCAGGGAAAAATGTTGGGGAAAGGAGGAAAAGAGAAGGCACGAACATTTCCTAATGCTACACAGAGGGCAGGAGCTGCATTAATTAACACCCGCAAGGGCTGTTTCATCCAAGCCCCTACCTACACTGACGTAGGAGCGAGTTGTTCCCCCAGCAGTGTAAGTGTGGCCGGGAGTTTAAAATAAAGGCACAATTTGTAACATGAGGGTTAGAGCCTGAGGCAGCCTGACTCCAAACACACAGTCCTGAGATGTTTAAAAGGGAGCTCAGTTTTCTAGAAAGCCAGTCCCTTCCTGCTTCAGGGAGACTGTATCTAAATATAGACAAAGGCTTTAAAAATAAAAAATATAAAAGACACTTACTTAACAGAGACAAAAATAAATAAAAGTCACTTGACTAAAAACAGTGTGCATATTAGTCGCTTAGTCCTATCTGACTCTTTGCGACACCATGGACTGTAGCCTGCCAGGCTCCTCTGTCCATGGAATTCTCTGGACAAGATTACTGGAGTGGGTTGCTGTTCCCTTCTCCAGGGGATCTCCCCAATCCAGGGATCGAACCTGGGTCTCCTGCACTGCAGGCAGATTCTTTACTAACTGAGCCAGCGGGGAAGTCCTGACAAATAACAATAATGCTATCTAAAGCCATAGTTCTAAACTTTCTTCCATTCAATGAGAATTCTTGCTTCCCATCTGAGACACTCCTCAATTCTGACAGTGGCCTGCCAGTGTGCGCTAACTAGCCTCCTTACAGGGCAGCCATATACAGTGATTTGCCCAGGATTGGAGGATTGGGGTATATACTAATATTACCTCTCTGGTCCAAAAATGTGTTCCCTTCTGAGGGACAAATTGTAGAGTCACCCCAAATCCACAACTTCTGACTCACTAATATACAACTTTACCTTTTCTTATAACTGCTCCAAATACCCCAGTGGTCATCATGCATTAGCATGTTCCAGATTTCCAAGAAACTCAAAATAAAATAAAACAAGTATACAGCAACGTGAGAGAATTCAGACTACAAGGAAAGCTGCAACTCTCTCCAGAGATGCAGGTCCCAGAAACAGACTGATTTTCTCTCTTTATAGAAAACCATGATAGGTTAGACATTTGTCAGCGTGGTTTTTGAGATCTAGATTTTATTGGCTCTCAGTCTAATTGTATGTTGTATCAGCTGTCCCCATCAACTTACACACATCTGCTTCCAGAGTCAGTGGGGAAGCATCTTAATTTCTGTGTGTGTGTGTGTGTGTGTGTGTGTAGTTGCTAAGTCGTGTTCAAGTCTTTTGCGACCGCATGGACTGTAGCCCACCAGACTCCTCTGTTCATGAGATTTTTTTCAGTCAAGAATACTGGAGTGGGTTGCCATTTCCTTCTGCAAGGGATCTTCCTGATCCAGGGATTAAACCCAAGTCTCCTGTATTGCTGGTGATTCTTCTTCTTAACTCAGAGGAAAAGAACCTCTTTCCCAAGCAGGGAATGTGAGCAAAAAGACCTAAGCTGGTCTCAGGTGAAGTATGTTTGAGGTCCTTTCAAGTTTCTGGAACCTGGATCCTTTTCCAGCATTCCTCACCTGTCAGAGGGCTGGGGTCCCTGGACATGTAGTGTGGTACCCAAACTACCAGCCCACAATCAGGGAAAAGCTGATCATCCTCCTCTGATCAACACTCTCAGATAAAGCCTGTGGGAATGAAGGGTGGGCATGTTTCCTCTGACCTCACCATCATAAGCTTGGAGCCCAATTTCAACTTGATGTAGAGCAGTGGTCCCCACTGACTCCATGTAAGACTTTTAACTCAGAGATCAAGAAAGACAGAAAGTGTGGTGGCCATTAAATTTGCAAGACTGAGTTGCAAGGAACATTTGAGAGATTTCGCCATTCCTGATCCCTCAGCACAGTGACTCTGCAAACCAAACCATGCTAAACCCCCAGCCAGTTCGGCCCTCGTTTAACCATTCATCAACAATTATTTACTGATGACCTCTCATGCACCAGTTTCTTTTCAGGATATGAGTTGTAAGCAACTCAGTCAAGGTCAGGCTTCTATTTTAAATGGAGAGAGAGAGAAAGCAATCAACAAATAAGTGAACAAGATGATTTCAGCTGAACTTTCTGCAAGGAAGAAAATGTGTGGCGATGGGGTTGCTAAAGACAAACTGATTTAGATGCCATGGCCTGGGGAGAGAGGAAACCACAGAGCTGGGAAGAGGGCAGCTCCTGAAACTCTTGGAGGCCCCGGTAAGAAGTAAGGGCTTTGTTCTCAGTCAATGGTCACCTACTGGAGGACTTCGAAAGAGAGGGAGGACATTGGAGGGAAGGAGCAGGGGCATTTTGTCCATTAAGAAGATCATTCCAAGTTGCAGAGAACAAATCTGAAGCAGGGGAAGCCACTGTGATGTGTCTGTAACAGAACAACATAAGCTGATGGCTTATAAAACCAAAGGAAAGTATTTCTGACCATTCTGGAGGCTGTCCTTCCAAAAATCAAAAGTGACTAGACATTAGTTTTCACTCCAGAATACATTTGGGATGATAATGGAATGGCATTCTAGAAAGTCAGAAAGATATGGAGATGACATGGAGCAAAAATTTAGTCAAAACAAAACTATGTCCAAAGAACAAAGCCTTCACTGATTATTGAAAGATCAACACGATAATCTAATATTCACTGCAGTTTTTTTGTTTGTTTGTTTCTGTTGGCTTTTCAAGCTCTGGCCTTCATAGTTCTGGGCAGGGTGGGGGGGGAAGCCAAACTCTTGACATTAACCAGATTCCAAAGGGTTCCTGAACCTGAAAATGCACCCCAGGGTATTTGGGAGGAGCTACATAGTTGATATTTGTTTGGTGTATTAGCAGAGCTTTGGTGAAAATGTCACGTATGGATGGAAGCTGGCTGCCTGGAAGAGCTCAGAGCCATTGAGATAGTAAATCCCTCACAGGTATGTATCTCAGTGTCTCACTGGAGAAGGGAATGGCAACCCACTCCAGTACAGAGGAGCCTGGTGGGCTATATATATATATATAGTCCATGGGATCACAAAGAGTCAGACACGACTGAGCGACTAGCACTTTCACCTTCACGTGTCTCCGTAGATAAGATGTCTTAACACCGCAGGTCCCTCACGACAGACCCTTCTCTGCTGAAAACTGGAAGGTAGGAATATCTAGAATAAACCGGGTTTCACAGAAAAAACATGGGTAGCTATGTGTGACTCAATTCTCTAAATAAATCATTTCTGGCACCTTTCAACATGGAGGTTTCTGACGTATTTCTTTTGTTTCATACAAGGAAGGAAAAGGACTAAAACACCCCATCTTCTCGGTAGGCTTATGAAAGTTAAGACTGAATGTCTACCCAGTGGCAGCCGCCTCATTAAAACAAGCAATCTGGAGCCATTATCTGCCCAGCAATGTATTAATACAACTCCATTAAATAAACTGGGTGTTCTTCGTAAATGGTTGATGAGATTCATTTCAGGTTATGAATATCATATTTATTGCTGTTTTATGTGTAATACTCAACTTGATGGCTAGTTCTTCCTGCAGCAACTCATAGTGAGGCCATTAGAAAGGGTTTTCTTTTTCTTTCCCTCTGCAATAGGTGAAATGTGACCTAATTTTTATGGGCATTATGTATCTATTTAATAAATACTGAAAACTTAGCGAGTGTACAGGAAAATATGCTATGTCTGACCTTATACTGAGGGTTGTGATTTAAACTCTGATGTTATTTCCATGGGTCCTGTCTGGGGCTTTTAGGACTGATCTAGACGTAGACTAAATAGTAGAGCTGGTGTGTGCACAAGAGGTTTATTCCCTTGACATCAGAGAGAATTGGAATATGCCAGGAAAGTCACAGGAAATGAAGACAGGGGCTCGGAAGCCAAGAGGTGGTCAATCTGGGGGTGTTGATCACAGTTGAATGGGAGGACCCAGGAGACCTAAAAGAGAAGAAGATGAGAGAGAAAATAAGCCAGAACTAGCAGCCTCCCCATATAAGGAGTTTTTAAAAGTCAAGAAACTCAAATCATGATGAGATAGTTCTTCACACCCATCAATATGACCATTTTCAAATATGCAACCAACCAAACAACAACAACCAAAAAAAAAAAAATTATGGAGAAACTGGAACCCACGTGCCTTGCTGGTAGGACTGTAAATTGGTGCAGCCACTGTGGACAGTAATATGACAGTTCCTCCAAAAATTAAATATAGAATCCCCTACGATCCATCGAATTCACTTCTGGGTATTTACCCAAAAGAATTGAAACTGGAAATTCAAACAGATGCTTGTACACCTATGTTCATAGCAGCATCATTCATAATAAATTAAAGTGGAAGCAGCCCAAGTGTCCACTGATGTGACCCGATAAGCAAAATTCAGACTCATGTGTGAATCTAGGAGGACAAATACTGAGGCCACTTATGTGAGGTCCCGAGAGTAGTGAATACTCAGAGACAGAAGGTAGGCTGGTGGTTACCAAAGGCTCAGGGAGGGGAATGAGGAGTTAGTGCTTAACAAGTGCAAAGGGTCAGAGTTTTGCAGGATGAGGATCTCCTGGAGATGATGGTGGTGATGGTTTCACAACGGTGTGAATGTAGTTAACACCGTGGAATTTACACGATAAAGTGCTCATGCTTGTGAACTTTGTGTAATGTGTATTTTACCACAATAAAAAAAAGTCATTAAAAAGTAAAAAGATAAGTACTCTTTTAGGAAAATAGGGACCTGGCACAGAGCAACAAACCATACCATTCTTGAAACACTCTCCTCTCCAGACCTCGATCTACCAGCATTTACATGTTTGTGTAGCTTTTCACCAATCCTTCAACCTCATCAAACCTCAGTATATTGGTCTGTAAGATGGTGATGCTAACTCCTCCATCCCAGGACCATGATGAGGATTAAGTGGGATAAAGTACAGTGGAATGTTTATTTCTATCCCTGACAGAGATCCGCAAATATTTTCATTCCTCTCTCCCATTTCTGCTCCTGTCTTTCAATTGTCCTCGCTCCCCTTTCTTTCCTTTTACCACTTCTCTGGTGGTGTTGCCTTCAAGTCCGTCTAGGGCTTATATTAATATTATGTGCATCGCCCTCTCTGTCTTTGTCCTGCCCTGATGCGGGCAGGACATTTTCTGTAGGTTGGCTCTTTTCCATCTAGACTGTGCCCCATCTATGGGATGTCATGCTCTGCACACGAAAGGTGCATATATGTAGTATGTGCCCATTCAGTAGAATCTTTCTGGGACCTCAGATGGTATATCTTCTCTCAGTGTATCATTCATTCACTTCCATAGATCTTATTATTCTTCATCCTTTAACTTTTTGCTCTTTAACTTTTAACATGAGAGTGATAATTTTTAAATGCATCCTTTAATGAATAAACATATAAATATGTTCGTTTTTAAACTTGGGAGATATTTATACTTAGCTTAATCATTTTTCATTTTCATTGTTCAAGAAGTATCCCTAATTTCTAATCATAGAACTTTAAGTTTAGAAAGAAACCTAGATGTATTCTATCCAATATTTTTCAACATGGAGGCCATTGACATTTGGGTCCTTTCTGGGCAGGAGTGTGGATTTCAGGACATGGGGAATCCTGGTCCCTGAACACAGAATCCCCTAATTGTAGTGACAACCAGCCAACTCCAAGCATCCTGGTTCGAAAAGCATCAGAAAGAGTAAGGGGGACCAGTGTCCCACCTGGAGCATGTGGCCACTCTGGGTAGAGCCGGGGTGGGCCCCTGGGGGCCCAGATCCCACCCATGTCCTGTCCTTCGGGTCTCACTGTTTCATTGACTGCTATCAAGGGAAATAGGATGTTTGCTTATAACTGAGGAAATGCCCTCTTTCTGTAGTTGGAGTGAATCATGCATCTGTGGGGACAACACTGGGAGCACTTTGAATCTCATCCGATTTCATCATCACTCCAGCAACTGGTGCCCAGAATAACACCGGTGAGGGGTGGGCTAAGTGCCCCACATTCACACGTGAACATCGGGCTCACAAACTCCAGTCCAGGTGTGTGCATCTCTGTGTGTGTGTGTTTAATGTTTGTTTGTTTGGAGATGCCAGGAGCAAAGGAGATTGACAGAGGCCTAGAGGAGGAGGAAGAGAGGAGCAGAGGGAAACTTCACTGCGAGGGGGCCGGGAGGAAGGGCATGCCCCGGTGTGGGCCACGGAGGTGGAGTCGGGGAGAGAGCCAGCGGGTTGTGTGCTCCTGGGCTCTCCCAGCCCTACGAATCCACGGAACCAAAACTGTCTACAAAAGCCCGAGCTCCAGAACTGATCCATGCGAGTATAAGTGAGGCTGACAAAGAACACATACCCTAAAAAATAGTTTCTGTTAATACTTGGCTTTCCGATGGCTATTTTTGTAATCTAACTTTTTTTTTAATTGGAAGATAATTGCTTTACAATGTAGTGGCAGCCTCTACCATATAGCAACATGAGTCAGTCATACACGTTTTTAACCAAGCGAAAGACTAGATGGGAGAAAAAGGCTTAAAAACAGACAGTAAAAGTTATATTAGGAGCTATTGCCACCTCAAGTTCCATCATAAATTAGCATAAATTATGATACAATGAAATCATTAAAGATGACTTAATTTGTTGAATACGAACTGATAAAAGCATAGTAAAAGGAATATCTCTGACTTTAGCTGAAAGAATGACATATCGGACTGGCTCATGTTTCAACTGATTAGAAAATTGCCACAACTCATTCCTAGCAAAGAGACACTGCTCTTTGAAAGCGTTTTCCACAACTACAAAGCTCAGGATGGATGAAAGTAGCTGTTATTTTGCAACCTTCAGACCAGCGGCTTCGAATATGATGCCCTTAAAGAGGCAGCTGAGAGAGACAAATAAGATACTATACATGGAATATTTCTTAAAAGCTGAATGTTTTTAGAAGCACCATTTGGTCAGTTATCCTAGAGTCTCACTGGAGCTTCACACACACTCAAATCTCTCTGAGCTGCCCCAAACCAGAGCCGCCACCTCGTAGAGCTGGGATGAGAAGAAATCAGCTGTGAAGCTGTGTGTTATTACATTCCGGATGACCATGGATAAGGGTGTTTGCAACTGAGATTGTGTGAATGGGATTTAGACCAGCAAACTGCAGCCTTTATCTCAAATAGCCCTCAACATCAAAGCTGCTAAAGCATACCACTTTCCATAAAAATGTGTTAAGAAAGCTTGGAGCCACAGCCCAATAGGAAGGACTACATTTATCAGCAAAGTTGTCGGAAGCAAGAAACTGCTGTGATAGGTGATGCAGAAGCAGGAAAAAAGAAAGAAAGAAAGAAGGACAACCCATCATCTGGGGAAGAAGCAGAGACAATGCTTCCTCCTTGGAGTGACAACCGGAGCTTTCAAAAGGACCAGAAGCCACCTCTATCGGAACTCACTTCAGGGGAGGGCAGGCTCTGTGTCAGCAGACTCACGGGGCCACTGGGAACGGTGACTGGTGCTACCGAGGAAGTCAAGTCTTCATTTCACCGCAATTTTAACTGATCTAAGTGTCAACAGCCACACACAGCTTGCAGAGCCCATGCTGATCGTGGTCACAGGAGCCTTAGGAGACAGAAGTGTCTCCCATCAGCTGGCTGCCCATGCATTCATTCAGCTGGGCAGAATTCACTGGACATGCTAGCCACCATGTTCAGTACCAAGACTCAGAGATAAAAGACAGAAAATTGTTCTGCCATTGAGAGTTTAGAGTCTAGTAGGCAGGAAAAGCAAATATAGTACAATTTTTCATGAAAAAGTGTAAATATAGAATGAAAGACATACAGAGGTCTCTGAAGAATTAAGAGAAGTGAGTGGGTGGTGGGATTTGGGAGCAGGTTTTACTGAGAAAGGACTGATTTAAGTCTTGAAAGGTGAGTAGATGTTTGAGGGAATGAGGGAACAAGTTTTATTCCAAGAGCATGTTTGTAAGTCCAATTTGTTTGTAAGTCCAACAAAGTTAGCCTAGGTACCTAACTAACATAATCAGCTCTATAGTTGTCGTTTATTTGCTAAGTCATGTCCGACTGTTTTTGAGCGCATGGTCTATATTCCATGGGATTTTCCAGGCAAGAATACTGGAGTGGGTTGCTATTTCCTTCTCCAGGGGATCTTTCTGACCCAGGGATTGAATCCACATACCCTGTATTGGAAGGCAGGGTTTTTACCACTGAGCTATTTGGGAAGTCCTACCTGTAGAGTACTGTGCTTTAGTAGGTTTATAATACTTTTCACATAAGTAATACTTAAAAAACAAACACACAAAAAAATAAACATTTTTAATTTTACAGTTTTGTACCTTGAAAAGTAAAGCAGTACAGTACAGCAGCTGGCATATAGGGGCTGGCATCCCGTGAACAGGCAAGAAGAGTTCCTGATTGAAGGAACGAAAGGAGGTGGGAGCTGGCAGCGTTGAAGGGCCATCAGCAACAAGAGGCGGAGGTCCAGCTGCAGCTTCACTCTCGCCTGATGTTGATGGAATGCATGCCTGCATCTTTGAAAGTTCGCAACTTGAAAGTTCATATGTACAGTGCTTGCTGTAAGAGCAATCCAGACAAAGGAAATGTTCAGAGATGACTGGCAGTCTAACGCACCTTAGAAGCTGCAGGAGCAATAAAACCCGGGCTGTGAACTACATTCCTCCAGCTCACTGTGGGTCTCCAAGTCCTGAAGCAAATACAGATCCCAAAGCCCACAGAGCCCTCTTCCAGCCTGCAGGCCTCTCTCAAGCACCAAATACACCTCTCAGTTGGTTTATTGACTCTCCAAATCCCTCTTGTTACTCACAAGCCTGTTTACATGAAGGACTCTTTTTATACTGTGATGGGATTATATATCAAGCAAACCAAGTAAATATGAAAAGGAAAGACACAAATTAAGTGTGAGTAAAACTTCTGTACAAGTTTGGGAGAAGTCTACGAAACGTAAAGAGTGATGCACTCAAAATTTCATGCATTCCATTTTAAAGTACTAAATCTGGAAATTATATACAAGGCATTATGATTGTGGTTTATCCAAGAAAAATGACACCTAACTCCAGCCAGTCTGGAGTTAGCCAATCTTCACTCAAAGAAAACGTTTTGGCCTTACATCAGAACATTAATAAATGAGTGTAAATGTGTATCTTTAGTGTTTTAATAAAATACTGAAAGCATATTGTATCAGTTTTCTGACTCCCTGTGTACTCTGAATTTTTCAACTGACTAATTGTCATTCTGGTTTGCATCCTGTTGAGGCCTCTCTGTTAGTTCAAGATGGCAGGAGTTTGAGCTGGCAGTGGAGATATGAGGGGGTGAGGATGGAGAGCTACTCAGAATCTTCATGAGCCCCTGGCATGCCCTGCTGGGACCCAGGGTGATGTGGACTTGGAGCAGAGGTGAACAAAGGGTGGGTTTTCCAAGCAGCTGGGTATCTACTGGACTCCATTTTTCTACAACAGTTTTAAACCATTGATTTAGTTCACTCAGCTGTGATTTCCAGTTAATCTGTTTTTATGCAAATACTGACACTGCTAAATTTTCAAACATCTATGTGCAATATTTTTATAAACAATAGCAAAATCAATCTACATAGCAGCTCTAAATGTGATGTGCAATTTTCCCAATGAATATTTGATATTGAGGCATATATATTGTGACAGGGGATAAAATAAAGTTATAACGACAGCCGTAAGTAAAGGATACAAATAAATTTGGGAGAGGTGGCTGGTTGCGGAACCCAAGCTTATGTCAGAATGCCCTTTCTCTGTTTGTAAAATACAGTCAAGATACATGACATTTTCATAAGTAATGATTTTAGAAGATTAGGGTGTCAATTCAGAGTTCTTGTATATTACTTTCTATGAAAATCATGACCATTGCCAAGCTGTAATAACAGTTGGAAATATGATTCATTATATGAAAAATAAAAAGAAAGATGATTTTCATTCTAATCAAGTCTCCCACTGGGTGTCAATGACCTCAGGAAACAAAACAGCTTCTCAAAGGTACAGTGTCCTCATCAGCCAAACGAAGAGAATATAAGAAACGTCTCATAGAGCTTTTGTGAGATTGATACTCTATCAAGTCACATGGCTATTTAGCAAAATGACTGGTATCTGGTAAGAGGCTAATACATGTTTGCCACTATCATCATTGTTGCTGTTAGGTTGAATGAAATGATTACATCTAAGATCATACTCATTGGAAGGACTGATGTTGAATCTGAAACTCCAAAACTTTGGCCACCTGATGCGAAGAGTTGACTCATTTGAAAAGACCCTGTCACTGGGAAAGATTGAAGGTGGGAGGAGAAGGGGACGACAGAGGAGGAGATGGTTGGATGGCATCACCAACTCAATGGACATAAGTTTGAGTAAACTCCGGGAGTTGGTGATGGACAGGGAGGCCTGGCATGTTGCAGTCCATGGGGTCGCAAAGAGTCAGACACAACTAAGCGACTGAACTGAAGATCATTATAAGGCACAAAAACTGTGTCTAAGTTAACAGTGAAGACCAAATCTGAGTCTCCAAATATCTGATACATCAGAGCAGCACGTGAGGACCTGATTTTTATAATGGCCCAGAACATCCAATTATTTATGTGAACAAGAATTTGTATAAAAAATGCATTATTAAGTAAACATTAGGGTGGTCAGCTTAGCCATTCCAAAGAAGCTTTCCAGTCACCCAACCATCAGCAAAGCCTCGTCTGGAGAACCAAGGAGTCACCCTTGAGAAGAGGAACCAAAGCCTTCTTGCATTGCCTCATCTGAAAGCAGCACATGGATGTGAGCAAGGCACAGGTGCTTAGACTCCAGGACTTGAGACATCTATAGGTGCTTTTTAAATAAAAGGGGAAATTTTGCAAGAAAGACTCATCTGCTGAGTTCCTCCGAGAGTTATCTATGGTCACTAAAAGGGAACCATCAAAGACTGGTTTCAGGACTGTGACCAGCTGGTGGCAGGATGGGGGAGGCAGAGGCCGGGTGTCAGCACATCGCAACCAGTGCTGGAGAAGGGCAGCGGCTGGAGGGTGGACAGACGGCCCCTGAGAGGCCAGGCCCGAGTCCTGGGGGTCCTGGGGGAGAGAGTGGGGTGAGCAGTGATAACTAAGGTGGATGCGGGCTCAGGAGGCCCCCAGGGCGGCCACAGAAGCCCTGTTTGTCACCAGATTAGGGCTTCCCTGGTGGCTCAGCTGGTAAAGAATCCGCCCGCATTGTGGCAGACCTGGATTCGATCCCCAGGTTGGGAAGATCCCCTGGGGAAGGGAACAGCTACCCACTCCAGTATTCTGGCCTGGAGAATTCCATGGAGTGTATAGTCCATGGGGTCATGATGAGTCGGACACAGCTGAGCGACTTTCATTTGGAAGAACCTTGGGGAAATAAAATGTCTATCTATATTCAAAAACTGGTCCAATAAAGAAAGTCATTTATCTGGGACCCAAGAAATGACTGGGGCATAGGAGAGGATAGTGAATGTAAACAGAGATTTCTTTCATGCAACAGAATGTACTTCACTGCCATTGGCCACATACTGTGGCTAGCATAACCATCTTCTCTGTGTGTGTGCGTGCTTTATTACTTTAAAATAAATTATGTTCTTGGCACACTGATGCTTTTGTTGTTGCTGTTCAATTGTTATGTCCAACTCTTTGTGACCCATGGACTGCAGCACTCCAGGCTCCCCTGTCTTTCACTATCTCCTGGAGTTTGCTCAATTCGTGTCCACTGAGCCAGTGATGCCATCCAACCATCGTCTCCTTTGCCTCCCCCTTCTTCTTTGGCCTTCCATCTTTCCCAGCATCAGGGTCTTTTCCAATGAGTCAGTTCTTCACATCAGGTGGCCAAAGTACTGGAGTTTCAGCTTCAGCAACAGTCCTTCCAATGAATATTCTTTAAGCCCCCAAGTGATGAGTTGCTATGGGGGCTGATCTGTGTGCTGAGGGGCATCTCACAGCGTCCCCAGCCTGCACCCACTAGATGCCAAAGATTGCCAGCCCCACCCAGACATGATGAGCAGAAATGTCTTCAGACTCTGCTCATGTCCCTGGGCACAGGGAAAACGGGGGCCCAAAATAACCCTCAGGTGAGAACCACAGCTTCACAGAAATGCCTTTCCATCTTTGCCTGGAAGTGTTTGCAGGGCAACTCATAGAGCTTGGAAAAGTATTTGAAGACACTGTGATTAACTTTCCCCATAATTCCAGACATTACTGAAACAGGTGAAAGCAACTTTTCATCCACCACCACGACTACACACACACACCTTGGAAGTTGTTCAGTTTCTGTTCTTCTCAAACACCAACTATGTCAGGACATGAAGTCCATCTCACTGGGATTACCCACTTGCTTGTCTTTACCAGACTATGGATTCTGCAAAGATAGGGCTATGTCTTATTCACAGGTATGTACATGGAGCCCAACAGAGTGCTAGAAAATTCCATTTTCTCAGTAAATGTTTATTGACTGGTTAACTACAATAACAAATGAATGAAGTAAAGGGACATGATGCTTTCAAATTGTGGTGCTGGAGAAGACTGTTGAGAGTCCCTCGGACAGCAAGAGGATCAAACCAGTTCATGCTAAAGGAAATCAACCCCGAATATTCATTGGAAGGACTGATGCTTAAGCTGAAGTTCCAATACTTTGGCCACCTGATGGGAAGAGCCGACTCATTGAGAAGGACCCTGATGTTGGGAAAGATTGAAGGCAGGAGGAGAAGAGGTCAACAGAGGATGAGATGGTTGGATGGCATCACTGACTCAATGGACATGAGTTTGAGCAAACTCCAGCAGATGGTGAAGGACAGGGATGCAAGGCACACTGCAGTCCAGGGAGTCACAAAGAGTCAGACGCAACTTAGCGACCAAACAACAACAACAAAAGGGACATAAGAAAACAAGCACCTTCTACTCAGTACGAGAGAATTTACACTAAGGGCAAGGGTACACTCTCAGCTCTATCACACAGTGACTTCTGCTGAAAGCAAGTTCATGGATAAAGCAATGAAGCCAGCGTTTCCTGAAGCTGAACTGAATAACTAGGGCAGAGCAGCAGAAAGATTTGTCCAAAAGGCAAGTCAATGCCTCGCTTCCTAAGCCACAGGCAGGCAAAGCATGGGAACGACACAGGCTGGGGCCCACATCCAGGCCGCCTGAGCATTCATTTACACGTTTTATGTGCTCTGGAAGTGCCAGGACTGAACGCATCTTTGTAATGTCTGTGCCAAGTAATCCCCAGCTCCGTAGCTCATGTCATTCTGGCACATATGGCCTTCTCCTTGCAGCTGGACAGTACGTAGCCAAAAGGTTACTGTCCCCTTGAAATATGAGTGGGGCACTCTTGGTTATCATTAGCGATGATCAAATCCATGGGGGTATCATTAGCGATGATCAAATCCATCTCCATGGGCTATCAAGATAGACTGATTCCAAGGAGAGTATAACCTGCCTAGACCCAAATGCTGCCTCCTCCAGAAATTCAGTATGTGTTGGCCCCCAGACACAGCAAGAGCAGCTTTCAAAGCACTCTAAAATTTGTAGCCCAGATTAGCAAAATCAAACTTTTATAAACTGACCATCAGAGAAACATAACTAAGCTGTGCCTAAGTAGAGGCTATTTATACCTTGTACTCCAGGAAGGGGAATCAGACGATCACACCAGCTTGAGTCACATGGTTGGATCCTCATTTTATGAATACATGTGGGTATGCCTTCGAATTCTGCCATAAATGTTACTGGGGTTATTTTAAAATGCACTTTAATTCGGCTGACATTTACAGATTTTATTTTATTTTTACACAGCACCAACATGAGCATGCAATGATGTCACCCCCAGCCTAAAATTCCAAAGTGTTTTTTTTAATAGTGAAATCTATGATGTGTACATCCTATCGGTGGCATCTCTGGGTCCTGACTCTGAGGCCATCAGGTCTGTCCAAAGGTACTTCTCTGACCATGGACATCTCCTTCCTATGAAGCTGCCTTTGCTTCTGGGGTTTTCTGCTGAAGTATCCTTGCTTGTGATTGTCTTCCTGAGAAATTCTTTCTTCTAATTTAGTTCACCCTTTGCTCCATCCCTTCCCTGATACCCAGCTCAAGCTTCTATCTCCTTCTTTCTTCTCTCCCCTTTGTACCACTCTCCATCACAACTGCTACATCAGCATCGCAATTGTCTGATTGTATCCGTTTTCCATGCATTCAGTTAGACACTTGAGAGGCAGACACATGAACATCAGAGTGAATGTGTGGTCCTTAGCTCCACAGCTGACAAATAAGAGGCAATCAGATAGATGAGGGAGAAATAGGTATGCAGCTCGAGTTCCTCAAACAGAAAGCACACCTAACAAATTAATACAACTCAAGCAAACAGGAATAGACAGTGAGATCTCGGAAAAGAAAACCTCAAACATGCAGATGAGGAGGGACACAGTGTCTGGCACAGTGGAGCATTACACTCGATGGTAATCCTGCTTGCTGGCAAGGTAAAATGTGAAGTGTACAATTCTTAGCTGTCAGAGAGAAAGGGAAAGTGTGTTTCTTGGAATAAGCAGGGCCTTTTCTGGCCATAAGTTCCAAAGGAAATGTCTCACAGATGGCTTCCTGAGCCGAGGAACGGGGGGACTAGGGTGCAGCCTAGAGGGAGGGTTCCTTTGGTCATGAACTAGCCTTAGCAGCGATGCTCCATCGATCCTGCCACCCAAAGGAGGAGCATCAAGCAACAACCATGTCAAAACTATTGTCATCTGAGAGCTATGTCCTACAGTCCAAACTTAAGCCAGTCCCTGCAAAAGTGCTACCTGTCCATGTTTGCTGAATTTCACAGCATTTCCAAAATTGTGACAATAAATCACAGGCACCCACCTGTCCTGCCTGTGTGTAAGATTGTCCATGAAGCCATGTGATGCAATGAACCTGTGAAACTTCTATAGATAACAGAGGGAGACCGGCCTGCCAAATATGCTTTATGATCAAGGTCAGTTTGGCCCGGCTAGCAACACATTTTAGAGTGTATTTAGAATTTATAGCATGAAAGTCCTCGGAGAAGGCAATGGCACCCCACTCAGGTACTCTTGCTTGGAAAATCCCATGGACGGAGGAGCCTGGTAGGCTACAGTCCATGGGGTTGCTAAGAGTCAGACACGACTGAGCGACTTCACTTTCACGCATTGGAGAAGGAAATGGCAACCCACTCCAGTGTTCTTGCCTGGAGAATCCCAGGGATGGGGGAGCCTGGTGGGCTGCCGTCTATGGGATCGCACACAGTCAGACACGACTGAAGTGACTTAGCAGCAGCAGCAGCATGAAAGTCCTAGCTCACATGTGATGCAAAATCCAGCTTAATTTCTTCTGTGTAATCTCAGTGTCTGATAGTCTTCAAATACACCTGTGTGGAATTATTGACTCTCGTCTTTTAAAGGCACTCCTAGTTAATCAAAAGCTTGTTTCATCATTAGGATACAAAGGTAGGAGGTGGTCCGTTCAACAGCCTGTGACTCGTCACTCACCTCTCATTCAGGTAGAAAACAAGGGCCTGGGTGCCCAGGTTTACAAAGAAGATAAAGATTAAAGGGGAGAATAAAAGGAAGGGGAGGTAAACAAAAAACAGGAAAACAGAAGTGTAGGAGAGGAGGAGGATGAAGAACCTGGCAGAAGCATTCATGAGAGAGAAATGGTTTCCGATTGCTTCATTCCCAGACTGAAAAGTCGCCAGAGGAGTCTCTCCTCTGGGGGGTCCTCAAGCTTCCTCAGAATTGACGCCAGGTTGGCACAGAACTTTCCAATTCGGCTCATATTTGCCACGAAGCAGTTCCATTGTCGGGTGAATTCTGATCATGATTGCAGATGTGAATGAAATGTGCAGACAAGTAGTAGAGTGTAATTTCAACATCCCTGTGATGTAGTGAGAAAGGGTACCTTGCCACAGAATATAGAAAACTGTGCATAATAACTCAGCGCAAGCAGAGTGCTCATTAGAGCGGTGAAGGAAGAGATTTGTTAAATTATAACTGTTTTTATGTTTACAATTTCCCCAATAAATTAGGGTTTAGTACACTAATTAGATTGTCTATTACAGTACCTGCACGTGTTATGTTTGCTCCCTCCTCAGCTGGCAGATGGTGTGGAGCAGATGATTCTGCCGTTAGGAGCCATGGAATTTCAAACAGACAAGCGTAACTGTGTGTGTTGCTTTTTTGCTGGCCCCCCAGCCACGTGTGTGAGTCAGGCACATGTACATGCAACACAGCTTCAGCATTCCTGCAATGCCTTTCTTTAGAAAACTGCTCATGCTTTTTTTTTTTCTTCATAAAATCTATGTCACGGATTATTTCAAAATTTTAGAAAATTATACCATGTAAACAATCATGTTGCTCTAGACCATTTCAAGGAGGCTCCCATTACACGATGAAGTCTGTTTGTTCTTCTCCTTCCCACGGAGGACTTGATCTAAGTGAAGTCTCTGTAAGCCCAAACTGACTAGGAGACACACTCCTCAAGTTATGGGACATTTATTGAATGACCAAATGCATGGCTGACAGAACAGAATAAAATGAACAGGTCGCACGTAACGACGTGTGGATTCGTGAACTGTAACTACTGCAAAGTGATAAAACCGTGGAAAACCGATAGGTGGAGGGACGTTTAGCAGAGTGAACATGCTTGGTTCGCCCTGGGTGCTTTCAAAGCTCATTGAAAACTGTAACGTTCCCCAGGGAAAATACACTTCTTGTAGATGGAGCCCTACACCAGCATCTTCCCAGACACGTGAGCTCTCCAAGGGCAAAGAAGCCCAAAGGTAAAGAGAAAGCCTGCTCCACCCTCACGTCTCCACGCTGCCGCAGGTGCGGAAAGTCTTTTAAAATGTGGGGTTAGTGATTCGGGCCAGCCTGCGATCTCCAAGGCTTTCAATTTCACCCTTGACCACACTGGCTGTCTTCCTCGTATGTTTCACCAGCACCAAACAATCCAGTGATGCTAACAGAGGTTAGCCAGTGAGTCTGCCTGTCAGGCCCTGGCTGAAGGTTGGGTGGCCGTGTCCTGCCTGCTCACAAATCAAAAACCACTGGACAGGGGGAAGGTGCAAGCTAAGAGTGGCCTTGCTTTCTCATCAGATTTTCCTGGTCTCCTGCACTGGGATTAACAATTCCCACTGAGATTAACAATTCCATCTGGGATGACCAGTTTGGAAAAAAAAAAAAATAGCCAAAGTGAGCAGTAATGTGTGCCAAAAAATGAAAAACAATTTGAATAAAATGTGAGTCTTTCTAACAATACTCTAGCTTAGAGAAGTTCAACTTTTATACAAAAAAAATGTTATATGATTAAAAAATCTTATTTTTTAAAAGCTTCAGCTCAGACATACTTAAACTATGGTCTCTACCAATAGTCATTTGCTAAAAAGATGTTATATTTAATTTTATATATAAATCATACATAATAATTTATGTCTTTTAACGAATTGATAAATCTAAAATGTATAAAATATAAAGATGTTCATTTATAGTCATTTCTATTTTATTATAAATCTATTTTATTTATTAATTTTATCTGTGTGTGTGCTCAGTCTTGTCTGACTCTTTTGCAAGTCCATGGACTGTAGCCTGCCAGGCTCCTCTGTCCATGGGGTTTCCCAGGCAAGAATACTAGAGCGGGTTGCCATTTCCATCTCCAAGGGATCTTCCCTAACCAGGAATTGAACCCCCATCTCTTGCATTGGCAGGTGAACCCTTTACCACTGTGCCACCTGGGAAGCTCTTTTATTTATTATGTTTTCTATTATAAACAAAAATTCATTGCTGATGTGTGACTATTAGTGACCCTGCCCCAAAGGCAATCTAAAGGATGCAATTCAGCATGAACACAAAATACATCTTCATTATGCCTCTCAAAGGAGCCATTGTTGTTGTTCAGTCACTAAGTCGCACCCGACTCTTTGTGACCCATGGACTGCAGCACACCCGGCTTCCCCATCCTTCACCACCTCCCTGAGTTTGCTCAAACTCATGTCCCTTGAGTCGGTGATGCCATACAACCATTTCATCCTCTGTTGCCCCCTTCTTCTCCTGCCCTCAATTTTTCCCAGTATCAGGGTCTTTCCCAATGAGTCGGCTCTTTGGAGACAGGAGCTGCAGGTTTATACCTGAGTAGACAAAGATGGAAGTCCCAGTTGTGGGCCCTTAGACAGGAGCACCTACTATCCATTGGGAAAAGGTAAGAGGCTTTGCCTGTGGCACAGATCTAGGGAGGCTAGGGGAGGTGATAGGCCTGTGGGTACAGGGGGAGGGTCTCTGCAGACTGCTTCCAAATTTACAAGGATACGAAAAGGAGAGGGGGGTACCTGAAGCTTTAGGAGAGGGGGTAGGTGGAAAATAGTCTCTCAGAGCCTCGAAAGTGACTGGACTGGCCAGCCATTCACCGTGGTCTACAGAGCCCTGGGTGCCAAGACAGCTGCAGGATATCAGCAAGGTCAAAACTATTTTCCTCGTAAAATTAAGATGCTACTTGCTTTTTTTCACTATGCTTATGTTTGCACTGAAGGTGAAAAGCAGTGATGTGTAAGAAGGCTGTCCAAGCAGAAGGCAAGACCGCAGCACCAAAATGGACCAGCAACCCGGGTATTCTCTATTTATGTGGTGCCCTTGCAGCTCGGTGTGTGTGTCTTTGTGCACACACACACTGAAGAATGACCTTGGTAAAGCTATAAATAAGATCAACATTATTAAATTTTAAGCCTCATGTACGCATATCCTCCATCTTCTGTGTGGTAAGCTCAGGGCACACACAAGGCTCATCTGCAGCGTACCCTGGGACGGTGCTTATCAAGCGTGTGTCAAGGAAAAGAACTCGTCAAGCATTTGAGCTGCAGGCTGAACCAGCTGCTTTTTCAATGGGGTAGCAGTTTTATTCGAAAGAATGACTGACAGACAAACTGATCATTCAGAGCTGGAGTGCTTGGAAGACATTTCCTAGAAAATAAATGAAGTGAGCCTGTCACTATAAGGAAAACAACAGGTTGTATTTGTTGCCAATGATAATATGAGAACACTCTGGTGAAAATTAGAAATATGGCAAACTTATATCTATTACTCTGAGCTTGACAGCTTATCAGTACCTAGAGATAATTCTAATGAGTTGGGTGGTGATGATTAAAAAATGTGATTTTTTTTTTTTTTTTTTTTTTTTGCTATTATATAATGATCTATGGGGAGTTTCCCAGGATCTGGAGATTCCCAGAATCTGCCTGCCAATGCAGGAGACACAAAAGACATGGGTTCGATTCCTGGGTTGGGAAAATCCCCTGGAGGAGGGAATGGCAACTCATTCCAGTATTCTTGCCTAGAAAATTGCATGGACAGAGGAGCTTGGGGGGCTACAGTCCATGGGGTCACAAAGAGTGGGACATGATTGAGCGACTAAGCACAATGAAATATATTCACATATGAAAAATCTGGATAACTCTGTTAATCTGATTTCTCCAATGAAGTAATGCATGATGTTAAAAAAAATCCTGGTCAAAGAGCCCAGGTACAAGATAAATCAATGCAATAGAGTCAGAGTCCAAAGCATTTGAGGACATAGGTCTAGATTCCACACAACCACTAACTGTTTACTAATAGGAATGTACTCTGTTCAAGTTTCTATGTGCTGTCAGAGGGCAACATACACAGCTACCTGAGCAGGCTAGTAAAGCACTCAGCTCTATCTGAACCTATTTTAACCCAATAATTAATTGACTGCAGCAAATCGATGCAGGAAGAGAGACAAAGATCCAGCTCCTTTCATTAAACCTGACACTGACATGATTTGCAAAAACAGTCGCTCCTCTTCTTGATAAGTTTTCATAAAAATATGTTATTCATACCATGAAATTTTATTATGAGTGCATTAATAAATATTCTAAGATGTCTCACTTTTAATTAGTAACAGAGCACACATCAACAAATACGACCCACATAAACACTCACTCTTTGCTGTCCTCAATAATATTTAAGGACACAAGGAGTTAACACCGTTGTGGTCAACATCATTGAGAATTGATGGTTCATGGAAAGACCCAGACAAGGATGGGTGTGTTGCTCCTCAGGCTGTTGTGTTGTCATAGTTTCAAGTGTAAGTGGGAGATAAATAGGATTTGCTTTTCTCATAGATTCCATCGTTAATATCTGTATCCATCGTGACATTTAGCTGCAAGACACAAAATTCATATTCATGAATTTGAGTCTAAAATGAGTTTAGCTAGGTCCCAGAATATCCGGGATTGTGTAGAGCCAGACTTTGATGGACAGGAGGCAACGCAGGCAGAGATGCAGGCAGGAGACCTGGGCCAGAAGTGGGCAGGAGAAGACACCTCTGCCATTAACTGTCACTGCTAGAGCCTGGACTCCCATGGAGATACATAAGCCCAGTTCCCATGTCCTGCCTTCTTGGGTGACAAGCCCTGTATGGGAGCATGGACTTCCCTTAGCAGGAGCCAGGTACCCAATACTGCTGACCAGAAAGTCAGAAAAGTAGCTATTCTGTCCTTTTTTATGGTGTGATAGGAAACAGGCCTCACATCCTACTAAGATGCACATAGAAAGACTCCTCCATCACAGGGAAGGCTCAGATTTTACATGAAAATACATCCCTTGTCCTTGTGAATCTCTTTCTCTGTCATGTTTACCTCCTCCCCACACTCTCTACCTTCCTCTGAAGCCTTGGGACTTTGAAATATTCACACCAAAAAGATGCCTAGTACTCCTTTTCTCAGCTCTGAGATGATGCCATCCTAAAGGAAATGAGTCCTGAATATTCATTGGAAGGACTGATGTTGAAGCTGAAACTCCAATACTTCGGCCACCTGATGCGAAGAACTGACTCATTTGAAAAGACCCTGATGCTGGGAAAGATTGAAGGCAGGAGAGGGGGATGACCGAAGATGAGATAGTTGGGTGGCATCACTGACTCGATGGACATGAGTTTGAACAAGCTCCGGGAGTTGGCCGTGGACAGGGAGGCCTGGTGTGCTGCAGTCCAAGGGGCTGCAAAGAGTCAGACACGACTGAGCGACTGAAATGAACTGAACTGAACTCAACTGAGATGATGCAATTCACAACCAGCTTCCTGGTGAGATGATGGAGGGAAATCCAAGGAAAAGGGAAGAGTAAGGGCAGAATGCAGGGGAAACTGACACCCTAAGTTAACATGAATGATGACCTTAGCGCCCTTTCTGCTCTCGTGACCCACTGCAGCCGAGTCAACCTGGGGTCATGGCCTACGCCCGTTGTCCTGGGATCTAATACCTATGGAAGCCTGCTTTGGTTTACTCTAACACTCAAATTCTGAAAGAATAAGGATCATTCATTTGTTTGATTTTCATAATAAAGAGTGAGAATGTGTAGCCAGTGAATGCGATTTTAAGGGCACATTCTGCTGTGGCTACCCACGTAGGAAAATACCTAGATGGCATGTGTATGTGTGTGTATGTGTGTGTACATATATAAGTATTAAAATGTATAAAATATATGTACCTATATATATTTTAATGGCCAAATTTATAGCTTGGTAGCTTCTCTTTTTTTATGGAAAGGACAAACATAATTCTGAATGGGCCTTGAAGTACGGTATAAAGTATGGCATACATTCTATATTTTGAACTATCAAAAATATTATCCCAAAGAATGACAAAATTAATAAGTTGACATTTACTATCTGATATTTATGTGGCCTTGCAGCCATAACAGATTTTCTGGACAACAGAGATAAAATTGTGAAAAGATCTTTTCATTTTTAGAACAATATCCTTAGTTTTTATCTTCATTAAAAAAATGCATTCCTTTTAAGAAATAACAAAAATGACCAAGAATAAATGACCCAGAACCATTCCCTTTTGCTTAGCGCCAAATCTCCTGTGAAAGATTGGGTCTCTATCGACCAGCATGTGTTGCCTTGAGAAGAAGGCAAAGATACTGTCCTGTGTTATTTGGGGAAGGGGAGTGAGGTCTCCAGAGACTCACACAAGTTCACACAGTAAATCATGTCTGTCTTTTCCTCACATCTTTCTAACACTGTTACTAAAGACTTCATTTTAACATATACAGATGGTGTTTAGGAGAAGTAATGTTGGTGGAAAGCAAGAATGATCAAAGCTTAAGATCTTCTGTGAACAGATGAAGCAAGGGAATAGAATTTATTAGTTTATAGAAGATGATAATGATAAGGACACATAAACAGATGGTAGATATATAGATGGATAGAGAGATGGTAAATAGAAAGTTTAGATAGATAGATAGATAGATAGATAGATAGATAGATAGATAGATAGATAGACATGTAGATGAAAATTGTTGTTGTTCAGTCACTAAGTCGTATCTGACTTTTTGTGACCCCATGAACTGCAGCACGCCAGGCTTCCCTGTCCTTCCCCATCTCCCGGAGCTGCTCAAACTCATGTCGGTTGAGTTGGTGATGCCATCCAACCATCTTTTCTTCTGTCATCCCCTCTTCTACCCTCAGTCTTTCCCAGCATCAAGGTCTTTTCCAATGAGTCTGCTCTTCACATCAGGTAGCCAAAGTACTGGAGCTTCAGCTTCAGCACCAGCCCATCCAATGAATATTTGGGGTTGATTTTCTTTAAGATTGACTAGTTTCATCTGCTTGCAGTCCAAGGTACTCTCAAGAGTCTTCTCCAACACCACAGTTCGAAAGCATCATCCTTCGGCGCTCAGCCTACTTTATGGTCCCACTCTCATATCCGTGAGGCTTCCCTGATAGCTCAGTTGGTAAAGAATCTGCCTGCAAGGCAAGAGACCTGGGTTGGATCCCTGGGTTGAGAAGATCCCCTAGAGAAGGCAAAGGCTACCCACTTCAGTACTCTGGCCTGGAGAATTCCATGGACTGTATAGTCCATGGGGTTGCAAAGAGCTGGACAAGACTGAGCAGCTTTCACTTTCTCACATCTGTACATGACTACTGGAAAACCATAGCTTTGACTATACAGAACTCTGTCGGCAAAGTGATGTACACGATAATAGATAATAAGTATCTTATAGTACATAAAATAGATGATAGATAGACAGACAGATGATAGATAACTTACTAGGCAATGACCATATGCTAGCAGCTAGACCAGTGTGAGGGCAACATGCTAGCTGTCTCTATGGGAACAGAGGAAAAGTCCTACAATTATACAGCAACATTGATTTTCATAGACCCATTAAGCTTGAGCTTTGGGAGGAATGTTACACAACAACTGGCCCGACCCCTTTATACCAGGAAAATGAAGATTAAAAAGTTCTAAGCCAAAGCCAAAAATAAATCCAACTCTCCTTTCTCTTTCCTTAGATCTTGCCCTTGTGCCTCTCTTCCCCCCTGCCACACACCACCCATTCACACACTAAGCCCAGTTGCCTAAAAAAGGCAGCAAGAGAAACATCTCTGACAATTAGATGGTCTGTCAGGGGGTGATAGATCCCAATCACAGAAGCCAAAGGACAAAACAGAGACAAAAAATCATCTTAAAAGCTTTTATAAGTTTTTTTTTTTTTCATTTTTAAAAGCATCATCTTGGTTGCATGTTAATTGGTCACCAAAATTAAAAAAAAAAAAAAAAACTTTCTCTTACCCAAATCTAAGCTTTCCAAACTAAGTTCTGTGTGTTATTCTGATAAATTAAGTTCAATTTTCTTACATTAAACATGAACCATGAACATTTGGTGGGGAACAAGGTACAGAACACAAATCATTTCTGGAAAAACTAGTGCTTTAAAAGCAACAAGCCAACTAGATCTTTTTCTAATAGGGTTTAAATGTTTATTTGAAATCTTTCACTGATGGGAAAAGTGTGTGTATATATATATATGCACACATATATACATATATATATATTTTTTTTTTAAAGCACATCAAAATGTTGAGATTGAGGAATACTGTTCATTTATGTGCTTTCAAAAGTGCCCTTCTGTTTTAGCCATTCCCTATCATATCTCCCAGAAGCCATGGAGAATATTCATTTTTCTTTGTACCACATCAATCTTTCATTATAAACAAAAATTGTGGAAAATCACAGTATTTTTATGATTCCAAATTTAGAATTTGCAGGCTTGAGAGTGACATTAAACTTGACTGAATTCTTTTTCATAATCATGAGCAAATGCTATCATTAAAAAGATTTTAAAAGCTAGGATCATTATGTACTGTCCACTGGCATGTGTTAATTTGATGGACTTTTCTGGAAAAATAGCTAACAAGGAATATTCAAGATTGAACACATTTTTTAAGCCAGTGTTTTCTCTACTCTTTAGACCTCTTTAAGTTAACGAAGTTTGATGCAGGAATATCTGAAATGACATAATGGATTTGACTCTATTACTATTTTTATGGCTATGAAACATTATGTATTCACAAGCAGCAATTTTTAAAGCAAAGAGTTGTATTTGCACTCTTTAAAAAATGTGATTCTCTGGACATAGCCATAATAATGGCATTTGGGGAAGATTGCGGGGCTCCTCATTGAGGCCAGGGTCTTCCATCGGACTGTGAAGTCAAGGGGCTTTAGCACGCCTCCACCCTGGGCAGTCAGTGGGCTGAGCGCCCCCTGGTGGATCTGCACAAAGCGTCTTGAACATTTTAGTTCTACGGATGGTGGTGAGAAAGCGCTTTCCCCTAGCCTGTATTTTTATACTTGTCTTTATAGATGCAAATCGCATGGCAGGACCACACAGAAACGTTCCTATATCTGAAATCGCTGGTCTCCAAAATGGAAACTGCAGACTGTTAATTGGGATTCAATCCAATGTAATTTATTGGCTCATCGGTGTGAAAAGCTAACAAACTGTGGGGCTTTGTGACAAGGAGTTTGGAGGGAAGGTGATGAGAAACCAACCTGAGCCGGAAACCCCATCCCCGAGCTCCGACCTTGAGAGATTCACCAGTGAGCTTTGAGAGGACCACCCTTCACACCCATTCTCTGAAGCAGCAGAAAGTTTAATGTTTTTAAAACGACCAGCTTCCATCTGCTGGTAAAGCCCAGCTTAGGGCTTCTCTTGTGGCTCACCTGGTAAAGAATCTGCCTGCAACGTGGGATACCTGGGTTCGATCCCTGGGTTGGGAAGATCCCCTGGAGACGGGAAAGGCTACACTCCATGGAGAATTCCATGAACTGTATAGTCCATGGGGTCACAAAGAGTGGGACAGGACTGAGACTTTCACTCACTCACGTTCCCTCTGCAGGCGATAAAATGATTCAAGAACTCGGATTTTGTCTTGCTTAGTTTCTCCTAGGTGAGAAAAACCAAGGCCCAGACAGAATACAAGGTATTTCTGGTTTTGACAACGAGACAGGGCATGAAAAAAAAAGTGCTCAGAGTCCAGGAATGACAACATGATTGTGGGTTCCCTATTGGATTTAGCTCGATTTTATTTTCTTTTGTTAAAAAAAAAAAATCCACAGACGTTTCTTTGAGAATCTATCACCCGCATGTTTCACTTCTCTCTAGAGAAGAATGCTGATGGCTTCATGTCCTCTGCAGCAGGGGAGGGGAGGAGGCCCTGCTTTGGCTGTACAGTTTGGAGAAGAGAAGATCAAACATTGAAATAAGCTCATAGAAATGGCGTGTTTCCCTCCCGGAGACTACATCTGTAAACATCAGATCGGGACACACAGTTTGCTGGGGGTGCACTGCACCTGGAATTGGGGTGCTCTGTGAGATCAGGGACAACGGACGCCCTGCCCTCTGAGTCCCCAGTCACTGTCCTGGGAGGCGTTGCTCTGGGACAAGCAGACGCATGCCCTTCTCCAGCTGGGGCAGGGAGGGTGCTGACTTGTGCCATCTGAGACAGGATTAGAGGGGAGAGCCCAGAAGCTTCTGGAGGAATGCAGCGGTCCCTCCTCCTCCCCAGGAAACAATCAGCGGGATTCTGTTCAGAAGAAACCCCCAGGCGAGGATTTGGGAGAGGGCAAGGGCCTGAGTCTGCCTGCCTCTTCCCCTAAAATGAGTTTCCAGGTTAGTTTGCTCTTCTGCTGAGCTTTGGGCAGGTTTATTATTTACTCTAGGAGAAAAAGTAAAGATTGTTGAACTGAAAGAAGTTTTCTGTATTAAGCGACAACATAAACTTTGTTATTCTATACTGCCCAACCAAAAAGGAAAATTGAGTATCTGAAAATACAATAGTATATTCCTTTTGAAAAAGGAGTTAAATGCGTGATACAGCAGGCAGGGCTGAATTGACTAGGATACTGAAGAATTTTTTTTTTTAATCTATAATTTTTTAATATCCCCTGGGGGAAAAATACAAGGAATATTCTGATCTGTTAATATAGAAATCTGAGAATGAGTAGGGTTTAAAGAATAGATGCCCCCTCAACATTGTTTTTTTTTTTTTTCTTTTTTAAGAGTTCAAAGAAATGTAGGAGAGTGTCACTGATTAAATATTTTTGAGGAAATTAAAATACATGGATTATTTGAGAATATTATTTAGGAAGATATTTTGGAAGAAGAGAATGTAAGTAGGAAGATAAAGAAACTAACAGTAGTTCTTAGTCACATGTTGCGATGTTTCAAGTGTTGTCTTCAATGTACAAGGGTCTTAAAGACCAAACCCGAGATAGACAGGAAAGGGCCGTGGGTCTCTGCTGACCCTGACCTGTGCTGCGTCAGCAGAAACTGGGGCTCCCTGGTGCCCTGAGCATCCCTGCACTTCTCCTGGACGGAGGGTGACACTTGTTGTTCAGTCGCTCAGTCATGTCCGACTCTTTGCAGCCCCATGGACTGCAGCACGCCAGGCTTCCCTGCCCTTCACCATCTCACAGAGCTTGCTCAAACTCATGTCCATCGAGTCGGTGATACCATCCAACCATCTCATCCTCTGTCATCCCCTTCTCCTCCCGCCTTCAATCTTTCCCAGCTTCCAGGTCTTTTCCAAAGAGTCAGTTCTTCCCATCAAGTAGCCAAAGTATTGGAACTTCAGCATCAGTCCTTCCAATGAATATTCAGGACTGATTTCCTTTAGGATGAACTGGTTTCGTTCCCTTGCAGTCCAAAGGACTCTCAAGAGTCTTCTCCAACACAAAAGCATCCCTGTTCCATTTCTACCTCTTTTTCTCACAGACTTTTGGAGACTTCTGAATAACCAGAGGTCAGTCTCCTCCTCTAGGATCTCATGTTTCTCTGAATAAGCTGCAAATCCATCCACTAAAGGAGAAATCCAACTTGCATTCTTCCCTTGTCAGCTATGGCTGGATGGCATGCCCTTACCTGCTCACATTTTCTGATACTTTAGAAAGCAGCCTAAAGAACAATGTATTTACAAAGTGATGGGGAGTTACCCTCCAATCAAGAAGGACTGAAGCCTCTGTCGAGGTAAAAGTTAAAGGCATCAGAGTAAGTGGATCCCAGGCTGTGCAGTTTGGCCATCGAATCTCCTGAAATATGCAGTCTTTGTGTCAGCCCGCAAAGATTTCCAGGGGAGCGTCTTGCTGGCCAAGTCTGACCCTGCAAGTTCCAGGCTGTAAGAACGTATTTTCTGGTACTCTTCAGGCTCAAGGTGAACTAAAAATTCATTAGAAAGTTCTCCTCTCTCTCCATCTCTCTGACACATGGCCACCATGTAGATGTGACAGATAAAGACGGTCTGATGAAGGTGCTATGCAAGTGAGCCCTGGGTTACCTTTGATGAGGGAAGCACATACAGTACAAAGACTTACACTGTGAAAATCGTGGGAACCAAAGAAACTATTCCGGAAAGTATTTGCCTTTTCAGAATGAGATACCAATTTTGCAGAAAAATAATTCTCTCAGGCTCCCGAAGCACACGGGCTGAGGCAGGTCCTCAGAAGGAGTTGACAAGGAACAGAGAAAAGAAGGGCAGACGGAAGGCAGGTGTTGGGGGGTGGGGGCGGGGAGATGAAAAGGACAGAGTACTAGCCCCTGGACCCTGCAGCATGCAGGCTGAGCGCTACAGCAGGCTGTGGACTGGGACTTCGTGTCTGAGTAGGTTCATCCTTTGGAGCCGACGCTCTGCTCTGGTGGGGGGAGGTGTTGATGGGGCCAGGATGTCTGTGTTAGGGGACAGGGCAGGAGTTGTGCTGGAAATCTCTGTACTTTCCTCTCAACTCTGCTCCAAAACATGCAAACTTTTTTATAAATAAAGGAAAGGAAAGATAGAGAACAAAGGAAAGGGCAAAGAGGAAGTAGGAAGAAGGGGTATAAAAGAGGTAAATTAAATTTGTCAGGGTGCAGGCTTTCTCGTTTTAAAACAAAGCATGGAATACACATCTGAGCCCTCCCTCCCCGCCTTGGCCCCTGCAGCCTTCCATCAGCCACTGATGAACAGGTCAGTAGCCGCCAGCTTGAAGCTGGGTCAGCGACCTGGTCCCTAAACCCCACCGTCTCCGGCTCTTCAGAGACGAAGCGCACACAAACACACACGTGTATACATATATATTCTTTTCCAAATTCCTTTCCCTTATTGGTTATTACAAAATATTGAGTAGAGTTCCTGATGCTATAGAGTAGGTCCCTGTTGGTTATCTATTTTCTATATAGTAGCATGTGTATGCCAGCATGTATATGGGCTTCCCTCGTGGCTAAGCTGGTAAAGCATCTGCCTGCCATGTGGGAGACCTGGGTTCAATCCCTGGGTTGGAAAGATCCCCGGGAGAAGGGAAAGGCTCCCCACTCTAGTATTCTGGCCTGGAGAATTCCATGGACTGTATAGTCCATGGGGTCACTAAGAGTTGGACACGACCGAGTGATTTTCGCTTTCATATGCCAGCCAACTTTTTATCATGGCATTTCCCCACTCTTTGGGTAGTTCCAATCACACCATAAAATAACTTAATATGTAATATTATAATGAGAATGCATAATATAGAAACATTATAATAATGTATGACCACAAGTAACAATAATATAATATAGATAAGAGGTACAATGGGCTTCCCTAGTGACTCAGATGGCAAAGAATCCGCCTGCAATGGGAGAGACCTGGGTTCAATCCTTGGGTCAGGAAGATCCCTTGTAGGAGGGCAAGGTGGCCCACTCCAGTATTCTTGCCTGGAGAATCCCCATGGACAGAGAAGCCTGGAGAGCTACAGACCATGGGGTCTTAAAGAGTTGGACACAAGTGAGTGAATAAGTACGTGATGTACGATGTCGTAATAAAATAGGAGAGCAGCAGAGAGCAGAAGGCGCTCTCAGAGAGGTTTGAGCATGTGTGGATCTTGACAGATCTCTAACCAAGTGGGTCCCTTACCAAGGCACGCCTGCACCTACCGCAGTCTCTGACGGGCCATAGCTCAGCAACAGGTCGGAGCTGTATCTCCATCTACGAGGGCAGCCACTCTGGCAGGGACGGTGTGTGCTGGGATGACTGCTGTGGGCATTATGACTGCTTTTCCACAGTGCCTAGCTCAGTAGGAAGAATCTTGATACTCAGCAGAGAAAGTCGGCTCTTGTGGCTGCTTGAAGAATACCGTTCTAGGGTGATAAAATCTAGAATCAACCCAGTTCTCATTCCATCCATGGCCCTGCTGGAAGTCATCTGCCCGTCGGCCACACCCCTTCTGACCTGCCACGGCTTTTCACCCTGAGCGGGGAGGAATGTTCATGAGTTGGACATCTCTTCTTGCCGATTAGCTGTGCTCCTTGAGAACAGGCAGAAAGCGGGGGTCTTCCTGCCTGCCCCCAGTCCCTCGGTGGGGTGACCTGTGCACAGTGGCCTGAGGCTGGCTTTGCTTATCCCTGGACCAACGGCAGCTTCTTAGGAGCTGTCAGATGACAGCTGCCACCTAGTGCAGAAAACTCATACAATTCCCCCAAATCCAACCTTTTCTTGCCTTCAGAAGCTTTGAAAAAGTCAAATTCATGGTTTCATAAGAAAGCTCATTTGTTTTTATAAAATTTTAAATACCAGAAAAGTATTTTCTTAAATTAAACTAAAGTTGTCCTCTTCCTACCTGTGCAAGGTAAGTTTACAAAACTGACTCCTTCAAATATATAGAGATGACCAAACTGTGGTATTTGCTATAGTTCAAGTTCACTCATCGTGCTGTGACCCTTAGTGGTTTATATATATACAGTGACCCCTCTGTAGCCTGCCCTGCTCGGGAGCAAACGGGATCACCCATCCTTCTCCTGGACACCACTCTGGTGGTGGTGGTGGTTTAGTTGCTAAGTCGTGTCCAACTCTTGCAACCCCATGGACTGTAGCCCACCAGGCTCCTCTGTCCATGGTGTTCTCCAGGCAAGAATACTGGAGTGGGTTGCCATGCCCTTCTCCAGTGGATCTTCCCAACCCAGGAACTGAACCCAGGTCTCCAGCATTGCAGGCAGATGATTTACCAACTGAGCTATGAGGGAAGCCACTCTAGTCCTAGCTAAATATCTAAATATGACTTGATTACTGTGAGGCAGTAATTGCCTCAACATTCCATCAGAGAGGGCAGCCACAGTGATACACACACACACACACACACACACACACACACACACACACACACACACCTCCTTCCATTACCACATTAGACTTACCACCATTAGCATATCATAGGGATGAAGGCTATGGTCTTTCCAGTAGTCATGTATGGGTGTGAGAGTTGAACCATAAACAAGGCAGAGCACCAAAGAATTGTTGCTTTTGAATTATAGTACTGGTACTGGAGAAGACTCTTGACAATCCCTTGAACTGCAAGGAGACCAAACCAGTCCATCCTAAAGGAAATCAACCCTGAATATTCATTGAAAGGACTGATGCTGAAGCTGAAGCTCCAATACTTTGGCCACCTGATGGCATCACCAACTCGATGGACGTGAGTTTGACCAAGCTGTGGGTGTTGATGATGGACAGGGAAGCCTGGTGTGCTGCAGTCCGTGGGATCGCAAAGAGTCAGACAGGACTGAGTGACTGAACTGACTGATGCAAAGAGCTGACTCATTGGAAAAGACTCTGAAGCTGGGAAAGATTGAAGCAGAAGGAGAAGAGGGTGACAGAGGATGAAATGGCTGGATGGCACCACCAATTCAATGGACATGAACTTGGGCAGACTCTGAGAGATGGTAAGGGACAGGGAAGCCTGGCAAGGGGCTTGGGGTTGCAAAGAGTTGGACACGACCTGGTGACTGAACAACAGGAACAAAGAATGAACCACAAAACTGGAAACTCTTATGTAATTGAAATGCACATATTATTAAAATGACAATGTCTCCCTTTCTCATCTAGCTGTCTACCATCTTATTATTTTATATTCTAGAATTTAATGGAAATGTCTGTTTACTCAAAATCTTCCTAGACATAGAAAAGCTGGTGGAGGGGGGAAGGGGGCATACAATAGAGATAGTATTGATTAGGACATGTTAGTGACTAATGAAAAGATGTACAATGAAAAAGCACTAGCTTTGCCAATTATGAATCTCTAAAATTACTTATTTCTCAGGGCTTCAGTTTCCTCTTAACAAAATCAGAATATTGAACCCCTGGATGTGGCATTGCCTTCAAGTTTTTAAATACTCTGATTATTATGATAGTATACATTTCAATAGGAAAGACAGAGGACCATGGAAGAAAAAATAACATGTGTAAGTGATTAAAAAATACTTGCTGCCTGGATAAATGACGACTGTGGTAGACTTCAAAGTTGCATTGAAAGTTAACCTTCTTTTAATTATATATAAGGTATGAGGTAATCCTGGCCCTTTCATGATAATTCTTTGCATCCCTAAAATGTCTTTCCTTTAATATGAATTTCCAGTTGTTTAATCAGTTTTGAAATTTTCTTTTATGTCTTGGTTTTAGTTTTATAAATACCGTCTATGATAGCAAATGGCATTTCCTGTGGATTTGACTGGATCAGAAGGAAAACACTTTTGGAGTGAGAGTGTGGCAATCAATGATTGTTTTGTTAATTGGTTGCAACTCTTGTAGAGTCTAAATAAGAAATTTTAAAAAAAAAGTGGTAAGCAATCATGGCAGAATTGAAGCCTGTCTTTTACTGTTTTATGTCAATCTGTACTTCTCGGCATGTTGTCAAGTGTTGCCTCAGAAAATGCCCAAAGATGAGTTTGTGAAGTTGTCCTGAATGTTAAGCTTTTAAATTAATACCTTTATTGATCACACTCAGAAAATCTCAACTGATAGACAGATGGTGATGGCATTTCCTTAACTAAAAGTCTGAACACTTTGGCAGTCACAAAGGAAAGCATTTGCAAAGAGCATATTTGAATCTAGAATTTGGATTCTAGAATTCAGAGTCTCTATGGAATTTATGATCCCTACAATGATAAGATTATTTTAACATCTATTAGTACATTACATCCAGAGTGTTATGACTGCATCTGAAGTTTCTCCAAATGATCTTAGAAAGCTACATGAGAAGAGGGAAGTGTCAAGGAGAGGGCTTGAGGCAGAGTTTGCAGACTTGGTGTCTTAGCAGCATTTATATCTCTTATTAATATGTATGTATGAACAACAAGTTCTCACAAGAGATCGAGGTTAACAAGTGTATGAAACTATTTTTATCAACAGCACCCTGTATAGTTAATAATATTCAAAAGAATGTTTTCTGCATAATATTATTTTTTAGGTAAAGTTATAATAAAAAATTAAAGCAAACTTTCCCCCTAAAAAGAAAGAATACCCCACAGGTTTAATCTCTTGCATTCATGCAGCAAAGTCAATAGGGAAATAGAAAATACTGCCAAGCAAAGAGGTTAAAATTCCAACAACAAATACAAAAAATCCTGTCTGTGTTGGAGAGACCTTTGAGTTGTGAGCTGTGTGCTTGTGTCCATATGAGGAGAAAGGGGAACTGGAAACACCACCCATCTCCATCTCCCCCCACAGCCTGCAGAGCCAGGAGTTCCTGAGTGTGGCTCTTGCTACAAGCCCCTAATGACTTTTTTTTTTTCTCACTGTAAAGATCCTCCCAGAGCTCTCAAGCTGGGTTGAAAATGTACCTTTCCCTGCCATTCTGCAGCTGGGCTGGAAGGCCCCTGGTGGACCCCCGCAGGACACCATCAGAGCCTTCAAGTCCCTATCAACCTCCCCTGGGAGACCAGGCACCAGCTTTTGTGCCCTTAAAAACCTCCTGCAGGGACCCAGTTGCCTCCAAATCCTGGCCTGGATCTAGACGCCATGGGGCTGGAGTTCACTTAGGAACTTGGTTTCAGGAGCCCTACCTAATATTTCCAAACATGAACCCCAAAGGCTACCCTGCCGTTTAGGCTGTAGACCAAGTTATAGACAGACATGCTAGCCCAGGTGGGAGACCTAATCCACCTGACCCTCCTGACTTCACTGTGGACAGGACAGAAGGACATAAGACACAGGACAGACAGCAGGCGATAGGCTGTCTGTCAGTGGAAGAAAAATAAGTCAGTAAATAAATAATGACTGCATAGAGATTCTTTTCCCTTAAACTTGTTTTTAAGAAGATCATACTTACACAGTTTCTTGGAAACCACATTTGGGATTTTAAAGTTAAAGAAAGTTATACATTGCTTCCCAAATGTGGGAAAAGAGGGATAGGATTAAACTGTCCTTATCTTGCTACATGAAGATGGTTTATCACATCCAATTATAAGACAAGCATGAATATAAGGAAAGTTAAAAAAAAATTCTCTTTAGGAAATTTGTTTTAATTTACCTACTTTAGGATTATTACAATGTTCCTGACTTTTTAAGATAAGATTCTTCCCTTAGCTATCTATTTTGCAAAAAATTTTTAGAATAATAGGCTTAACTTATTACAAATATAGGGTATTATTTTGTCTGGAGCTCTGCTGAAATCAGATGCAACCGCCACCTATGAAAGAACCAGTAAAAGCTGAAAGTAAGGGGCCTCAGAAATGCCAGATTTCAGAACATAACGGGGTTGAAACTGTAACACTCATTCCTTCCTAAAAATTATTTTTGGAAAGAGCTGGACTTCTAAAGTGTTTCTCAGGAGAAAGCAGTCAATGGTAAGCCTGTTCGTTGAGAAATTCAAGGACCGTCCCTGAGGTGAACATGTGAACTTCTAGCCGATGTTGCAGAGTTGTGCTCATTTGTGACTTAGCAGGCACTCACCTGATGGTGTTTCCCGTGCAAGGCACCAGCGCAGACACCCCAGGGGCCCAGAAGGAATGGCTGGTCCCCCCACCTTACGGACCTGCAAATGCAGGGGGTAGAAACACACACAGAGAAATACATGAAGAGGCTTAATTCACTTTTTAAAAACAGTTTTTAAAGCACTTTCAAATGTTTTCCTCTTCTATGGTCCTCCAGGTAGCCCTGCGGAACAGACCAGGAAATTACTTTTAAGTCACTTGACAGATGAAGATGTCTGAAGCCAGAGAAGAGATCCTGACAAACGGGATCCAGACCGTGTGGCCACAGTTGCACGCTCTTTCCCTGTTGCACGCTGCCTTCAAGAAGCCACAGGAACACTCCTGACTCCTGGAGGCAGGACAGCCAGTCCTCTGCAGGGTGACCCTCCTGGGGTCTCGAGACGCCGACATCCTTCTGAAGTATCTGGTCCTCTCTCCCGTGGGGCCGTCAGCTCTCGGGGCTCTGCGACAGCTCAGTTCTCCAGCAAAGGACCTAGTGCAGAAAGCGAAGTTTGTCAACAGCTTCTAACCCAGAGAGAAAAAGAAAATAACCCATCCTTGCCCATCCCTGGTCTTCGTCCGAGGGGCTCCCGCTGACCACCTGGTTGGGGCCCACTCAGCCCCTCCCGCCCTGCTATTTCCACTCAGGGCCCATACACGTGTGTGTGCGTGTGTGATTGCACACTTGTGCACACAGATATGTGACCTCCACATCCCAGTCACCATGCACTTCCTTCCCCCCATTGAGGGACCTGTGCAAATTCTGATTAAAGCAGGAAGCCCACCGGCCCTGCCGCCCAGACAAGAGTTTCTATTTTTACTCAACTTTGTTTTCAGATCGGATCCTAGAATCCACTTCAACTTCAAACCTGCGTCCCTCAGGTCCCATAAGGAAGGCTCAGAGCAGTTGTCAAGCATGGGTTATGGAATTAGAATAGCAAGTTAAAATGCAAAATATCTCAGTTTAAATTTCAGATGTGTGTGTGTGTTCATATGTGTGTATGTGGGTGTATACATAAAGTGTGTGCATATATCTAATATATAAAATGTATGTACTTAATATATGAAATATATGTAATGTGCAATATATTATTATCAAAACATGATAAATAATATAAATATATTAATCATCATATGTTATGCAAAGTAATAAAGATAGAATCTAAATTCATTATATAACATATAATTATACCATTAGATATTGGATAATTATATTATATATTAACTGTTATATGATATATATGCATATGTGTATACATTTTATATATTTTATATATAAATCGACATGAGCTTGAGCAAACTCCAGGAGGTAGTGAAGGACAGGGGAGTCTGGCGCACTATAGCCCATGGGATTGCAAAGAGTCAGACATAATTGAACAGCAAGAAATATTATATATTTTATATATGAACAAACATATAGTTTATACGTTATAGTTCTACTTCTGTTTCTAGAAATATTTAACACAAACCACATCCCTCTATGCACTGGCCGCGTGGCCTCTGTGTGTGTGAAGCTAAGTTGCTTCAGTCGTGTCCAATGCTTTGCAGCCCTATGGGCTGTAGCCCATCAGGCTCCTCTGTCCATGGAATTCTCCTGGCAAGAATACTGGAGTGGGTTGCCATGCCTCCTCCAGGGGATCTTCCCGACCCAGGGATCAGACCCGCGTCTCCTGCATCTCCTATATTGGCAGGTGGGTTCTTTACCAGAAGTGCCATCTGGGAAACTGGCACCTCTGTGTCCCGCTGTCTAACTTACCCTAGCCCCTGTCTCCAGGCTCTCTGTCTCCTGATGTGGACCGATGTTCTATCACTTCTAACCTCCCGATCCCGTCCCCTTCCTGTGATCCTCGCACACGGCTGCGTTCCCTGCAATGTCTGTCTGCCCACGGGCTGTCAGTTCCTTTTATCATCCCAGGAAGAAGCACACTTCCTCCCTTTTTGCCTGATTTCAGTGTCCTGGCCTCTCCTGCCTCACCCTGTTCCTACAGAGTGCTTTCCTGAGCCCCAGACCCTGGTTCACTTTAAGCTTTTTGAACATAAAGAGTATTGGTCTGGGTCCATCCAGGAATGCTGCATATTCAAAGTTCTGGATTATTTGGATAAAAAATGAAGCAGAATAAATTCATCCACTGCCTAAAAACATCTGGTCCCTTTTAATGAAAACCTACCACTGGGCTGTCTGGCAACAAGTCTATTTGTATCCAACGTGTATCCAGAGAGTTCTTTTAATTTTTTTTTTTTCTTTTCCAGCTGCAAACCCACATGTGAAGTAGACATTGCTCTTTCATGTAATTCTTCACTGAAAATGATCTGAAACTATTTCCCAACTTGTCTGAATGCATTCTGAATATTCAAGGGACATTTCACAGCTTTGAACCAAAAAACTCCTCCAGTACCTGAAATTGGTATCTGCATTTTGACAAATGTCAGGGAGAGCACAAATGCTATAGATTGAGACCTCGAACAATCAGGAAGTCTGTGTTAGCTGCCTGGTTCCCTCGGTCTCCTAGTTGAATCTTCTAAATTAAAAGGCATTAAAATCGCTAAGTCAATGTATGACAAAACCCACTGAAAAATTAAAAAAAAAAAAATTAAATAAGCACGGTGAAAAAACAAAAAAATCCCTAAATCTCCTTCCACGGGCCAACATTCCCAGCCTTTGGTGATGGATACAAGTAACGCACAGGACTTCTAACGCTACAGTTTAACATTTGTATTAAACCCATTACTGCTTTCAAAGCATTTCAGATACCTCATCCCTCTTGACTCTCTTGACAAACTTCTGAAGAAAGCGGAGCAGATAGCATCCTCTCTACCTTGAAGAAGAGAGAACTGAAACAAGAAAGATGAAATAACTACATTGTCTCTCTAAGACGGAGGCAGAGTTAACCCCTCTTCTCAAGGCACTTTGATGGGTAACATGTTAGCAGAGAATAGCAGTAAGACACCACCTTCTTCAGGGCTCTTGCATTCTTGTGAGCCAGATGTAGAATTCAACAGGCAAGAGAAGCGTGAGCAGGACGCTGGCTGGGTTTGGAAACAGGTCCTCCTCCAGATGTGAAAGGAGGCAGGTGCCCCCTCCAGTCTTGCGTCTTGATGCCAGAGGCCAGGTGAAGTCTTTTCTTGTCTAAAAAGGAGCCTAAAAACCAAAAATGGTTGTAAATTCCATCTTCCACAATGATTTTAAAAAGCGGGAGAGGACACAGAACAGTCTGTGACGAGAAACTGCACCAAGAGGCCCATGAGCTCGTTGTAATCGGAGTAGCAATGTCACCAGGAGCGCACAGAGAGAGTCCCCGAGTGACGGCTCTGGCTCTGGACAGGGCTGCATAGTAGGCCAGGTGAAGGCGGCAGAAGCTCCATAAGCTGGGGAGAATAATCAGAAAGGGATGGAGAGAGAGAACAATTAAAAGGCATCGAAATGACTGCAGACCAAATTATCAGAGGAAGTTAAGCATCATTTGATGGTGAGATACACGAAGTACATGATCAGAAGGGACGCTCACTCAAGATAGTTAATTCTGCAGACTGTGACTTTCAGGTGAATACGGATAAGATGCTCAAAAGAATAAAAACTCAATTTTTGTCACAAAGGCATTCTTAAACAAAGCAAGCCTAAATTGAAGATTATCTAAACCTCTAGATACTAAATTGCTATGTAAAAGACCCAATTACAAATTTGAGGAAGAAAAATATAGATGTTGCTTTTTTTTTTTTATGTAGTAGATGCAGTATCGATTTCTTTTTGCTGCATAAAAATTATCACCAACTTATCTGCTTAAAACCACACCTCATTACTTATATGTCTGAAGATCGGGGAGGTCTCTGCTGATTCTCTACTTGGGGTATCTCACAGCAAAAACAAGGCATTTGGAAAAGAATCCCCATCCAAGCTCACTAGGGTTGTTGGCAGAGTCCGATTCCTGGTCCCACTGGTAAAGGTCCCGTCAGCTGAGGCCACTCTGTCCTTGTGGAGGCCACTAGCCTCCCTCCTTTCTCCATGCCAGCGATTGTAGAGCAAGCCCCTCTCCTCAAGTATCTCTGACTTCCTCTCCTGATAACACCAGAGAAGCTCTGTGCTTTCAAAGGACTCAAATAGTGCCATTCTGTCCATTCAGATAATTGCCCTTTCACTCAATCATTCACAACTTACATACTTTTCAGGGGCTCCACCCACAGTCAAAGAGGAGAGTATTTCACAAGGGTGAAGGGTCATCATGGGCCTTTATTAGAACTCTGCATCCCAAATATGGGTCAGACTTGAGGTTGGAAAGAGAATTAGTGAAGTGGAAGATAGGACTAACAATTCATTTGAGAGCGTAGCACACACACACCCGTAGTTTATTATTTTGTAATTAATACTTGAGAAATCAAAAACGTTTCCAACTTATTCTTCCAACAATGGAAGAATGTCTCCAACATTCTTGTAATAAGAATCCCAGAAGAGAATAAAGGGAATGTCAAAGAAGAGAAATAATTCTTGATTTTTATAAGGATATCAAGAAATGTATAAATTTTACTTAGAAAGAATACTTAGTGCAACAAATAAAAATAAATTACCTCTGAAGAACTACAATTAGACTGATAGCATACTCCTTGTTTAGGAATAATAGATGTCAGTGAGTACACCTGGTCAGAGGCCTCAAACAGCTGAAGACAGGTCGTTCTAGACCAGTGTGGGCAATTAAACTCAAGCAAAAGTAACAGCACCTGGAAATGTCTAATTAAAGCAAACAACCAAGAAAGGGATAAAATAACACAGGGAAGGGAACTGGGATCCAAGAATCACTGCTGAGGAGCCATGAACCTGTTGAAATATGGAACCCAAACCAAGTGTGTTCATATCAGACAACGTATTTGACATTATCAACTTGGAACACTTGAAAGTAATATGACGAGTAAATATCAGGAGGAAAGGAGTTCCAGAACAATAGTATGTTTACCTCACTTGTCCATCAGCAGTGTCAAAATTTAGACGTGAAATTTTTAAAAAGTACAAAATAAAGGTATTTTGTTACACACACTATGGGAGGTTCCCAGCTCCAGGACTCACAGCCTCACCCGAGGAGCTGGGAAAATGTACAGGTCACCATGTGGGAAAGAATCAGGCAGAGGGTGTGGCTGAAAGGAGTGAGGACATACACTGAATATGCTTGTGCTCAATTCCTCCTTCAAAGAAAACCACTTCTCATTGTAAAGGGCCAAAAATAAACCTCTAAACAACAATGATATGGTCAGAAGAAATAGTCAATGAGTAAAGCAAGCAAGGTCAGGAGGAAATACCAAATAACTTTATTCATAAGCAAAAAATAGAGTTACATATGTCAGTGATACGTAGGTCTCTTTGAAAGAAGAGAAGTCCGTCTTAAGTGGGAAAAAGATGCTGAAGCAGGCCATCAATCCAGGAAATGGCAGTGCAAAAAAGAAAAAGATAAAAATAGAAAACAAACAAAAAGAAAGTAGAAAGAATCCCAAGTGCATGAACCCACAGTAACAATAAATGCAACAGTGCTAAACTACGATACTGGAAGAGAGATGATCAAATTGCATGACTGATAAAATTAAAACACAAAATACTGAGTGGTAAGTCTTGCTACATAAATATTATGCACATGTACAGTGATATAAAAATATCAATATTAGGAAAATTAGATTTAAAATGAATCCTGTGTAATAATGAAATTAACATTCCTCTACTAAGAATTTGTACAGTCATATGTTTTATGTCCCTGACACTGTAATGTCAAAATATATAAAACATAAAAATGTGAATTATAATCATAGGAGGAGATTTTAGCATAGCTTCCTCTGAAATGAAAAGCCAAGTGAGCCAACAAAAGTTTGTCAAGTCTAAAAATTTAACTCCTTACTATCTTTCCTGATTGACACAGAACTGCATGATTCTAAAAGTTCTACCAGTCAATCATGAATGAAATCAACCCTGAATATTCATTGGAAGGACTGGTGCTAAAGCTTAAGCTCCAATACTTTGACCAACTGATGCAAAGAGCCGACTCATTGGAAAAGACCCTGATGCTGGTAAAGATTGAAGACAGCAGGAGAAGGGGATGACAGAGGATGAGCTGGCTGGATTGTGTCACCAGCTCAATGGACATGACTTTGAGCTAAGTCTTGGAGGTAGCCGAGGACAGAGGAGCCTGGCATACTGCAGTCCATGGGGTCACAAAGAATCAGACACAACTTAGTGACTGAACAACATTAACAACAGTTCTAGCAATTCTAACCATTAATCTGTTAATGAAACGTGCCAACATAAACGCATAAAGAATGCTATGCAGTGTGATGCTCAGGGCTTAACATAAACGCACTAGTCTGAAAATGAAAGCTGGTGTAGAAGTGAGAAGATGCAGACAGCACAGTGCTCCACCTGTGAGGATAAAGCCGCCCAGGTCTTCTGAGGGCACAGGTGTGTCCACAGAGTTAGGTGAAGCAGCCACCTGGGGTGAGGGTCCTGCCCATGTGCAGGAAGCTGTGCTTTTTTTTCAACCCCAATTTTGTTCTATGTAACTTTTCACAGGGCTTCCCTGGTGGCTCAAGGGTAAAGAATCTGCCTGCAAGGCAGGAGACCCGGGTATTATCCCTGGGTCGGGAAGATCCCCTGGAGAAAGATATGGCAACCCACTCCAGTATTCTTACCTGGAGAATCCCATGGACAAAGGAGCCAGGTGGGCTACAGTCCGTGGGGTCACAGTCAGACACGAATGAGTGACTAAGCACACAATTTTTCATAAGTTTCCATATATTTTCTCCTTTGCCAATATTTTATATCCATGAACTGTCTGTGCCCCTCTTTTAATGGGTTATCATCTAGTAAGGACAAAATCTGCAAAGATTGACGGTAGATGAGGTGTTCTAAGTGAGTCTCAGAGAATCCATATCCCACAAAAGCTAGCCCTTGGACCTCACGAGCATATAAGGGACAACAATTACAAAACGGTTTGCCAACGCGCTGCTGACCATCAGAAGAAACGCCGGTGTAGCACTTACGGATGTTCCAGGCGGTCTGTCCGCACGGCTGTACTGTAGCGGGTTCTGTCGTCCCCATCTGGCCGAGGGCTCACCCAACATCTCAGAGGGCTCACCCACACCTCCTGGAGCTGGGGTGCCCACAGCCATGCCTGCACCCCCCACACGGCTACCGCTCGGGCTTGGGGGCCTGTGGCCCCAAGCTCACAAGGACCTGATGCTCGGGCCTTAATGCTCTGCTCTCCTTGCCCTGAAATTCTTAACTATTTTTCTGGGAATGTGAGCTTTGAAAGACAAGTTGGTCCAGCAGAGCATCTGCCAGGGCCTTGGAGCCTCGGCTCAGGGGTGTCCTACTTCTAGCCACTTTTGAAGCCCTTGAGAAAGGCTCCTGGCTGCCTGACCCTGACCCCACTGCTCCAGGAGCCCAGGTAGGGTCACAGGTGGGAGCTGTCCCACCTGGGGGCTGCCCCGCTCGCTGCTTTTGGAGGCAACTTGCCAGTCATGCACCCTGACCCAGCACAGAAGGTGAGGGGCAGGTACAGTCCCTTGAGGGGCACGGAGCGTGAGACCCCACTGCCGGGGGTCAGAGGTGGTGGGAGACAGCCTGCTGTCATTGTGAACCCCAGGTGGCAGAGTGGAGGTCTCAGGCACCCCCAGAGTCTGCCCTCACCCCACAAAATGCCCACTCCTGAAGGAGAACAACATTAAATTACAAATGAAGAATTCCACACCAGATCAAGAGATAGCCACCAAAAAAAAAAAAAAGAAAATATATTTTAGTACCTCTAATTTCTCAGTTTTTTCCTGTTTTTAAACAGCTGTCCCACTTTTATTTTACACTGAGATTTTTAAATTAGCTACCTCCTTCTCTATGTCTCACTACAAAAGACCTTTAAAGTCATTGGGTTTATCTCTTCTTCCATATTTTGGACAGTTCTGTCATTCAGAGCCACATTAGATGAGTCAAATCACTGTATCATACATTAATAAGCACTTCTCCCCTGGGTTTTCTCTTTTCCAGGTATACATGTTCACTTCTTAAAATGGCATCATCTCAAGGTGACCATAGACCACCCGTGACAAGCTCTTTGGATAGGACATCTCAACCAGGTTAGGTCATGCCAGGTTATTTTCACATTGGTATGAAAATGTGGGAAAAAGTAAAACTTAAAGAAAGATGGAGTTCAAGGTAACTCTTCCTGGGAGTGAAAAGTCAGAGACACCAAGATTTGAACATGAATGAGAGAAAAGTGTCTTCAGGACACATCCGGTCCCCAGAGCAGCTTGTACATGCATGGCCCGAGGTGGGGGTTGGGGGGTGGGGTGAGCTGTCTCCTGGGACAGCTGCTGATAAGGGGCATCCTGGAGAGGAAGGCCCCTTTGGGGCTGAACTCAGTGACCTTATAACTTTGAGGTCTAGAAATAAGTGCAATTACTGTGAAATCACATTTACATGAGTGGACATAATCAACTAGGGTGAAATATATCCTCCTGCCTTTTAATCACTAACATATCTAATACTTGGAAACTCTGCTGTGTCTCTATCCCCAAATGATTATGTAAAGCTAGTTCAAAGACATGGATGAACAATAGGGAAAAGACACTAGTAAAACCTCTGCAGATCTGAGCTGGGTTGGAGGGCAGATTCAGTTAGTTATGAGCAGAAGCTAAAGAAGGATCAACAGGAAGAGTTAGAGAAAGACACCTTATAACTAGTAAGGGGCCTTCCCAGGTGGCTCCAGTGGTAAAGAACCTGCCCGCCAATGCAGGAGACATAAGAGACTCAGGTTTGATCCCTGGGTCAGGAAGATCCCCTGGAGGAGGGCATGGCAACCCACTCCAGCATTCTTGCCTGAAGAATCCCATGGACAGAGGAATCTGATGGACTACAGTCCATAGGGTCTCAAAGAGTTGGACACAACTGAAGCAACTTAGCATGCATGCACACAACCATTAAGTACTTCATAAGTTCTGTTAAGAATCAATACTCATGTATTACTTCATGGTTGGTGAATTCTGGAAATAAGTACTTCTCTTCTGCCCTCTCCTTCACCAACAGAAATACCCATTTCATTCTCAAACTTAGATTTTCTTAGCAAAAAGCCAAGACTATACAAAAGTGATCACTTTTCTGGCAATGCATGCTTGCAATAAGAGAAAGTTAGAAAGGAAGTCAGATCTGCATGCTTGAGGTTGCTAAAATCCACTTTGTGTTGATTAATGCACTGAAATTACCCAAGACCAGCTCACTAGGGAACATCTGTCATACAGCCAAAGTAAGTGAGACCTTTCAGGACCTGCTAGATGCCAAATACGCAAATTAAAATTGCTGTTGGGTTCAATAGTGCTGGAAATCTTTGTTTTTAATTTCTTCAAGAAGTTTCTTTGGAAGCAAAGTACATGAAATTTTGCTAATGGAGACCCTTCCTTCAAGGGTAGCTCATCATATGGCATTCCATTACTTTGACGTCTCCCCGTGTATGCTCTAAGGTTCGATCTGATAACGACGACATTGCACCCATTGTCATGCAAATTCCACAGACTGAACAGCCCGCTAAGACAGACACAAAGCTGTCTGTGTCAAAAGGTTTGAATAAACGCTAAGTGTCATTAGCAGGGTCTCTCCTTCTTCCCAGTCAATTCCCAGAACCCTGATTTCTTTTCAATCTTTCTTTAAAAGTGATCTCATCCTGATCTAATGATGCTGATTCACAGACACGGTGAGGTAATGCACTTAAGATAATGCATCATCTCCACGGCTCACACAAGTGTGAATGTTAAGCAGAATTTCAGTACAGCCTTAACTTTTACTGTAACAAGAAACTGCAAACTAATAGCACAGTGCAGCCACCAGCACAATGCCACACTGACAAGATGGCATTAGGAAATGTCAGAGAAAATGCCTTTTATCCATATTATAGGATGCCAACTAATTTTATAGCTTCCTCATTTAGACGAGAAGGGGTAAATAACAGTTTTTAGATAGTAAATTAAAATATTTTTTTATTTAAAAAGCAATGAGTAAATCTTTGTAACCCAGTGATAAACTAGGCATTTTTTTTTTTTTCCAATCTGCCCTTGTCGAAGCACAAAGAGTTTGAATTTATGGATAAGTGTATCAAAAGCATCTTTGAAACATCTGACTACAGAACGAAATTTTACTGGTCCTAGTAATAGACACCAGACTCTCAGAGAAGTCTTTCACAATTTATAGTTGCATTCAGATCACATTGTATGTATTCGTGGAGCAAAGGGATATGTCTCCTTCAATTTTATATGTATAACTATTTTATACTCAATGTGCTTTCTCAAAATATGTGAACATGGATTGCAATGAAAAGAACAGAGATTGGGAAAAGTGTAGGCAAATGGAATTGCAGACATCAGAACTCAAGTGGGCTCTTGGAGTCATCTTCTCTAGCAGCCCTCTTTCATGGGTGATGAAACTAAGACCTAGAGATGATAAATGATGAGCAGATGCTATCATGTGTTTGATCCCCTCAGATACTAACTGTAGGGCGCATTTAGTGATAGGGTTATGCCGATGAGTGCAGCTTGGTTCTCACCCTCAAATAGCTTTCAGTGTAGCAGGAAACTCCAATACATAAACAACCAATTATACTGGAGACAGAAGATACAAGTGCTGTGAGCAAAGTGCCGTGGGACAGCGGGAAGCACAGCTCACGGTGAAGGGGAGAGAGACAGAAAGTGGAGGTTCAGTGGAAACTGAGAGCCGGAGGGGAATGGCGATGATGGGAGAAGGCAAACAAGAGCGCAGGGTGGACCGATGTGCCAGCACACAAGACACAGGGAGAAGATGGCCTTGGGCATATGCCATGGAGGGGGCATGGTGGACAGCAAAGTGGCCAAGAGTGAAAAGGCTCCAGTTGGCAAAATCTTTTCAATCAGTTTGGTCAGAAGAATTGTTAGGAGCACAGCAGAGCCTGCCAGGTATTGCAAAGCTATTTCCTAGTCTGGAGGGGGCTTTCATGAGTTTTTGTATAATAAGATGGTCTCATTGGTAAAACAGGAAAAAAGCCAAGATGTAGAGGGTGCACCACCATCACAAAGAATAACATACTGATACAGATACTTTGGCCACCTGATATGAAGAACTGACTCATTTGAAAAGACCCTGATGCTGGGAAAGATTGAAGGCGGGAGGAGAAGGGGACGACAGAGGACGAGATGGTTGGATGGCATCACGGACTCAGTGGATATAAGTTTGAGTAAACTCGGGGAGTTGGTGATGGACAGGGAGGCCTGGCGTGCTGCAGTCCATGTGGTGGCAAAGAGTTGAACATGACTGAGTGACTGAACTGAACTGAAAGGTACTTGATTTTTTGTTCTAGTTTACAAATCAAGACATGCATACCATTTCATTGACCTCATTTTCTCTGGGAGTGGAATGAGTATTATTTTAATTGTACAGATGAACAAACTGTGCCTTAATGAGCTTTCTGACTAGATTAGAAGTAGGTTTTGTAGACCAAGTCCAGTGATCTTTCCAGTATTTATTAAATCTCAAAAATTATGTGTATGTATTCATTTTTTAAATTTTGCCTGATAGTGATCGCCATTCACTTGTTTGCAACTCTGCAACCCCATGGACTAATACCCTGCCAGATTCCTCTGTCCATGGAATTATCCAGGCACGAATACTGGGGTGGGCTGCCATTTCCTTCCTTGCATAAAGGTGCACCCAAAAGGTCAGAGTGAAGTTGGAAATGGCTGAGAACCCAGAGTTGATTGAGAGAAGAGTCTCCAGGCTGACGAGCGCGGCCCTCCCTCTGCAGGGGGCTCTCCTCTCCCACCCTGCCCCTCTCACTTAGCCCTGGAAGCCTGGCTTTCATCCTGTGCTTTCAGCGACTGATAATCCCCCGGAGATCAAATCCAGGGGCCTTTTCTCTGTTCCCACCTCTTTGATCTGCACAGCCTTTAAAGCTGGTCACATCACCATTTCCTCTTCTTGAAGCTGGACTGTTCCCTTCACTTTCAGAGCCGAGTTGGCCATTTCGGACCCAACGTCCCACTTCTCTGGTTGGTGGTTTAGTTGCTCAGTCAAGTCCGACTCTTCCAACCCCATGGACTGTAGCCCATTAGGCTCCTCTGCCCTTGAGATTTCCCAGGCCAGAAAACTGGAGTGGGTTGCTGTTTCCTCCTCCAGGTGATCTTCCTGACCCAGGGATCGAACCCCGGTCTCCTGTATTGCAAGCAGATTCTTTACCGCCTGAGCCACCATCTGCCCTCTGGTCTCCCTTGTGGACGACACCAACCTCTGACCAGGGAGTCTTACCTGGTCTTACACCAACCTCTTACCTGTTACTCTGACTTTCCCTGAGGATGTGAGCTTGTCTCTCTCTCGTGTTCTGAAAACTCTCCTTGGTGAACATCATTCATTCATTCACTCATTAGTCCATTCGCTTATTACCTACTCATTTCATGTAAATAACTCCTCTGTGAATTTCTAGATTGACCAGGAATAAATGCGGGGTGTATCATCACTTTTTTTTTTTAAAGATCAAGCTTCTCTTTGTAACTGCTGAAAACAAGCAAATCGAGGGAAAAAACAAACCAAAACCTTCTATAGTGTAATTTAAAGCTTTAAAACATATATTAAATGTTTTAAAATATTTATAAGATATTGTAAATATTAAATTTATAAAAATTTATAATAATCTTTCAGACATTCTCTTCAAAATGTAATTCTATCCCACACCATACGGTCTCGAACCCCCTTCTCTGCTTTTCTCTCTTCCACAGAACTAATTATGTCTGATGTCTATCCACCACTTATTTATGTTAGATTGTTATTTGTTTCTCTACCTTAGAATATAAACAACCGAAGGGTGGGAATTTCATCTGTTTTGTGCATTGTTATATCTCTGGTACCTTGAATTGCAACTAGTATCTTATGGATCCTCAGGAAGCATATGGATGAAAGAAAAAATTTCATGTGGTTGAAACAACAAACTGGCTTTGGGGAGCATCCAGCCAGTGGACTATTCTACCATCACAGGCAGGATCAGTTTCACTGTCAGCCGCACTGACCTCACCTGTTCTTCAGCAAATCCAATGGAATGAAGTTTGTAGAAGTAGAAATCCCAGTGCCATGGAGGCAGCAGGACAGGACTGTGGCGTGGGTTCTCTGTGATGTTGGGAGTAGAAACAGTACACTGGACTCTGAGAATCTCCGTTCATATCATTCCCCAGTGAGGTCAAGTCCAATGCAAACTGCTCAGCTTCCCCTAAGACAAATCCACTTCAGGCCACCTGGCAATGACCTTGAAAAGTGCTTCACAAAGCTTCAAGTGTCAGGGAGGGTTCCTTCCCTGGTGCTCCAACCAGATTTGGGTCTTCAAACAGCCTCATAAAGGCAACAGCGAAGTATTGCGAAGTATTCCCATGTGATTATGTTTAAAAAAGAACCCACAAATACCCAAAATTTCCTGAAGGGGTAGCTGAGCTGTAGAAAACAAAAATTTCTCACCTTTCTACAAGGAACTGACATGACTTTTTCCTTTGTAGTATACTAGATGCCTTTTTATTTTCCAAACCAGCATGTAGAATTAAGCCAAGTGTTGTCTGTCTAGATATTATATCCTTGTAAAACAATTCCAAATGATAACCATTTGACACAGGGGCCTATAAAAATAGGTGTCTGTCTCTCTCAATCATAGTTAAGCACAAATGCAATACTTGATTAATGATTGCTTTTTTTAAAAGCAGCTCTCAAATCAGATAGGATAGGACCTTTATCACAGACACTCAGCGTTAAGCAGCTGGTCTTCTGCTGTAATTGTCCTGGTGCCAATGAACTGTCAGGGCAAGGAGTGACTGAATATTGGCCTCGTCGGTTCCCTGCATCAGGGAGAAGAGGAGACACATGGGTTGCTGGCAGTCAGCCAGCCTTGACATTCACTCTCTCATCAAAGGAAGGACTCCAGTTAATTTATTAAGAGGAGCCTCTGATGCAACTAACCTGGGAACTTAAGAACCAAGCAAGTTCCTCCTCCAAGTCAACTCCAACATTTGCTGCAGAAAAGAACCCCCAACAAGATGATAAACCTTCTCTGGGAGCTTACAGAGACGTGATGTCTGGCTCACCCACAAATATCAATGTGTTCTTGACCTTGCTAGAAGATGAAAATAAATTAGCTAACCACAGCACAGCCAGTAGGACTTGAGAAAAAGTGAAGAAGCCTGTCTCTATGTGGACGTAGAAGGAGACAGTGATGGTGGGAATATGTCCAAGAAAAAGCCAAAGAGATGATTGTAGCTTAGTTAAGAAAATAACTTATACTCAATAATTTTCAAATAATTAGACTTTTTTCCTTAAACTTCACTTCAGAGAAACTATTAATTAAATCACAAAGGTGCATAAGAGGAGAAAAATAAAATTACAAATAAGTGACTCTTGTTTCTTATTTTATTCTTAACGGACCTACTGCATGGAATATATTTTGGTTGGAAAGACTTGTCCTCCTCACTGGCTACTTACAAAGAACAAAATGAAAGTTTCTGTAAGGTTCCCGTGTGGGACTATAAACACGGTCTTCTTTCGTTTACCTTATTTGCCCTTTTTTTTTCTGTTAAGAAGAAAAATCTCCAAGGGAGACATGTCAAGGGGATGTGAGGAGTGTGCAGAGGATGTCAATAGTGAGAGAGAAGGCGGAATGTGGTTCACTCCTTTTCGTCAGAGGGGAGGGGTAAGTTCTGGGCAGCATCGGAAGAGTGTTAGGGTCAAGACCTGGGACTGCCTGCATCCAGACCCCCTCACTGGTCCTCTCTGAGTGACACAAGAGAAATCAGTGTCTTGCTTCAGTGCTGGGTTGGAGTGCATGCTCAGCTGGGACCCAGAGTCACAGATGAGCACTGTGACTTCTCTGACCACTAATCTAAGAAGAGAAACAAGGGTGGGGTGAACTGGGAGTTTGGGATATACATTACTGATGCTATGTATAAGATAGATAACTAATGAGAACCTATTGTATAGCATAGGAAACCCAGTGTTCTGCAGTGACCTAAATGGGAAAGAAACCTAAAAAGGAGGGGATATATATGTATACGTGGGGCTTTCCCGGAGGCTTAGCGGTAAAGAATCCGCCTACAATGTAGGAGCCATGGGAGACGGTTGAGTTTGATCCCTGGGTAGGGAAGATCCCCTGAACTAAGCACTCACATAGGTATATATGTATTCACTTTGCTGTAAAGTGAAAACTAACACGATGTTGTTAAACAACTATCCTTCAATAAAAATTAATTTAAAACAAGGAAGAACAGGAACGCAGAGGGACCAGCGTCCCTCGTGGTGGTCAATGTGCATGAAGGAACAGACATGAAGAGTTCTCTCCCAACCATTCCCCACATAAGATTCTCAGCTCCTACCACGTGGGCACTGAGCTGGACCACAGAGGATGCTGTGAGGCTGGGGTGGCCGGGTACCAGGGGATGGACTCAGACAGGCAGGGGAGTTTGGGGAGACACAAGCTCTAGCGCTTTGCTTTATGTGAGGTGGAAGTCGTTGGAGGAAGAGGAGAGACGGGGTCAGACGTGGTTATCACAGGACCCCTGGGCTGCCCTGCTGGGACTTCAGTGGAAGGTGAATCAGGACAGAAGGCGGGTGTTCAGGAGGCTGATAGAGCAACCCAGGTGGGAGACAGCGGTGCTTGGAAGCTGAGCGCTCTTCCCATCCCCTCCCAGCTCATCAGCAGACACTTTGGTGGCTTCCTCTCTTCTGCCTGCACAGTTTTCGCCCTTCACCCCTCCCTTTTTCCTCAACATCCACCCTTTTCATCTATTCTCTTGGTCACCCCACCAATCTGCATCCATGGTAGAGCATTTACACTTGCACTTTTTATCAAGGCATTTACTTTTATTTTTAAATATAGCTCATTTTTTATGCCCAAAAGACTTGGTGCTGTTAATTTCCGTTAAACATGTATCCACATCACTGGCTCAGTGGACATGAGTCTGAGCAAACTCTGAGAGCTGGTAAAGGACAGAGAAGCTTGGCGTGTTGCAGTTCATCAGGTCACAAAGAGTCAGACACAACTTAGGGACTGAACAACAAAAATAGCAGCATCGTATGTGTGTGTGTGTGTGTGTATGTGTGTGTATGTGTGTGTGTGTGTGCGTGAGTACACGCACTTAGTAATATCTGACTCTCTGAGACTCCAAGGACTGTACCTCACCAGGCTCCTCTGTCCTGGGATTTCTCAGGCAAGAATACTGGAGTGGGTTGTCATTTCCTTCTCCAGGGGATCTTCCCAACTCAGGGATCACATCTGCATGTCCTGCATTGCAGGGAGTTTCTTTACATCTGCACCATCTAGGAATATGTATTTGTAATGTACGTAATGTATATTTGATAAGCTATATGTATATATTTGATAAACCATATATATATAAACCATATGTGTGCATTCTAAGTCACTTCAGTCATATCTTACTCTTTGTGACCCTACAGACTGTAGACCGCCAGCCTTCTGTGTCCATGGGATTCTCCAGGCAAGAACACTGGAGCAGGTTGCCATGACCTCCTCCAGCGCATCTTCCCAACCCAGGGATTGAACCTGTGTCTCTTATGTCTCCTGCACTGGCAGCTGAATTCTTTACCACTGGTGTCACCTGGGAAGCCCATATAAGTTATATATATATGTGTGTGTGTGTGTGTGTGTGTGTGTGTAATTGTCTTCTAGAGATGAGAAGTCTCCTGTGAGGTGAAATATAGTTTTAAAATATACAGAAATTCTATATATGAATTTAGACACACATGTAGAGAGATTATACTTTAGTATTATTATCTTTTCTTTTTAAGTCAGTGGAAGCAGTAAAATTATTCTGAAGGTAAAAATTGCAATTCTTGAGCTTACATATTTTTTCTCTCAGCTTATTCTCCCATCTTTCCTTGTTCATTCTTTTCTTCCCTTACTTAATGAGCATATTTAAAATGGATTATGTCTCAGACATTATGCAAAGTTTGAGGGATCAAAGATCGATATTAATAGATTCACCCCATGCCCTCAAGGAGTTTACAGATGAATGGAGAAGACTCTTAAAAACTGTAAACCTTTGTAGCAGCACAGAAATGTACAAAGGTATGCAATGTGTTTGAACAGGTGTGGCCAGATAATTTCTCAAGTAAAACTTAAATGGCCAAGCGACAGAAAGCAGGGAGAAGTGGTATTATGTACATAGTCCTAAACCAGGCTCTTTACAGAACACATTTAAACATCAGGAAATTGACTTTTAAGTTACCAAAATCTGTATATCTCAGTCTTGACAAAATAAACCCCAAATTGTTCACTGAGGCCTTTAGATGCATTTCTTTTTGTTCCTGATATTTTTGAACCTCTGGAAGCGGCATATAGCCTGACTTACGTTACTAAATACGTAACATGAGTAGAAATAATGGTTTTCATCCAATAGTAAATTACTGATTCCCTTTACCTCATTTTTATATTATTTCTAAGCCTACACAATTCCTGCCAAAAGGGAAAAGGATGTAAATTCATGTGCATTCCAAACAAGCATGAGTTGCTCTCAAATTGTAAATCTGGTCCTTTATAAACCCTCTCACTCCTATCAAGTAAACGAGCCCAAATCCTTCATATTGCAAAACATTGTAAAATTAAAATATGAGAAAGGCCTAAAGTTGGTCCAGGTTGCAAATAGAACATCACTGCTCTGATCTTATAGCATGTAATTCATTGGAGCTTGGACTTCAGCGATGCTGTGTCAGATGGTGAGAGAGGGGAGACGTCAGTTCCAGTTTCAGAATTAAAGCCGTAGAACCAGATCCGTGGGAATGGTCTCAATGTCTCTCTCAACTCTGGTTGTTCTCTGGGAAGAAGATGTAACCAGAGCAGCACTGGCCTCATTTTCAGAGGTGGGGTCCACATATTCTTCTCACTTTGCCTACCTGACGTGTATCCTGTGTCTGCCTGCCCCAAGCCCACGAGTTTATGGACCCTAAGAAGTTTGGTTTAATAGTTTACACCTGGCTTCCCTGGAAAGAGAACCTCTGCCTCCCCAGTGAGGGGCCCTCCGTTCTATCCTGTCTGCTGGTTTCTGGTGACCTGATAGCCAGAGAGACCCTCAAGTGGTTTCAGTTACTGGCTCGTCCATCACCCCCTCCTTCCAGGTGTGGACCTCACTGATGCTATCTTTCGGGCAGCATGTGCCCTTTTCACCCACACTGCTGCCTAAGTCAACGTCCTGCTGCATCCAGAGCACCATCTCCATCTTTAGTCTCTACCACCAATCACCAGCATGTTCACCCTTCCGGGCCCCCAGCCGCCTGCACTTAGGATCACTGGTATTGCAGATCCCATGTTTGGGTTGCACATAAGGTGACGCTGAAACTCCCTGGGTCATTGGTGGTTCTGAAGCATCGCCATCACCTGACTCTAGAAGCATCTGGAATGGGGTCAAGCTTAGAGTTAAGGATGGAGCCCACCTGCCAGGAGTCCGAGTTCTTGGTGCTATGGTCCTAGCTACCTTCAGGCAGCTTCCTCAGAGACAGAACTGAGGCTTGGTATTCTTGTGCAAATTGTGATTTATAGGGGAAGCTTTCCCAGGAGAGGGAGTGCATAGGAAACAGCAAATGAAGCTAGAAAAAGAGGAAGCATCTGATGAGTCTATATTCAAGATGATTCTGCAGGGAACCGAGCTGCACCGAGGAAACCAATGGTATTTTGTCTTTAGGCAACAGGATCTGGACTTGTGTTTTTCAGTCACTGATGGTCTTTGGGCGTGGCGTCACTGGCCATGTATCTATGGCTAGCTTGTCAATACTCTTGGACACCAGTGGGCAGAGGAGCTCTGGGCAGAGCACCAGCAGCTCATTACATAGACTTTCTACCACCACAGGTGCCTCTAGGGGCTGGTATAGGGCACATTTATGCCCAGCTCACACTCCACTAGGCAGAAATAGCATGTAATTTCCACTTTAATATGGCTGTTTGGTTAGACTCTCTCTCCTTAAAGGTATTATTTAGAAACCTCATCTTATATCTGTGCAATAGCATTTTTATGTCTCTGCCAGTACATTGGAATAGTGCTTTTTGGTCAATTTGCATTCTCAGACTGGTTTCGATCTTTATTCCGTGGGGAATCCATGGTCCCATACAAACCAAGGGATGTATTAGCACTGCTAATTTACAAGGAGGTCTTAAATCCAAGGAAGGAGTCAAAAAGTATCAGATGTTTGGCTTCCTTGCATAGGAAGAAAGGTCTGAATTGCAATATAATTGCTATTTCTATACAAAATATACAAGTAAATGATGAAAATTAGTAGCTAACTACCAGAGAGTTTACTGAGGTTTGCAGGGTGATATGGCAGAGGCTTACTTTTGACCTGACCTACTATGGTCGACTTACTGCTAAAAACCAACCGTATGTGACCAATGTACAGTCAGTGCCCTGGCAGAGATGTGAGCCTCTAACCAACTTGACTTCCTCTGCTTCCTGAGCCCAAAGCATGACCGTTTCCCCACCCCATCTGACTATGTTTCTCAGAGTCTAGAGAGGCCACGTGGCCAAGTTCTAAGCAATGTGACGTGAGCTGTGCCATTTCCGGTGTGTTGTTCATACTTTATTTGTCTTCCAGGCCACACGCCAGGGCACATTGAAGGTTTCAGGGCCCATACCATCCTGGATTCTGGGATGGCAAGTGTGCCTACCTTGAACTCTTTTTTGAATGAGAAAGAAACTTTATGCTTAAGCCAATATCCCTGTATCACTCAGCATAGTATTAATAATAGAAATGGGAGAGCACACTCAAATTTGGGTAACTTAAGGATAGTTTATTGGTCTGGGCAGGATGATGATACACGTGGGATAGCCCAAGTCTGGTGGCAGATTTTTTTTTTGGAGGGGGGGGTGCACCAAAATAGCTGCAGATGGTGACTGCAGTCATGAATTTAAAAGACACTTCTCCTTGGAAGAAAAGTTAAGACCAACCTAGACAGCATATTAAAAAGCAGAGGCATTACTTTGCCATCTAGTCAAAGCTATGTTTTTTCCAGTAGTCATGTATGGATGGGAACATTGGACTACAAAGAAAGCTGAGCACAGAAGAACTGATGCTTTTGAACTGTGGTGTTCTCCAACTGTGGTGTTCTCCAACTGTGGTGTTGGAGAAGACTCTTGAGAGTCCCTTGGACTGCGAGGAGATCCAACCAGTCCATCCTAAAGGAAATCAGTCCTGAATATACATTGGAAGGACTGATGCTGAAGCTGAAACTCCAATACTTTGGCCACCTGATGCAAAGAACTGACTCATTTGAAAAGATCATGATGCTGGGAAAGATTGAAGGCAGGAGGAGAAGGGAACGACAGGGGATGAGATGGTTGGATGGCATCACTGACTTGATGGACATGAGTTTGAGTAAGCTCCAGGAGTTGGTGATGGACAGGGAGGCCTGGCGTGCTGAAGTCCATGGGGTCAGAAAGAGTTGGACACGACTGAGAGACTGAACTGACTGACTGGCAGAGGTCTGGAAGGATAAGGAGAGAAAAGTCTATTGGAAACCGAGAAGAAGGCCTGGAGCCGGTTCCCTGAGAGAAGTGATGTCCTGTTAAGGATATGACTAGCCCAGGATGACTCCCCAGAGAGGGACCTGGAGCATAACACCTGGACCTCCATCCACTCCTTCCCTCTGGTCCCCCAGGGGCTCCCTGTTATGGGAAAACCAAAGCGGGGCTGGAGGACTTGGGATTTGTAAGTCAGTCTCTCAGAGCTAAGGCACGGTTGAACAGGAAATCTTAGGCAAATAGAATACATCAACAAAAGGTACTTTGGGATCTGTTTGTCGCATCAATTTTTTCACCCCAACCAATACAGACTTTAAGTAATGGAGTGAGGAAGAAGTACCAAATATCCCAGATGCTAAAAGGGATCCGCTCACATGAATATTCAATGGGAGGAAGCTAACAAGCTCATGGAAATTTTTTTTTTACTGTTAGCAATTCTATCTATTACTGTGTCAAATCTAATTTCCTACATCTTCTATCCACTGGGCATCTATCTTCTCTATGAGGTTACGTAGGATACAGCAAAACCTTCAGGTGCATTAGAGCCCGGCTAGCATTTGAAGGCAGTTGTCATATTCCTCTCCACTGCTTTTTTTTTTCTCTCTCTACAGGAACTGCAGAGCCTCCGTTTCTTTACATCCAGGTTTCTGAATCCAGGATTCACCTTGTCTGTCTCCTCTGTGTGGTCACTAGTTGAGGGTGCTCTTTATAAACTGAGCTACCAAGAGCTGAAGAAAGTACTTCTGGGATGACATTTATTTTACATACAAAGAACCTATTTCCAGAATTATGCCTTAATTAAATAACAAAAGACTCACATTTTTAAAGTCATCAAGTTATAGAGTAGATCAGATGAACTTTGATAACCACGACATCCTCTAAGTCAGAAGTCAGCAATATTCTTCTGTAAGGAGCCAGATAGTAAAGATTTTAGGTTACGTGAACTGAACAGTCTCTGAGGAAACTACTCCACTCTGCCTGGCAGACAAGCAGCCACAGAGCAGATGTAAATGCCTGTGTGAGGCTGGCTTCCAACATCGTATTATAAGAACCAGCCAGGCCACTGGGCAGACTTGACCCACGGACCAGTGTATTCTGACAACTGCTCTAGGTCAGAAGTTTTCAAACTTGGCTCCATCCTAGAATCTCTGAGGCAGATTTTAAAATCCTTATCTTCAAGTCACACTCATATCAACTCAGCCATTCTATCTCAGTGGGGGAGGGCTGGCTGGGGTAGTAAGTCCAGGCTCCTTGACAGTGTCCATTCATCTAGTGGGGGTGATGGTTTCGGCTCCCCATCAGCCTCCTCTGACCCCCCAGAGAGCAGCTGGGATATCTCATTGCAGCCTGGTGAGGGGCAGGAGTGGGCATCTGCTCAGAGCTTACTGCTGTTGCTGGGATCGAACCACACAGCGTCCTGTTCTGTTTGTCTGGAGTGAAGCAGGTACCATCTAAAGATTTGGTGTCTTGCTCAGCTGTCCCTTTCCTGGTTCTTTGGCTAGAGAGAGAAGACTTGGTCTTTCTGTTGCTGTTGTAGTTTTGTTTTCTGTTGTTTTGTTTGTCTTTGCTCCTTGGCATTTGTAAGTTGCCACAAAATCTCCAGCTCCACATCTGGAATACACAGACCTGACCAGAACACTCTCTACCCTTAGTTCCAAATCTTCTCACTGGTCTGCATTCTCTTTTCAGAAGGAAACATTTTTCAGAGTTGCTAGTGTTTGTCTTATTTAGCTTGACCAGGGTATTAGTGTTATATAGTGGGAGGAATAGGGAAACTGGCTCCATTTTCCCAGGTTGTTTTTGAACATTAAATGCTGGTAGGCTGTTTCCTTTCCATCATGTACCTTAATCATTTAATGTTTACCTAAGAATAAGGCAGAGAGAAACTCAGGTAGGCAGCTTACCTTGGGAAGCAGTCAGGAACCACATTAGATGTCATCCTTTCCTCAGGAGACTTAAGGAGTGTTGCTTAAATTTGTGAAAGTCATTCCTGGAGACTGTTCTGTGGAGCCTGTTGTTGGAAGTTCCAAGCTCATCCTGCAGGTGAAGATCTTCAAGTTGACCCTGTGTTCACAGACACAGAATATTTTCATTGTGTCTTATTCCTCAGAATCTCACTCTCTAATCAAAGGGGTCTCCAGACCTGCAGCAGGTTCCTTGCTAAAAATGCAATTCTCTGGGTCCACCAAGAACTATAGAACTGGGAATCCCATTTGAGGAAATTTGGGCTTCTCTGATGCCTCAGATGGTAAAGAATCTGCCTGCAATCAAGACCTGGTTTCGATCTCTGGGTAAGGAGGATCCACTGGAGGAGGAAATGGCAATTCACTCCAGTATTCTTGCCTGGAGAATTCCATAGATAGAGGAGCCTGGTGGGCTACAGTTCATGGAACCACGAAGATTCGGACACAGCTGAGTGACTAACACACACATCCTGGTGGTTCAGTGATTAAGATTCTCTGTTTCCAATGCTGGGGGGTAGGTCTGACCCCTGGTTAGGGAGCTGAGATTCCACTTGCCTTGCAAGGTAGCCAAAATCACTGAAACCCCACCTGAGAATCCCTGTCCTGATATATCAATACTAACACTATAACCTATTAACAGAATTTAGACTCTTATTCTTGCCTGGAGAATTCCATGGACAGAGGAGCCTGGCAGGCTACAGTCCATGGGGTCAAAGAGTCAGACATGACTCAGTGACTACATGCACGCACACACACAAACACAGACTCATTTTATGTCCTGGGTATCTTTATTCAGTGGTTCTTAATTTTTTCCGTCCACTGGAATCACATGAGAAACTTCAAAGCAAGCAGGACTGCCCTTGTCACCCCTGGAGACTGTGAGTTAATTGGTCTGAGTGTAGCCTGCTTTTCAGAAATCTTAAAATGTCCTCAGAAGGATATGATGGTTGGATGGCATCACCAACTTAATGGACATGAGCTTGAGCAAACTTCGGGAGATAGTGAAGGATAGGGAAGCTTGGTGAACTGCAGTCTGTGGGGTTGCAAAGAGTTGGACATGACTGAGCGAGTGAAAAACAAGATGCAGTAAATAATTATCACACTTCCCCCAAAACCTTTCATCCCCTCTTAAACAGGAGAGCCATCTTGTTTTACCGTCAGTTAATTAGTGAGTGCTGTGAATTCTAATCAAGCAGATCTGGTGGACCTAGAAACCCCATTTTTATAAGAATTTCAAGTCAGTTTGAACAGCTTTGTTTAGAAGTAACTGCCTTGCACCCCAAAGAACATGAAATAGAAATACCTTGAGCAGAGAGAAAACCATTGACTTCTACATGTCATAGGGGATGTTTCTACAAAAATCCAGAGATTCTGGGTCGTCTCAGTCTGAGATAGATTCCTTCACTACAACCTCCTGGAACTTTCTTCAATCTGCTTCTGTGTCTGTGACCTTGTTTTCCAGGACCTGTTTCTCAGAGGGCTTGTAGCTGCAGAAACCTTTCTGAAAACAAAGCTTTGTGTCAACTCGGCTACTTTTTGTCTAGGCTTTTGGTAAACTCTGGTGATCCCCCAGGAGTTGGTAATGAGAATTAATTTGCACTAGCCTCACATCAAGACTCATTCTCTTCTGCAAACACTATATTTCATTTACCTTCCCCACTACTTCCACCACAATGTTTACCAGAGGATACCTCTCAAACACGATACCACTATAAAAACATGTCTAAACACCCAAATAAATCCCAGATGGATTAAAGATGGAAACGTTGAAAACAAGAAACTGAAGCGTATAAGCCTCAGAAATAATTCTTTAATCTTGAGGTTAGGGATCTGGCAAAACTCCAGTATCAATATCTTCATGCTCTCCTCTGGAGCCTGTCACATTCCGCAGAGAAGACTGGCGCTCCTGCCTGCCTGCCAGCCTGGTGGGAACCAGCGGGCCGGGCTCCCAGGACATTAGCATCCAGGCTCCTACGTTCCCTGGTCACCCAGCCATTGGGGTGGATCCAATCTGCGTTGAGGACTCAGGCAGGGAGACACGAAGTTGTAACACATGTGAGAAGAGACACCTGGGCTCCTGCATATGGAGAATTTCAACTGGTCCTGATGCACAGGAAGAGAGAGTAGCCCAGATCCAACTGCCTCAACTGGCTCTCAGCCCTTCTTGATTTCTGCCCCTGAATTCGCCCCCATTCCAGTGCTGCCAGCCGTGGAGATGGTCATGGTCAAGATGACTCCCTCCCAGGCTCCTTACTGTGGGCTCAGGACACCACTCTTTTGAGTCCTGAGGTCTTTTTCAACTTCTCAACTTATTTCCAGCTCCTGAATATTGTTCCCCTTGGACTCAGTCAATGCCCTGGTGTATCTACAACCAGCTTTTGCTCTAGTTTTCATAGGGTTTGGCAAGGGAGCAAAAAGGACATGCATGTATTTCTGTGGTCATTTTTACCTGGAGAAGGCAATCTAATTTTTAACATTTTATAATAGGGAATACATGCAACAGTCCTAGGAAAAGAATCAAGAGTAAGCATTTAGGAAAGAAAGAGAGAAACCTCCTAAGTACGTCAGATTAGAGGAGTGTGGCCATCAAAGAGAACCAATCCTCTTGAATATCCACCTGGCTCAGAGGGAGGTCACCCTACTGCTAAGCTGCTCAGGGAGAAAAACAGCACTGTTCTTGTGTCCAGGTTTCCTTTGCTCCCAGGGAGGACCATCCTTCAGTGTGACAGTGGGATGGCTCCTCCCTCTTCCAGCACCCTGCAAAAAAAAATAAATAAATAGGTTCTCTTGCAAAGAAAATTCTAGATTTCCTCAGTAACACCCTACTATTTTAAAATCTATCTTGGCAGAAAAAAAAAATCCCTCCCTCTGTTTAAATAAATGTATTCATGCATAAGCTCAAGGCATCTAGTTTGCTCAGCAGGCCAGTGCCTTCTCTTTATATAGTCTGTTGATTACATAAAGCCTGTTATTAGGTCTCTGCATCGTCTCTCTGATACATGAAGAGTAAATAATCCTTAACACTTCCTGGTTCTTACTTCCAGGTTTTGCTTCATCTCGATTTTTTTTCCCCCTCAACCTCCCCAAGCTGTCTGTGCCACTTCTTAAGTTGGTAATACCTTAACTATGATAAGGTCGCAGGCGTAAGCTGACCTACCAGGCTATCGGTCACTCACATTCACCACGCATTTATTACTATTTTTGCATCTGAATTTATTGTTGCCCCAGGTATTGCTAATGAGTATTTCTTTTTTTTTTCTGCTTACAAAACATAATTTAATGAATTTTTTTAATTATAGATAGCTTAAGAGAAAAGAGTTCTTTATATCAAAGAAAAAAAAACATTAAAGCATCAACAATATTCCTAACAAAACCCACACTCTTCCTCTATCAATTCATAGAGTTCTGTGAACTAATTCTTGTTCTGCTTCATCTTGGGTTAGAAATCTCATAAAGCCATCAGTTTCTCTACGAGACTTCTGGATATCCTGACTCAGTGTAGTAGCACGGTGAGCTAATAAGTGTTTCTTTTATCACCCACTATGACTTTCAGATGTTTTGCACCAGACTTGCTCACCATTCATCCTTTGGCTAATGTTTATATCTTCTTTCTCCCCTAATTGTACAACTGCAGCCTCAGAGGAACAGTTTTTTCCAAAGCTAAACTGGTAATGGTTTATAAACCATTTGTTTGTTTTATATTTTCGTTGAATATATATTATATATAATATATATTATATGTTTAATATTTTATATAAAAATATAATGTTTATTATAAACAAAATGTACTTTTGTTTCCTTAGTTTGTAATAAATTTCAGCTGTATTTATGTAGCATGACCAAATCAAACATTGGATGGTGGGGAGAGGCTGAGTTGGTTAGATTTTTCTTATTATTAGTCAGAAGCTCTGAAGAACATCTCTCAGGGCTCTGGGGACCCAGGAGACCTGCCATGATTGAGAGCATCACAGAAGACAAAGCTGTTTTGACTTCATTGAAAAAAGTCAGAGACAGAGGCTGCTTCTATGTAGCCCTGGTAAGAAATAGAATAAAACTTGGGTAGTTACCAATAATAATTTAAATTCAGTTAATAAAGCTGTTATACAATACCTGTTGATCTAGCTATTTAAATGGTTGGTCTATTTTGTCTTGATGTATAATTGTAATATAAGTTAAATACAGTACATAATGATGTGTATCAGTAGGTTGATCATACTGTTTATTATCCAGCTTAACATTCTTTCAGAGTGAAAGAATATGCTATCAATAGTTACACAGGGTCAACTGGAATAAACCAGGACTATCTTGGGAGAATGGCAACAATTGGCCATGCTTTTATGAAGAGTGTTATTGTTGAAGAAAGTACAATTGACTGAATTGTGTTCTAAATGCCCCAAGACTGACTTGGCCATGGAGCAGGAAAATCACATCAACTTTCCCTTACTTTGTAATGAACAGCTGTTCTTTAAGTCTGAGAATAACACGGAGCAGAGGACACTCCTCTGCATGGCTATGTTGCAACCATTAGAAGCATCACTGGGGAGCAGGAGGTAGTTTGTGGGTGGGTTTGCTTCTTCTATCAGGATCTAGTGAGGCGATGTGGCCTGACAAGGCTACACCTCCATTTAGCTGGAGCTCCTTCCCCACGGCTATGGCATAGTGCTCCAAATGCATGAGGCAAGGAGCATGTTGAACTCAGAGATGAAAAATTAAGCAAGCGCTCATCATTTTGACAATAAGCTAGTTTTGAACTTGAATGAATTCTTTTTCTCCTCTGAGCCTCAACTACTTCATCTGTAAATTAAACTGGATTGTTAAAATGTGTCTGCAGTGCAATTTGAGGGAGATAATCCATGTATTCTTGACACATAGTACATAATTCATATAATGTACAATTGTAAATAATCATACATTTGCATTCCAAGTTTAAGATAATGTATTGATTTAATCGTGATCGTTTCTTTGGAAGATAGAAGTAGCAGTCATTTTGGTTTCATACTTTATGTCTATTACTCCTTCTTGTGAATAGCTCAATCCTGTCTTGATTCACAATGCCTAAAATTGTAGTGTCGTAGAAAAACTTTAAAAAAACATATAATGTCCTAAAGTCTCTTATGCAGTTATTAAAGCTCTGAACAACTGATTGTCTTTTTTATGTAATCAGTTTCTCAATATTTAAAACAGCTTTCTGTTAGGCTGATCTAAATCACATTCATTAGAATCAAAAATTATAAAATTTTAAAAAAATTACAGGTTAATAAGCAGTAGCTTACCTTTTAAAAGGTTTGAAAAATTGAAGTACCCGGAGTTCAACTAGAAAATAAGGGATCAAAAGATGCTACAAATCTCATCAGAAAACAAAAACCTGGAAAGGATGTTAGAGTACATGAAAGTGGAATGTAAAATGTATCCTAAAAGATAAATTTCCTATTTCAATCATCCTGCAGTTTATATTTTGTCAGTCTGACAATAATTTGTAATCAAGCTGATTGTAATTGACCAAATGAGATTAATAAGTGAATGAAAACATACCTTATGGTTTGATCTCTACTTTGACATAAAATAATGAGGTTAGAAAATTTGCAACTATGATTGATTTTAACTTTCATCTATCTCAATTGGTACGTGGGATATGAGGGGAAATTATAAGGATGCACTGAGGGTTAAGTTTCATTGATGGCTGCTCCTACATATTTTATATTTCTAAAATTTCCTAGAGAATATCTTTGGTCTTTCAAGGTGCAACAGGACACCCATTTTTTTCCAGAAATCAGGCAAAGTCAAACAACAGTTTCATTGCTTTGTTCATACCCTATGTGTGTTCTCAGACATGTTGGATGTCTTTGCTCTAAAAGTCTTTTGCACAGGGGATGCTGTTTCTGCTTGCTGCTGATAAGGGAACTAGGATTCATGGAGAACTGACTGAGACTCCATAGGGTGGAGCTCCTCACAGACGGATGTCTTGTCACTCCAAGTCCTGTACACTTTCTGTTCAAACAGTGATCTTTCACACTACGTTCCTGAGTTTTAAGGACTCTTCAAATCATGACAGGAGCAATGGGGACGGAGGGAGACAAGGGCCTTCAGCCATGCTGGTTCCACGTCCCACTAGCAGACATGCAGGCGTCCACATCTACTCATGTACCCAGACTGCAAGAAAAGGGAGGTCAGCGGGATTCCAGGGAATCAATCCAGGGCTACCCTCTGCCCTGTGGAGCGTCTTCCCAGGGAGCTTGACCTCTTCACCATGCCCTGCCACCACCGCCTCCCTGAGCCTCCAGGACCACACGTTGGGCCCAGCTCTGCCAGGCCAACTCGGGGTCAGTGCCTCCATTTCTACAGAATAAGGAAGAAGGGGAAAGGTGAGAACCAAGGGGGGCATCAGTTTCCCAACTTCTCAGACTCATTAACGATGAACAGCTGGAGCCTGGGCTGCAGCACTGAGGTGTGGGCGGGTGTAGCGGGTGTGGCAGGTGTGGCAGGTGGAGGTGTTCCTGTGGAGCATCTCAAGTTGCCTCTTAGTGACGCACGGGGCTGAGGTGGGTTGTTCAGGGGTCAGCAGAGTCTGGGCTGCAGCAGGAAAAGAGAAGGAAACACTGGAAGCCCGCTGGTCTGATTCTGGCCACGGGAAGCTGTGGACAGTCTCAGCCGCTCCGTCTGGCTTCCTGACCTGATTCTGTAACAGTGTTGACTTCCCTTCTAGGAAGCCACGCACAGTAGAAGTAGCCCTGGCCATTCTTCACTGACCTCTGAGGAGCTCCCAAGGCGGGAGACGATCAGGCTGAACTGGATGGTTGAGTTTATCTTTGTTTTCAGAGGAGGTCAAGGCCTCAGCAGCACAAGGAGGGCCAGGACATAAGCCAAAGGGGTTTGCTCAGCTGGTAAAGAACCCGCCTGCATTGCAGGAGACCCCTGTTCGATCCCTGGGTTGGGAAGATTCCCTGTTGAACCGTACGGCAACCCGCTCCAGTTTTCTTACCTGGAGATTTTCATGGACAGAGGAGCCTGGCAAGCTTGAGTCCATGGGATCGCAGAGTAGGACATGACTGAATGACTTTCATTTTCACTTTTCTCACAAAAAAACAGTGCAATGAACCCTAGACTAACGTTGCACTGAGACTACATCACCTCATGCAGGACAGAAAGGGAATGTAATCAGCTATCTAGGAAGATATGTGAAAGTGAAAGTGTTAGTCACTCAACCGTGCCCGACTCTTTGCAAGCCCATGGACTGTAGCCTGCCAGGCTCCTCTGTCCATGGGATTCTCCAGGCAAGGATACTGGAGTGGGTTGCCATGCCCTCCTCCAGGATCTCCCCAATCCAGGGATCCAACCCAGGTCTCCCGCATTGCAGGCAGATTCTTTACCCTCTGAGCCATATGTAAAGAGCATCACAGAGGGCACACGGTGTAGGAAGGGATCCTAGAATAAGATGTTTAACTCAGAAAATTCAGGATCATGGTTCCATAATGGCCAACAGTCCTCACATAGAGAAGTGGCATATGGGTCAATTTCTGACAGACAGATCAGTTAGAAACCAATGGTTGGGTGTCGTGTGTGTCTCCCAGTGTGGGTCATGCTGGAGAAGAAACTGGAGAATTCACAGCACTGGGAACAAGGTGTGTGTGCTGGTGGTCCCGAGTATATTTTTGTTCCCCAGTATAGCCCCTGCAGAGCAGGGCAGCAAGCGTAACTCTCACACAAATTCACACTCCCCAGCGCCCATCCTAAATCTCGAGTCACCTAAGGATGAGAAAACACATTTTCATAGATTCTCTTTTAGGAATGTTTTCTCTTCTCACAATTGCCATTCCCAACTTGCATGAATTTTAATGCATTTAATACATATAAGTAAATAAGCTGTCAATATATATCATTGCACATACCTGTGCTATTAATAGGTTTAACAGGAGAGGTAGTCAAAGAGGTCCAGTACATTTGACAAGGTGAAGTCATTAAAAAAAATAGGAATTAGTATGTTTTATATATATATATATATATAAAACATATATATATATATGTGCAGCTCTGTTCATAGTAAATATTTTGCAATGATAACTCATTTGAGAATTATTTTAAGTTAACTAAAACAAATTAGAGAATTCTTATTAGACCATCAGTAGAATTGTTTGGAAAAATGCGACCTAATAAGTCACCTTTAGACTAGTAAGAGGTTCTTTTGGAGCTAACTAGCTGTCAAATTTCCCCAGTTAAACCTTTGCAATTGACAATATGCTTTTAAGTGTTGAGGTGATACTAAGACCTAGTCAATGAGTCATGGTGCTACTAGAAATTTTAAATTACTTTTATATTCATTACATATTCAATTTATTTCTCTATGTATTTAATATTTGTTTGATACTTTGCCAAAAACCTTTAAAAATAAGGCAGTTATTCACAAAATATGAATAACAGTTTTATTTAGAAAAGCTTCCTGATATTTAGGTTTATGATTTCATGATTATTTTTACAGAAAGCAAACAATATTACTTTTAATTGTGGACATTTTAGATCTAATGTATATCTGTGTAAAGTATATTTAAAAATGAATAGACTGAATAATTAATGGAAAAATACACCATTTTTGTCTTCATTTTGTTGAAAATTTAAAATGTATATTTAGAGCTTTCAGTACTATTCAGATGGATGTTCTTATTGTGCTTATTTGTAACATTTTTATAAAAAAAAAAAAAACCCAGAACTACTCATTAAGTGTTATTTCACAGAAAAATGGAAAATTAAGTAAAATAGTATTGATAATAGTTGAAAACTGTCACTTGTGCATAAGCACAAAGATAGAGGCTTCAAATGACTGTTGCTTTTATCCGTTTGAAGCAAACAACCCCTCACGTGAACACGAGATGTACGCATATAAAACAGATACTTAAAAATATATTTAGGTGACGGCAGATGCCCTTGCTTCTTCTTTTCATTCAGGTATCTAATCTTTATGGAAGTATCATCCTCTAGTTTTTAATATAATGCCAGAATCTTAATGGCAATTTTCATATTCTCCAATACAAATCTACATTAAGTCTTCCTATGCATTTATAGATAGATACCTTGTAATACCTTGTTTAGGAAACACCAAAAAGGCATCTATCCATTTGCACATCCAATTCCCTGAATGTCAGTCATAGACCCCAGGGAGGTTTTGAATGCGTAACATTGACCTGATTTGGAGACGTCCAAAAATCTGCTTTCCTACTTGTCACACATATGGGGCACCGCTGGCTCGGGGTCGGGTCTTTGCTGCCTCCTAGATCTCACTAGAATGCTTGGTGGTCTGTTAAGCATTACCATGGGAAAGTGTAGTGGCTTTTTTGAAGCTGTTATGATCTATTGGGTCAAGGCCTGTTTCACTGATAAGACAATTTTGCTTATTCTACAGTCAGGCAGGTCTGTGGATCAGGCGAGACACCCAAAGCCTAATGAAATATTTAAGAAAGGGCTTTCTCCGTGCCGACACCAATCAGTCTTACCAACCAAATGGCTGAGGCAGCTGCACATCTTGGGACTGAGAAAGTAAGAAACAGATAATAAGACAGAATGACAAAATCATGCACACAGAGCACTTCAGATGAAAGAAATTGGTAGACTGTCTGTGGGTGGGCGATAACCCTGTGAGTGTGGGGTTTATAGGGGTGTTAGTGATACAGCCTTAACCATCAGGGGATGAGCTGGGTGAGGGGAAGTGGGGTGTGTATAATACAAACACCCTTACAAGTCTTCGTTCTTTGGTGGAGAAACATTTGCATGGACCCTGAGACTTAGGGAACCTGAAGGTCTGTTCAAAAACATGCCTTTCTGAACCACTGCATTTGTGCAGCAATTTCTAAAGGAGAAAAAAAAAAAAAAGATCATTTGACAAGCCCATCTTTGTGAAAACCAGCGTCAAGCAAGAAGGGCCGAGAAGGTGACTTTCTAGCTTATACTCACTGTGTTCTCTGAATAGAGATCAAGCCCCCTCCGCCATCTTCTCTCTCTGCTCAGATGCTTCCCCTGACATTCAACCTGCTCCTTGACCTCAGGAGCCAGGATTCAGACTCAGAAACAGGCAGAATGACAACAAAGACACCTATCACCCACGGGGAGGAGGAAGTGAGTGCAAGGGTGTGTTGGCTTTCCCTGCGATTTCTGGGCTTTGAGAGAGCAGCAAGCTGGATCTCTCCAAGGCAAAGAGATGACCACGCTAGCAAGGGTTTCTGGCTTTCTTCCCGTAAAATGGAAATGAGAGATGGGGCGATCCTCAGACTCTGGCTTTCGGAAAAGCCTGCACCCCTGGCCACCCGCCCCTCCCCCCGCGTGCTCCCGCGCCCGTCTCCTCTACCCTCACTCTGCATTCATTCTAGCCCAGCCGTCTTATGATAAAAGAAGGATGCCATGCAGGGTACATTCAGGCGGATTGTCAATGTATCAGTACACATTCTCAGTCTCTGCTCAGTGTTCCATGACAACAAGGTGAGACGGCAGAGGTTATCCGAACAGCTGCTGCCTAAGCTGGAAATTCCAGGCATTGAGCACCATCTGTCTATACGTTCACAGATGTATAGAAGAGCCATCTATCAGCCTGCAGCCCACAGCTGCGTCCCCACCGGGCTGCTTCCTTCCCGGCGAGGAACAATGAGAGCTAGTTCTTCACTTTGTGTCACACAGAATGGCTGATTTGATTAAGTCCCCAACTCTCATTATGCTAGGTAGGGGTGTAGAATTTCAATGATAATCCATAATGCATGACCAGTTTGTCACCATGGCAACATAAATTCAAGGTTACTAGCTCAGACGCATAATTGGGTGTGCATTGAGTGCTGAAGCAGGGCTGTTAAAATTCTTGTCATAGAAAAGTAACATCCATCATACTGTCTGAAATTGCAAAGTACTCATAATCAGACAGAAAAATCCTTGGAGAAAAATGTTAATAAAATAACTATTACAGCCTAATAAAATTATTAAGTTTAACCACTGTGGTTTTCAAAGTATTTCAGTTAAGAAGAATGGAGTAGACACCTCATTAAACATTGAAGACTTAGGTTTCACCTCCCCCACCAATATTTGCATGAAATATGGATCTAAAGAATTTTTCGTCTCAGTGTGATTGATTGATCAAAATAAATCCCACATAATAAAATATACCACCACACATATTTATTTCGTTTTTGTATTTCATATTGGATTTTTCTTAGCTGTGAGAATATTTCCTTAATAAAATGCTCTGGGGGAAAACTAAATCTACTTCTCTGCTCTAAAATGTTCAGAATTAAATTATGTATGTTATTTGCTGTATCTCCCAAAGTAGAGACATGAAAACGAAGGTGGAGACAAGAAAATGAAAAAGAGTCAGAAAGAGATAAGAATGTGTTACATTATCAGCCCATCGCACCATGGGTTCATTTTGGTATTTATAATTATTCATCATAGAATTTTTGCTCAAATGTAAGGGCCAATAAAAATCCAATGCAAAATAAAATGTGTGCTCTAAAAGGATTCCATCTTGGACCAGAATGATTATGGTAATGACTTGTTTTGGTGTCTGCCTTTGCCAATGAAGTAGAACCAGGCAGAGTTATAAATGAGCCTTGCATAAATGGCTGAGAATTAAGCAGAGTGTTATTGGAGGGGCACAGCATGGCTCACTGAAGGTCCTCCCTCGTTTTCTTTGATGGAGTGTAACCAATGCCTCCCCATGTTGTTGCCTCTTTGGATTTTAATTTGAGATGCTTTGCTCTGTGGGGTTATTGACTAGAATTTTTCATAAAACATACCCCGTTTTAAATATATTTTCTCCTTTCACTATATGACCCAGTAGTGGATACATTTCTAAAACCCCAATCTATTCTTTGTTAATGAGATTCAGGTCTTCTTTAATTCTATTGAAGAATGTGAGATTCATTGACTTAAGCGATAAAAGAATCCTGCCAAATAAAATCAGACATGGCCACACCAGCTTGGAAACACTGCTGTGCTTCTGCTTAGACCTCGCAGGAAGAGAGACTGCTTGATCCTGCCTTCATCTTCATATTGTATTTCATGCTTTCTTCTCCAGCGACACTCCAGGATATGCACAAAGTCACTTCTTTTCCTGGATATCAAATCTGCTATCATTATAGAATAACTAAAATATTAGGTAAAGGCACAAACAAAGCTAGTTTTCAGGCAGCTGACATTACACTGTATATATCATTTACCTTCTAGAATTTCTAGTGCTGTCCTCAATTTTCTACAAAGCCAAGTGAGATTAGATGATGTTTTAAAGTGAAAACCAGAGATTTATTCTTTAAATGAAGATCACATCCCCAAGACCTTTGCAATGCTTTAAAGTCAAAAATAAGAGAAAAGCAAGAATCAAAATCAGATGACCTAATTCAGAATATAGGTGTAATTTTATATATATTTTTTGCATTGTGTTTAATCATCCTAATGGCTGTGTCCTTTGGAATTTTTTTTTTTTTTTAATTGAAGATACTTTGTGCGGGGCAATTTCATTTGAAATATGAAGGGGTTTTGTTCTGAAAGAGCTTGCTTACAAAAGTCACATCTGGAAGTATGTTCAGCCTCAACTGCACACATGTAAGTCCAATTAACATCACGAAAGCTCAGGAAAATATCCCCTGCCAGCCAGCTGAGGGGGAGGGGCGGTGGACCGAAGAAAGGGGTTTGTGTCTCTGATTTAAATACAAGTGACTTTGTGGAAAACACGAGCTTGGGCTCAGATGAACGTCTATTGTGGGGAGCACTGGGTCTGCAGACAGAGGAGCTTCTGATTTGATGTTCAGGGAAGCGCCGTCGTAATCAGGAGCAAATACTGATCTCGGATGTTGAACCAGAAGGATGTCTCTGCAAACTGTTAGGGTGTGAGTCAAATTTAGTTTTTAAAGCCTCTAAGGTAGTTTGAAACTTTATTATTTGAAGAGCTTGGCTTTAGTAGGATGAAAGAAACAAACTGATCAGCACTAATATATATGTACTGATTCAAAACATCCTATTGACTATTATTCAAAATTCTTTACGCCGTATACACTCTTTATAAGAAAAAAACACTTTTAATTAAACCAAAGTGTAAGCATCAATAATGTGAATTTTGTCATAACCAATATTGCATTTTCAGTTATTCTTTTAAAAAACTGAATGGTGATCCATGTTTTTGTTCATAGAATTAGAGACAGTGGGGATATTACAATATGAGTGACTCAGGTTCATTGAGTCTCAAAATTTTCATCAGAAAATCTAGCTTCCAGCTTGCAAACATGCTGCAGTTAATTTTCATTTTTAACAAGCTACAGTTTGATTTTATTCAATCATCCCAAGCCTGAAAAGATTATGAAATGAACATATGATAAATATCTAGGAATAATAGTGTATCAAACCTTTAAATAAATTGTGAGACAGGAAGATAAAAATTCTTCATGTGTTCACATTCAGAAGGAATCCTACTGCTCTAACTGTAATTAATACCAGTTAAGTAAAAGGTACTTATTAGCTGAAAGGAGTAAACAAATAAATGTATTGCTCGTGAAATCCACTCTACACACACACACCAAGTCAGGCCTTCAACCTTCTCATCATTTCCTTCTGCATTTGATTGTCGTTTTTAATCACATCATACTCTGAGGCTTTTCCATTCATTGGTTAGCTTTACAAAATTCAGAAAAACTAGCACCCAATATAGTTGGATATACTTGCTCTGAAAACCTGTTAAATGTGTGAAGTATATTTTTTATACATATGATGATGACTGTTAGCAAGTTGCTTTCTGTGAGATATACTTTAGTAATATGATATTTTAAAACTTTTGGAAGCCATTATCTATAGCACTTCCAGAGGATGTGTTATATTCAAGTTAACAAAAAAATATATTCCCCCAGTGTACATGCACAGATAAGTATGTACATAATTTATCTATGCATCTATGTATGATCCATTCATGTATGCAAATCTAAGAGCACCACTGCTGCTTCTCCTTTATCCTCATGACATATAGTACACTTGCATTTGTTTTGTTGATTCTGTACTAATTAGATACAAAGTTACATGTAGCAATCCAAGGACTAGCTCTGATTCATACATATCCCCATTTCTTTCAAGTTACAGTTGAGAACAAATATGAGTCGGCCCCGATCCTTCATTTTTTGTGTAGCATTTAGCATGATCTCTACGACATGGTGGGCTTCCCTGGTAGCTCAGCTGATAAAGAATCCACCTGCAATGCAGGAGACCCTGGTTCAATTCCTGGGTAGGGAAGATGCCCTGGAGAAGGGATAGGGTATCCACTCCAGTATTCTTGGGCTTCCCTGGTGGCTCAGATGGTAAAAAAATCCACCTGCAATGTGGGAGACCTGGGTTCGATCTCTGGGTTGGGAAAGTCCCCTGGAGGAGAGCATGGAAACCCACTCCAGTATCCTGGAGAATGCTGGAGAATCCCGTGGACAGAGCAGTCTGGAGGGCTACAGTCCATAGGGTTGCAAAGAGTCAGACACGACTGAAGCGACTTCGAACACAATGTATTCCTCAGAATAGCAAAGTGCACTTACCTGCAATCTTAAACAATTATGGTGCTTATTCCTGCAGACAAATGCCAACCAAAAATCGAATTTTTTTTCTTTGGCAGTGCCACATGGCTTGTGAGATCTTAGTTTGCAGACTAGGGATTGAACTTGTGCTCTCTGCAATGGAGGCATGGAGTCTTAGCCACTGGATCACCCGGGAAATCTCCAAAATTTGATTTTCTAATTCAATTTTTTGAAATCACAAAACACTACCAATACATGTGATATTCTTACTAGATAGTATTATGGAAATATACCAAAATTGGTGATTAGTACATATCCAACAAGAACCAATTATATGTGTAAAGGTATAGTAACTTTGTTATAAAAAGGGAAACAGGCCATAGAGAGAAAGAACTATTCCATATCTATTCCATAACTTAAGAAAATTACCATACAGTAGAATCATTATTTAAAATCGTGCTGAGTATGACTTTTTTCCAAAGTTAAAAGGCACTAAGTGTCTTGAAGACATTTAACTCACAAAACTTTTTATCTAAAGGGATGCAAAGTTTATCTGCATCAGTCATACATCAAAAACTTTAACCAATTATTTTAAAACTTCCAAAACTGACCCTCTAATTTATGTATGAGCATTTATAGTGATGAATAACTTACCACTCCTTAAGGATAGTCAAGATTATTTTATTTCTAACCTGGAATCTTTCAAACTTTTTGTTAATACCTGAACTTCTACACCTTGGTGCCACACAGAAGAAAACTAAATATCTCATATTCTACTATTCTCATATTTGAGGAAAATGCCATTTTCACTTCTTAAAATGAAAAAAATAAAACAGCTTCTTCAAACATCCCTCATTTGACTTGTAAGTCATATAGATGTGTTTTTATGGTTCAGTTCAGTTTAGTCACTCAGTTGTGTCCAACTCTTTGCAACCCGATGAACCACAGTACGCCAGGCCTCCCTGTCCATCACCAACTCCCAGAGTCCACCCAAACTCATGTCCATCGCGTCAGTGATGCCACCCAACCATCCCATCCTCTGTCATCCCCTTCTCCTCCTGCCCTCAATCTTTCCCAGTATCAGGGTCTTTTCAAATGAAGTCAGCTCTTTGCATCAGGTGGCCAAAGTATTGGAGTTTCAGCTTCAACATCAGTCCTTCCAATGAATAGTCAGGACTGATTTTCTTGAGGATGGACTGGTTGGATCTCCTTGCAGTCCAAGGGACTCTCAAGAGTCTTCTCCAACACCACCATTCAAAAGCATTGGTTCTTTGGCGCTCAGCTTTTGTTATAGGCCAACTCTCACATCCACACACAACTACTGGAAAAACCATAGCCTTGACTAGACAGACCTTTGTTGACAAAGTAAAGTCTCTGCTTTCTAATATGCTGTCTAGGTTGGTCATAACTTTCCTTCCAAGGAGTAAGCGTCCTTTAATTTCATGGCTGCAATCACCATCTGCAGTGACTTGGGAGCCCCCCAAAATAAAGTCAACCACTGTTTCCACTGTTTCCCCATCTTTTTGCCATAAAGTGATGGGTCTGGATGCCATGATCTTAGTTTTTGATATGTTCAGTTTTAAGCCAACTTTTTCACTCTCCTCTGTCTCTTTCTTCAAGAGGTCCTTTAGTTCTTCTTCACTTTCTGCCATAAGGGTAATGTCATCTGCATATCTGAGGTTTTTAAGGTATGTACATTAAAAACAGCCATCAATCAAAGTACAGAATTGTATATGGAGATGCTATAACATCAGACCTCCTGTCCACTCACAGATACACGTCCTCTTATTTGAGTTTAGGTGCCAGATCACCCACGTCTTTCTTCTAACAAGGATCCCAAAACCTCTGCCAGAACTCTCTTTTGCTTTCTGTGTTTGCTCAGTGAGGGTGGAGACCATAACCAGATTACCATGGAATACTTAACACCCATTACAATGCCTGGAATATACTAGCATTCTGTAAATATTAATAACTAAATAAAAAGTGATTGAAATGTGTGGTTTTTTATAGTACCATGATTCCATCATTGAAAATGTTTCCAAAATATGGATCTTCCATTTCTCCTTGAGCCTTTACTTTCTTTATTTATAAGGCCTTCCCACAACACTGCTGCAGAAGAGATCCCAGGACACTCCAACAATGATGCAGTCTGCATTGGTGCCCCTCTTAACTGCATTCTAATACAAAAATGGAACTAGAATCTGCAAAAGACTAAATGGGTTTTTTGGTTTTTTTTTAAACATTTCCCAGAATCAGGTAGAAAATCAAGAGAGAAGTATGACAAGATAAGTTGAGAAAACTTGCCCCTATTCAGGTGTTCTATCCTTGTTGAAATGTTTTCAATTAGAGAAAGAGAATTAGCAATCCTTTTCGGAGCAAGCCCTTGGAGTAGTCTAAGGCATCAGACTCATACTTTTGATGTGAAATAGCTTCTTTCTCTTGGGTCACATGCATGGAAACCACAAGGCAGATAAAGACCAGAATACATCTGTCAAGTGTTCCTCTGACCGACTTCACATCCAGTGTCAACTAGGGTTCAGATCCCACGTGAGGTGATGGAGGGACATGAGGTTCAATCCTGCAGGAATCCACAGTAAAGGTGGGGATACAAAAGGTAAACAGCGGCTACAAGATAGAGACCCTATGTTAAGGGCAAAAAAACAAGGAGGATGGTTTTCCCTGGTGATGTAACAGCAAGCTCTAAGATATTCTCATTTCAGAAAAGCTTGTGCAAAGATTTTTACCAAGTACAACCTAAAGAGTTTTAAATCTTGAAAAAAAATGGTATTGATCAAATTGGTGTATTGGTTAGCCACTAAGTTGTAATCAACTCTTTGTAACCCCAAGGTCTGTAGCCCGCCAGCCTCCTCTGTTCATGGGATTTCCCAGGCAAGAATACTGGAGTGAGTTAACATTTCCTCATTCAGGGGATCTTTCTGACCAAGGGATCAAACCTGGGCCTTCTGCTTGGCAGGCAGATTCTTCACCACTGAGGCACAAGCCTGGCAGACTACAATCAATGAAGTCCCAAAAGAGTCGGACAAGAGTTAGCAACTAACCCACAACTGCAAAGTGTAGTTAGTGTAAAATTGACCAAGATGACCTCTAAACTCCCTTTCTATTTCAACAATCTCAAAATGTTAGTGACCTGCCCATAAACAGAACAGCAGTGACTTTCCTGTATGTGGTACAACAGTCTTGTTGCCCCATTGGTCTCATCTACACATTGGTTTTGTTGTTAAACATTTGAGTCTAAGAGCATCATTCAAAAAACTAGAAATGTTTGCAGCTTTCCCAAAGGCTGTGATTGAGGAAATAAATCTAAATAAGCTATTATTTATTTTTGTTTTGCTCCTAAGAAAATATTTAAAACTAACCTCTAGTAGTGATATAAAATGCACATACTCCCAGGATTCAGAATTTGTGTTGCTCTAGTTTATCTGTATAATGAAAGGGCTTGTGTCTATCAAATAACTGGTATTAATTTTTTTTCTAATCAGTGAAGTCCCTGAAAGTGTATGGTGTTCTGCAAACAAGTTTGCTGGAGAAGGACTATGGAAATAGTATTGTTTATATTCTAATGCTTGATTTCTCTCAGTTCTTGGTGAAATGAATTGGTGTAGAGTCATATTTAAATCTTCTTTACAGGTTATTAATAATAGCCTACAAAATTATCAGCCACGCTTTGAACTAATCTAGCACCTCTCAAAGCATGTTATCTCAGCTTTTTTTACTCCGTTTGTTCTCACCACATCCTGGTGAGAAATGGTGATCACTAATTAAGAAACTGAACGGAGAGAGTGTTACCTTACCAAGTTGGTCAACATCAGTGATGAGGCTGATATTTAACTCCAGGTCCTGTCAAACGATCCTCTTCCCATGAAGAACATGCTACCCATGAAAGATGCATTATTTGCTTATACCATCATGACTCTTCACACGTGGAGGTTGGCCTCCACAGGGATGCTAAGTTCTAAGATACCTCATCCTGAGAGGACTTCTCCTGTGATGTCACATGAACCGATGACAGCAGAAATCACAGTGTTTACATAGCTATGCCCCGATTAACAATTCGTGCCTGCTGCCTTTTCCTATAGAGTACTACCATTTCCTATAGAATACCCAAGGCTTGAGTACTGTAAATAGAGATCAGTCACTCTGTCAATCGCCACCATGCGCCTATGGAAGCAGGGAGGGGACTTTGCGCAGTAGAAAGACGATTGCCTTTCCAGTCCGAGCACCCTGGGCAACAGAACCGTGACCAAAGGCCAGCTCCTTTTTGTTTCTCTCAGCAACAGTTTTTGAAGTGACTCCAGTTTTTGACAGGTTTATAATGCACATACAAAGAAAGTGTCAATGGAGAAGTGAAGTTTCACAATATCCTTAGTAATGAGAAGTTGTAAATGCATAGACTATAATGAACGACGTGCCGCTAGAACTTGAGTGTGATTATGGCATTAGTGTAAACTAAGGTGTGGGTGTCACTTCTCAAAGTTGAGTCTAAAATAAATATTTCAGCCATTTGCTTGCAGAGTCTTCTTTTCTCCTATGAAACCATTTTGAGTACTTCAGTGATTTTCTATATAATGACCTAGTTCCCATTTCCTGGCAATTTCCTTGTCTGAGGACAAGTACGAACTGGACGAAATTTTCAATTTCTTTGTAAGCAATTGTTGGGAGGATGACTTTTAAAGTGCAAAGTCTGTATTCAACATGTTTTGGCAAATTCACTTACATGTCAATTTCTAGGTGTGGTTTGACCTGGAGGATACAGGAGTGGGATTTCCTTCTGGGTCAGTAAGACGTCCCAGGATTCTGTTTTTTACACTGCAGGGGAATATATTTCATGTGCTTCCTGGGGAAATGGGAGACAAATTCCAGGCTGACTTCTCACTCAAAATCTACAAAGTGAATCAGATAAAGGACTGAATATCATCTTTAAAATGGAGGGCTTTAATTATTGAGGTTGGAGAACCTCCTTAATCCAAGAAACAAAATCCAGGGTCAAACTAAAAAAAGAAAGGAAAAAGAGAGAGAGAGAGATAATATGTAAAACATACAGAAGAGATGGCACTTAATATGCAATGAATTAAAAACACACCTAAAACTGAGTGGCAACCACTTTCATTAAAGGGCTAATGACTGAAGTATGCGAGTTCAGCCCTGGTTCCCTAACTGGGACTTGAGGCTAAATAAGAGCTCCTGTCAGCCCGCTGAAGAATAGTACTTCTTTCCAAACCCAAATGCATTTTATCACTGACCCTTGCAATAACTCTGCCTTGATTCTCTTGAATTTAGGGAAGACAGACGGTTTTCTCAAGGCCAAACAGTCAGTAGATCACATAATAGGGGCTCAAATCCAGTGTTTCTGATGTTAAATCCAGAGTTTATGCCCTTGTGCTGAACAGCGGAAGTATTGTCGTTTCTAACATCTTACTCAAAGTTCTACCAGATTTGCTGTCATGCCTGAGAGTTCAATGGTTTCAAAATCAATATCCTTTCAAAATATTTCTAGCTATGTGTGCGTGCTCTGTCACTTCAGTCGTATCTGACTCTTTTTAATCCTATGGACTGTAGACCCCCGGGCTTTTCTGTCCTTGGGATTCTCTGGACAAGAATACTGGAGTGGGTTGCCATGCCCTCTTCCAGGGGATCTTCCGGACCCAGGGACTGAACCCGGGTCTCCTCCACTGCAGGCAGATGCTTTGTCTTCTGAGCCAACAAGGAAGCCCTCCGTGGGTTCACTCAATAAAACATACTTCTCTACTTTTTAGGTTGTGCATTGCTTCTGTCCACTGGAGTAACAGGAGATGAACTTCAAGCAGAACTTGGAGTGAGTTTCTCAGGTACTATTACTCTCTCTGGCAAAATCACTAAGCAGAAAAAATGGAAAAAGGAGTATATCCTGACATTATCGATATGTTCTGTTGGGAAATAGGCCGATTTTGCCAGATATACACTCTGGAGGTAAGCATTCCTTCCTAAACATAGAAAGTAGCTTAGACTCCAGTGGCAATCACGTTCAGACATGACTCTTCACTGTCAGAGATGAGCCTTCCCTCCTCCATTGTAAGCTAAGATTTTTTTATCAAAATACAGAGTCCTTTAGTCAAATCAGATTAGATTCTCAATTTTGAGTAAACTGATAATCACTTGCATTTGCATTCTCAGTCCTTAGTAGTGAAAATGTAGCTTTTGCAACTTTCTGATTTTAACCAGTTATCCCTTCTTTTCACAAGATTTGGTGCTGATTCATATGCCAATAAATTTGCACCAAAGTATAAACTTTTCTTTATATATATATATATATTTTGGAATGAGTCCCCACCTTCCCAAAATGAAAGGATTGAGTCTGAAAGAGAACCATAAATTCTTATTTGTACAATTAAAATTACAAACATCCACTCCATTAACTTAATAGTATTCACTTTTACAGTGGAAAATAACTAAAGCAGGCAATCAAACTTCATTTAGCCAGGGGGCCAAGTCCTTCAAATTCAAGGCAAATGGACAGCTTTTCTCTCTCAATGGGCTATGGCACATCCTAGAGCCCATTTGAGTGTGACAAGAATATTCTGCTGAGTCAAAATGCCTCCAAGTCTCAGATCCATTCCTACATGATCAAGTGAATCACAGACTTGTGTTTCCCTGGAAAATACAGCTTTTATTTAAAAATAATACTGAAATCCAGTGTTTCAAAAACTCTACCTCTCGGTCAGTATTAAAGAATCACCCGTGAACTGTGCATAGTTAGAAATAATCTTCTAGGATGTTGGGGTGCTCTTGTACATGAACTTTCACCTGGATTGAATCCACATCAACAGGCAAATGTGTTCAGAGCACCTTCCCAGTGCTAAGGAAAAGGATACATTTGAACATGAGAATGATTCAGAATGTTTTATTTCTATGTGAGTGCAATGGCAGCCAATTTTGGGGTATTTATTTGAGCACAGAGAAAATTCAAGTTTATTAATTTTATCTTGTTTCAGAAAAAAGTGAAGTGAATCACTTTGGATTCACCAGGAATATGAATTTAACAGCATAATATTACAAATGTCCTTATGCTGTTTTCTCCATGCATCTCCACCTGTATCTATACCTTCATCTGAGTCTACACACAAACATAAATAGAGATAGCATGCATATCACATTGCCTGCCTGTGAAAAGTAAAACTGGCATTTCTAAGGTCCTGAAACAAAGCTAATGTTTCATATTTTCTCCCATAAGAACCAGGATCAGTAAGAATTCTGATATATAAAAAACAGGTTTTTGCAGAAAAGTTATCATGTACTTAAAAAAAAATTGTGAAAAAATATATGGATGTAAAGACATAGTTTAACAAATCATTGTAAACCTGCATTCCCCATCTCTAGACCCTTTTGGAGAATTTCCTTCATAGCATCTATAAATAACTACAGTTTTGTTTCTTCCTTTTGAACTATTTATTTTCCAGTTCTTGTACCTTTAATTTTTTTATTTACTTAACACATTAGATGGTATTAATTTAGGATGTTTAATGAGCTGGATAGGTTCTCCATATCATTCTGAACAGAACGGTGATGAAGTACAGGTCTTCTTCCGTTAGAATCTAAAGGGAGCCACTAACATCACTAAGATACCTGCTGCTGCTTTGCAACACACTCTTTACTAGTAAAGGAAATTTTTTTCTAATCTTAATCTGCCAAGTGATGTTTATGAGTGGATTTCAAATTTCATTGAATGCCTTTATGCATCTATTCCAGTGAACGTATTAATATTCTTCTTTAATAACCATTTTTTTAATTAAAACACTGACAGATTTTCTAAAGATAAACCAGTCTTGAATTTTGTTGTAAACTCAATGGGGACATGTTTTAGAGTTTAGATTTAGCCAGCTAATATCCTTAAGATTTTTTTTATCTCTACTCATCAGAGTAGGTGGCATGTACTTTTAATATCCTTTATCTTCTTTAACAGACTAATTAGTTCAAAAAATAAATTCTAGAAGCAATGTGTATATTTGAAGCTAAATCTTTATTAAATATTTGGGGGAAAACTTGACTGCAAAATCATCTGGATTTAAAATTTGCCTGACTAAATGGACATTCTGTTTGTGCTTCAGAAATTTTGTTCTTGTTAGTAAGGCTTACTCACATTTTCTATGCTAAGAAGAGGGCAGTTTGAGCAAGTTAGATTTTTCTAGGATATTTTGTCCCTAGCAAGTTCATTGTCTATCCTGTTGGCTTACAATTGTTTATAATTCACTTTATTATTTTTCTGATGCCTGCCTGGTCTATAGAGGCTGATTCTTTTCATCTATGATATTAGGTATTTGAGACTTCTTTCTTCTGTTCTCCACCAATCTCACCAGAGATTTATCAATCTTGGTCATTTTAAGGAACTACTGTTTGGATTTGTTTATCTCTGAACGTGTTTTCTATTTTAATAACTTCTGTTCTGGTTTTAATTTTTTGTGTTCTCCTCTACTTTCTTGCTTGTTTTGGTTTATTTTGCCAGGTCTTTTTCTCCTAAGTTTTTGAGATAGATGTTTAGTTCATTGATTTATATATTTCTATTTACATATTTAAGATTATAAAGTTTTATCTAAATACTGTTGCAGTTGTATCCCACAAGTTCTGATATTTAGAATTTTTATTATAAAATTAAAGCTATTTTATTTTCATTACAATTTCCACTTTGATCAATGGGTTACTTAGAAGCATCTTAATTTCCAAACATATTTTGTTATATCTTCTTTGTTATTTATTTTCAACTTAATTGTATGGTTGTCAAAAACATACTCTGTATAACTTGAAACTTTTGAAATGTGTTGAGAGGTGCTTTATGGACTAGGATGTGTTCAATTATGGAAAAATATCCCAAGCATGCTGTCAAAAGCTATGCATTCTATGTTGAGTTTGGTTTTTTTCCCTTCCTTCCTCCCTTCTTTCTTTCACTCTTTCTCCATTACATTAGATTTCTTTGTTTAAATCTCTATATCCTTCCAAAATTTTTATCTGCTTATTCTTTCAATTATTGAGAGTAGAATTGCAAAATCTCCCGCAGTGATTATGGATTATTCTATTTTCTCCTATGATTGTGTCAGGTTGCTTTTTCTCTTTTCATGTTTTGAGGTCATAAAATTGCACCAAGTCTATGAATTGCTGTATCTTCCTAGTTAATTGCAACCTTTATCAGTTGAAACTTTCATTACTGCCTCTTTATTTCTAGTGATGCTTTGTCATAAAGCCAATTTTATCTGATAATAAAATAGTTACACAAATTTCTTTTGGTTAGTATTTCCTTGGTATATCTTTTTTTCTGACCCTTCATTTCAGCCTTATGTTTTACATATACATTATGTTTTAGGTACTATTTCTCATAAAATGCATATAGCTTGAATTTTATTATAGTCACTTCATTTGTATTTTTAACTAGAGCCTCTAGTTTTTAGTTCTTGCTTTTAATTGAAATGCTTAGTTTTTACCAAATTTATCAGACATGATTTATCTTATGGAAGGACTCCAGTAATGAGATATTTTGAGTTAAGCAGGAAAAAAAAATCTGTACAGGATTTTTTACAATATTCATTCACTGCTGACTTTCTTTTTGAAGAACCTAGATAAATAAATTGAAATATGGTGGAGAAAAGGGCAACTGTAGTGAAATCAATGTTCATAGTTGACTCAGGTGAAATAACGGCTTACAGGAAATGTCTTCCTAGAATAGAATATACCCGCACTTACAGTCCTCAGGCTTTCATAGTTAGGAGGTGAAAGACAAATGAAGTTGAATGGGAAACTAAATTATATTGGGAACAATAAATATTTTAATCAAAACATCAGCAATTAAATAGCATAGTTTTAAAGGAGGCAGTAGAAGCCATTTCTAGCAATGTGCAGCAGGAAGAATAAAACACAAAACAAGTAACACAGTCTTTCCAGATAAACAGTCAATTGCTGTGTAGCTGAATGGGTGTGCTTGGGGGATGGGAAGTAATTCAGCACAGATTTCATATGCCATGGCGATTTCACAAGCCCTCAATTGACTATTGGTCTCTTAAAGCTTCAAGTTGTTTGATGTCTGGACACTGAGAAACCTTTGCCAGCTTGCATTAATTTCCACTCTGACTGCAAAAACTAAAAATGAGGTCTCTTAATTTTTGTGAAGTCAGTGATAGAAATTGACAGAGCTTGAGAACATTCATCCAATATGTGAGCAATACTGACACCAGAATTATTTCATGATTCAAGAGAATCTAAAATACGTAGTCATCACCAGAATTTTTTTTTTTTCTGAAAGCATTGTTCAAACCGAGAGGGGAAAAAAAAAAAAAAAGTGTAGTTTATTCTGAGAGTAAACACAGGGCCATGGGAAGTCTCACAAGCAGTTTCATTATCTCACAGGAGAGGCTAGATGGATGTGACACTGGGTACTCTCCTATTGGTGATGCTACTGATAATCCAATACACAACGTTCTTTAATGACTGTTTCCAGACCAGTATCTCAGGATCTATTTAAACGCTTTCTTCATACCTAAAGCCAACCAAGTGTGCACACACACACACACACACACACACACTTTTTTAAAAGCCCAAGTTATATCTCCTTGGAAAATATCACCAAAGTCTAACCTTACAACACTCAATTTTATTTTTGAGCAAATCCTAAATATATGCATTTAATTGTAGTTCCCAAATATTAAGCCAGACTAATAATAACACATTTGTTTAAGCAGCAGACCCTTAGGTGTAAAACACAGACATTTTTTCAGATGAGAAATAATGAAATGCCAAGTTTATAATAAAAATTCTAATAATATTATAAACACTTCCCAGGTGGCTCAAGTGGTAAAGAATCCACCTGCCAATCCAGGAAACACAGGAGAGTCTGGGAAGGTCCCCTGGAGAAGGAAATGGCAACCCACTCCAGTATTCTTGTCTGGAGAAACCCATAGACAGAGGAGCCTGGTGGGATACACTCCATGGGGCCGCAAGGAGTCAGGCATGACTTAGTGATGGAGCACACATGCATTATTATAAACATTTTTATGTTGTAGCCAAATCATCACAGTTTCACTTAGGAAAGAATGGTAAAATCCACTGACACTAGGCCATATCAGGAAAAAAAAAAAAAGAGTAGAATTATTTTAATGCTGTGGTCAGCTGAATTTTTGTATTATCAATATGCATTCTTTAAATATTTATTTATTTATTTAGGCTGCACCACGGAGTATGCAGGATCTTAGTTCCCCCATCAGGGATTGAACCTATGCCCCCTGCAGTGGAAACATGAAAGTTTAACCACTGGACTGACAAGGAATTCCCCTTATCAATATGCATTTTGATTTCGGTCAGTACCTGTAAGTTGAGAACTTCTAAAGTCATTTTCTCCCTGAGAAAAAATTTCTGAGATGTCACTTTCAAATCTAAAACTTATGCTACTTGTACAAGCTTATAGGTGTGTGTGTGTGTATGTGTGTGTGCGCACATGCGTTCAAACTCATATATGTTTAAATTCTTTTACTCCTCCCCAAAGAAGTTGGAAATCATCATATTACTACAAATGCCAGATTCAAGTCTAAAAATATACATTGGATTTAAAGCTAATAAATAATAGCTCCCAGAAGAATTTAAGCCAGATTTGTTTAATTTTATGTCACATAAATTTGAAGATAAAATAGCACTACCTCTTTCCTGCTCTTGTGTAATGTAATATGGGCTAGTCTTGCATATTTTTATTCTGGAAACATTAATCAGTTACCTATACCATTATGAAACGCACTCGGAGCATTTTGCAGAACTTCCAGTAGCTACCACACATCTCTCGCCAAGAATTTTGCCAGCAGTTTAATTAGATGATTTCTGTTGCCATCGATAAGAAATCTAGCTGAAATTAGCTTAGAAACAAGTGAAAAAGAGTCCGGGGGGGACAGGACCCCAGTCTCCAACAGTGTAAACAGGACAGAGCTCTCCCCAGCTCTCAGCACTACTGCTTCTGAGTGGAGATCTGAGGTCCTGTCCCCGCAAAGACGCTGGAGCAGAACAAGAGGTCACTGTCCAGGGGGCACAGATAAGGTACTGGAATGGGGCCTCACTGGCCCTGAGAGGCTGGATTTGATCTTGTGTTTCTGTCTGGACACTATGCTTGGTGAGGGAGCTAAGCATGTTCATTAGCACAAGTGCCCTATCTCTGCAACCTGACATGTGCATTGATTGAAAGTAGGAGAGGGATCGCTTCCTGGGGACTTTGGGGCATGGTTATTTGAGGAGGAGTGGTGGGTTGATGCTATGAGGCCAAAAGAATATATCATCCAGGGTCAAGCCCAGCTTTTTGCAGCTGCTGCTTCCCATCCATTTGCATCCAGCAAAATGCCCTGTTCTTGTGAAACACACCATGTCCTAAATTATGACTGAGTTTCATCACCCTATTAATTCACTCAGTTCTGGGTCAAGATTAAGGATCTCTGCAGTTCTTGGGGGTAGTCTTAACCCAGATTCTCATGTTTGGTGCTGGTTGTGGTTTAGTCACTCAGTTGAGTGCAGCTCTTTGCAACCCCATGGACTATAGCCCACCAGGCTCCTCTGTCCATGAGATTTCCCAGGCAAGATTACTGGAGTGGGTTGGCGTTTCCGTCTCCAGGAAATCTTCCCTATCCAGGGATTGAACCTGGAGCTCCTGCATTGCAGGTGGATTCTTTACCAACTGAGCCACCAGGGAAGACTTGTTTGGTGATCTATAGCTAAAGGATGAATTAAACAATTCCCAATGCACCTGATACAGAGAAATAGAACCAGGCTTGCTGTGCGGGGCCAAGGGAACACTTCCCTTTGGAGAAGAAAAACAAAGCTCTCAGGTAACTGTTTCGCAAGAGAACTCACCTCCTGATGGAAGGCAGGACCAGGATTCCATGGGCCCTGTTTCCTCATCTGTTGTTTTGGCCGCTCTGATTTTGTTCTCTGGGAGAATCACCTTTGTCTATCATCCTCCGGGGCTACACATCTGGGGAGATGTCCTCTATGGAGCTGTTCGATTTTAGCACCATATTTTATTTTTATGCAGGGGCAGAGGTCTGTGGATTGTCTTAGGGGTGACCTTATTTTATATTGGAGTATAGATCTTATTTTACACTGAGATATAGTTGATTGACAATATTGTGTTCATTTCAAGTGTACAGAAGAATGATTCTCTTACACATATACATGTATCATTCTTTTTCAAATTATTTTCCCATTTAGGTTATTACTAAGCCAAGTTCCCTTTGCTGTATAGTAGGTCCTTGTTGGTTATCCCTTTTAAATATAGCAGTGTGTACCTGTCAGTCCCAAACTCCCTAACTATCCCTTCTTTTAGTCATTCTAGGAGTTACCCAGTTATGCAACCCTTTAAAACAACTTACAAGCCTCTAACCCATTTTTAAAATCAAATCATTTAGTTTTCTATTGAGTTGTAGGAGTTTTTCTTTTTTAAATATTTTTTGGAGATTAACTTCTTATCAGATGTAGGGTGTGAAAGTATTTTCGCCTATTTTATAGGTTGGCGTCTCAATTTGTTCATTTTTTTCTTTGTTATACAGAGGCTTTGTAGTTTGATATTGTCCCATTTGTTCATTTTTGGTTTTGTTGCCGGATGGACTGAACTTTAATAACATTTTATTTTACACAATATATCCAAAAATACTGCAAGTACAACATATAAACAATATAGAAGTTCCTAATGAGTTAGTCTACATTCTTGTTTTTCTATTAAGTCTTTCAAGTCTAACGTGTGTCTTGTACTTACAGCACATCCCCTTTCGGACTCAACCATTTCAAGTGCCCAATTTTGCACGTGGCTAGCGGTACCATACTGGATGACACAGATAGACAATGGGAGCCAAGAAGGATTTCAAGCAAAAGAAAGAACTGTGGTCAGATTTCAATTTCATCTATTCTCTCTGATGTTTTGTAGAGTATGAATTCATTGAAGAGGGTCATTAAAATCAGCAGAAGCAGACAGTTTAAATTACAAACTTTAAGGAAATTCCCTGGTGGTCCAGTGGTGAGGACTCCATGCTTCCACTGCACAGAGAACTAGTTTGATCTCTGTTTGGGGAACTAAGGTCCCACAAACCACGTAGTGTGGTACTAAAAAAATTAAAAATAATGAAATGCATTGTTGTAAGAACTAAATGACAATCTTTAAGAGTGGAGGATCTGGGCTTTGTTGCAAATTTTCCCCAGTTGCTTATATGTGCTGCACATGAGAAATGCTTTATTTATCCTTCCTTTTTATGGCTGAGGCTATGGTGGACAGGACTCCAGAAAAGAATCTGTACAATGTTGAACTTAACCATGTCTGTTTAGAGTAGGTGGGCAGAGTTTTATGTACAGACGCATTCCAAAGAGACCACAGACTAGACTGTATATATTGTGAACTTTCTACTAACAGAGACCCTTTCCCACATACAGGCACTCAGATCACTCTGCAGCATTTAACTGGTAGTGGCCAGTTCAAGGAACCAACCACTTTGCTTCTCCTCATGCTCAGGAACCTTGAATACTTACTTCTTTCACTTCAGGATTTCTTGTAGCATTCTAGCTCATCACAGGTTCATGGCAAACAGAAGGGGAAAAAGTGGAAACACTGACAGACTTTATTTTCTTTGGCTCCAAAATCACTGTGGGCAGTGACTGCAGCCATGAAATTAAAAGACCCTACCCCTTGGAAAGAAAGCTATGGCCAAACCAGACAGTTTATTAAAGAGCAGAGACATCACTTTGCCAAGAAAATTCCATATAGGCACAACTATGACTTTTCAGTACTTGTGAACAGATGTGAGAATTGGACCGTAAAGAAAGTTGAACACCAAAATATTGATGCTTTTGAACTTTGGTGCTGGAGAAGACTCTTGAGAGTCCCTTGGACTGCAAGGAGATCCAACCAGTCAATCTTAAAGAACCTCAACCCTGAATATTCACTGGAAGGACAGATGCTGAAGCTAAAACTCTAATACTTTTGCTATCTGATGTGAAGAGTGGGCTCATTGGAAAAGACCTTGATGCAGGGAAAGGTTGAGTGCAGGAGGAGATGGGGACACCAGAGGATGAGATGGTTGGATGGCATCACTGACTCAATGGACATGAATTTGAGCGATAAAATTAAAGCACTGTTTACAACAGCCACACCATGAAAGCAACCTAAGTGTCCATCTGCAGATGAATGGATAAAGAAGATGTGGCACATATACAAAATGGAATATTACTCAGCCATATAAAGCGAAAAAATAGGTCGTTTGTAGAGATGTGAATGGACCTAGAGTCTGTCATACAGAGTGAAGTAAGTCAGAAAGAGAAAAGCAAATACAGTATATTAATGCATGTGTGTGGAATCTAGAAAAATGACACAGATGAACCTGTTTATAGGAACAGAGACACACAGAGGATGGATATGTGGACACAGTCAGGGAAGGAACGGGTGGGACAAATTAGCTCCACAGCTTCTTAACTGTGTGGCATTTGGAACATGACTTTCCTTCTCTTACTCGTTGTTTCAAACCTAGGAAACACTATAGTGATGCTCACCTTGCCTGGGCCTCATAGTAAAAAGTGAGATATCTAAAGTATCAATATAGTGCTTGGTAGAGTGAGGTGCCAAATACTATTATCAATATTAGCATGAATAGTAGTCCTGGAAAATCTAATGAGTTAGAGATGCTTATGGAAAATTTTCTTTAAGACGTAATCTCTCAGTGAAGAATCCATACACCATTCAAAGATTAATATTGACTTGGGAAAGAGGAGAGTAAGAGAAATTGAAAATGGTTTAAATGACATCACATAATACAAGAAACAAGTTGAAAAAAAAAAAAAACCAAATGTTGCTACATGATGTCAATCCATGTGTGAAAATGTCAAGAGATTAGTGACCTGGTTTTAGAAATCATTTGGAAGCAAATACAAATGAAAACACAAGACACAACACCGTGAAGAACATGGCAAACCTATTATTTCTTCCCTTCCAACCAGATGGCACAGCTTGGTCCCTCCCACCCCGCCCCCCAGTCCTGACCGAGGTCCCTATGACATCATCACCCCGAGGGATGGCCTGCCGTTTGTTTACTGATTGCGCTGCAACCTGTCACCACACAGCATGATGGCACACGGTCAGAGAAACACACTTTGGCCCTTTTCTCTCCATAGGTACAGTGTTGGTGAAAAAAATGCATTCTTCTGTTTGCTGCTGAAAACGTTGCTGTGAATTCTGACAGGTCAATGCATTCTAAGAAAAACCTCTGAGCTCTTGCTGGGCTCCTTCTGAGACAAAGTGCTTCCAGGATGCTGCTCTCTGCTCACAGGCTTTGCATTCTTTTTTTTTTTTTTTTTTTTTTCATTTATTTTTATTAGTTGGAGGCTAATTACTTTACAATATTATAGTGGTTTTTGCCATACATTGACATGAATCAGCCATGGATTTACATGTGTTCCCCATCCCAATCCCCCCTCCCGCCTCCCTCCCCATCCATCCCTCTGGGTCTTCCCAGTGCATCTTTCAGGCTTCTAATCAGTTTTCCAAATCTTTGTGATAAACAGCGTTTCGCAGGTGAAACTGAGCTTCCTTAGATGGAGTTGGATTCTCTCTCTCTCTTTTACATGACGTGATGGGAAGTCTGAGTCTAGCCGTTGTCCTGGAGCTGAAAACCAGGGGAAGAGACACGGACCCAAGGGTGGCCTCCTGCAGACAAATACATCTCAGCTCCCCTCCCTGCCGCCAGTGCAGTTATAACCCCTAAGGAGCCCTGTGGTCAGGGACAGATGACTCGGACAAGGAAATCTCTCTCTTTGTGTGAACTTGTCTTTCTCGTGTTCTCTCATTGTTTTTCACAGTATCTGCAATAACTTCCCACCACCACCCCACCTCCATAAGATTTGACGGTGACAGATGTGAAGTCTTACACATTCTCATTCAAATGTCACCCGGTAGCATGCCATTACACCGTGGAGTGAAACCCAACATGAACCGTGACAGGCAGCAGCCTCATGGTCTGCACTGTCTGTGATTCCTTCCCTCCACGTGCAGGGATCTATGAACTATGTGAACAGGACCAAAGGGCTCCCAAACAAGTGTGACGTTTCATCACCATCCTAAATGGAACCGGGGCACTCAGAGTCCATCCCAACCTGTTGGGATCTTTGGGGAGTGTTTTTCTGACCCGGGATACTGGAGTTTGTATGAACAACAGGGCAGATGACACACAGTCTTTAATATCAGTGTTTTTCAGTTTAGCGACTTGAACCACATAGTCCTTTTCTTTAAGCAGAATTTTTTTGAGGTGCACAGGGACCTAAATTCTGGTATAAAAATGTTAAGGGCTTTCTCCTTTGCTTGTCTTAATTGCTGAGGTGAGATTGAATATCAGACCACAAAAATATATGCCTACAGTGAATGAGATGGATCTAATTAACCAGACTCTAGACTGACCATGGGCTTCTGGGGGCTCAGGGGTAAAGAATCTACCTGCCAATGCAGGAGATGTGGGTTTGATCCCTGCGTGGGAAAGATCCCCATTCCAGTATTCTTGCCTGGAAAATTCCATGGACAGAGGAGCCTGGCAAGCTACAGTCCGTGGGGTCACAGAGTTGGACACGACTTAGCGACTGAGCAGCAACAAAGACTGATCACAGGGGAATCAGGTCCTTGGGAGTCAGAAAAAAATGTGTAGGATTTCTGGCAAATTACCTAGGCTGTCTCAATCTCTGACCTGTGAAATGGAAATGCTATATCTAATCTTACAGGATTGTACAAAACAGTGACGAAATGATCTAGCTTCCCTAAGGAGTGGTTTGGTTTGTATAATATAATATTGGGGACAGAACTGATGATTTTAGGTGACACAGACATGAACTTTATAAAATTGTACTCATGCATTGGTCATGCACGTATCTTTTCACCTTGCATTTATGACCAATGATATTGACTTTCTTATTTTATTTAGAGTTAAAGATTTCTTTTTCATGAATTCCTTTCAATGAAAGAGTGAGTTTATCACACAGGGGTACAGGGGTATGGAGAGAAAACTTATCAGGGTCCTGTGGGATGGTTGACGTTTGAAAAATGTTGGGTCACATGAAAACCCAGACCCAGTGCCTGGGACACTGTGATTGTCTTTGTCATCATTATGTTATGACATAGGAAATATCTTGAATTTGCCTTTAACGCTGAGATCCTACAAGACTGATCCCAACCACACCACCACTGAGCAGTCCTCCAGCCCGGGCAGAGGGTGAGAAAGCAGGGTGGTGTCCCCTCCCCCTCCCAGCCGGACCCCATGCCCATCCCCCCCAGGAACCTCCCTCAGACCTTCTCAGAGTCACCGGAGCAGCCAGTTGCCTTCTGCTCTCAAATCCTTTTAATCTTAGGCCACCCTTTCCCTGAGAGTCAGAGGTAATACAAAATTTAGAAGTGAATTTACCCTACCAGGAAAACATACTATTTTTCACAAGCTGGAGGTAGGTAGGATTTTAGGAAAGAGTGTGCCATAATGGTTCAGACTTTGAGGTTTTAACAGACTGGGGTTAGAATCCTAATTGCGTTTTTTTGTTTTAATTTTCCATCTGAGAAGCAAGATTTTTCATCTGTAAGGCTCAGTTTTCTTTTCTGCAACATCAGTCTAAAGGTATCCACTGTATGGAACAGTGTAAGAATTAAATCAGAAGATGCATGTAAGGTGCTTCACAAAGTATCTGGTAGAAATAACTTAATAAATGAAGATTTATTAGGGGCTTCGGGCTTCCCTTGTGATTCAGCTGGTAAAGAGTCTGCCTGCAATGTGGAAGACCTGGGTTCGATCCCTGGGTTTACAAGATCCCCTGGAGAAGGGCTTGGCAATCCACTCCAGTATTCTGGCCTGGAGAATTCCATAGACTATATAGTCCATGGGGTCACAAAGAGTCAGACATGACTGAGCGACTTTCACCTTGGCATGTTAATGGGTAATTCTCATTGACAATACAGACATATGGGCCCAACTATAGACTCCAACTCCTAAAATGTGAGTTACTGTGTAAGTCCAGGTTCAGCCTCTCTTGACACTGTTCAGCTGGATTGCACACCAGGCTGTGTCTCCCAAGACCAGAGAAATCACTCTGTCCACACTGCACATGAGGACCCATGCCACGGAGCTGCAGTGATTTTCTGGAGTCCTACTACTAGCTGTTACTAAGCTCTAGTCTAATTTCACCTGCATACATTTCCTGTTTTTTCCTGGTCTCAGGCTTGCAGAATTTATAGCCTACAATTTATGAAAATGTTAACTGTACATTTATGAAACTAATGAAATCCACTTTTGCATCTCTTCTCCCATAAATGCTACTTTTTTTTGAAGCACAGAGAGCTGAAGAAAGAGACCTAAGAAATCACACTGCAGACCTGGGCATCCAGATCAGGGATGGCTTTGTAAGCCAGATTAAGGAATTTGACTTTCACATGGAGGCTTCGAGAGATCACCAAAAGGTTTTAAATAGAAGATGATCATGTTCACATTTGGTTTTGAGAAGGCCCTCCTGGCTGAAGAGGGGAGAATGTATTCAAATTGTATAAGACTGAGGCAGAAGACCAGGCAGGGGTTTGTGTGTCTCAGATACAAGTGATAAAGAACCAAAGAACCAAAGATGTGTCTATGGATGGAGTGGGCAGATTAGAAAGACCCTTCCAATAGAATCAACTGGTTCTATTGGAAGGGTTAAGCACCCTGAGAGAACCTTCCATGATCTCATTGCATCTTCTCAACAACCCTGTAAGGCTGTCAGCTCATCTCGTTATTTAGTGGGTGGTTTAGAACCTATTTAGTTTTGCAGTCATTTTGCGGGCCCAGCTTCAATAGATCTAGGTGTGGATATACTTCACACTTGCATAATTCCACTCTCTTCTATTCAGTTCATCACTAATGCAAACCAAAGAGAAATACTGACATGAGAAGCTTCTTTTCTTCTTTAGAGAATTAATGATCTGATGAAGACAGCATCACATCTGTGACTATGAGGAGCTTAACGTCTCAGACCAGTCACATGCAGTTTCTCAGAACATCCTTCACCTCTTGAAAAGTAAAGTCTAATCATCACGTGACAATGTATTTCTAAAAACAGTTGTGAAATCACAGCAGTAATAAGAAAACTTAAGCCCTGAAATGTATATCTAGACTCTAGACTTTTCTCTTTTCTCTCCATCCACAGTCACATATGCAAAATATCCATGAACTTTTTACCTCTCCATTTTCAAAAATAACCCACCATACTGTGTACATTAAGAAACTGCAACGTAGATATCTCTGTGAGTTCAAAGTCCTGAGACAATTATTTCTTCATAGCTTTGAGGTGACCTAAATGGATTAAGTAGCATTTAATATGTAAGAGAGCCATCAACGAGCCTATAACTAAACAAATTATCAAGTAAATGCCAAGTAAGCTTAACTACCAAGTGGAGAAGAAAAACCTTTATTATAAGTAGAAACAACTTTAGGAGTTTTTATGGACTCTGAATTGTGAAATAAATTCATATTTACTCACCCATAAGTCACCATTATTCTGCTTAATAAACTCCATTATGAGCAAGAGGGATAGATGTGTATTTGCAGATTTTATTGACCTCGATATTTTAATATTGTCCATTAGCGCCTGGATAGGTCTTTTTGGTACTTCAAACCCAATTTGGTGCAACTGAAGTCAACTTCACAGCCAGCAGGACTGCAGCGTCTTTTTAATTCAAATGGAGAGGGGTTTTGTCTCTGATCATAGTTCTGAAGAGTGGAATGCGAGTCAGAGACTTAATATTGAGACCACGTGTCACAGTCACTGTGCTTCAACAAGAGGGTGCATCACTGACATTGTTCTAACAGAGGACACGTGTGCAGAGATGCTCTTAACACTGAGCTGTCATTACTAGGAACATCAAGGTCCCACCTAAATCCGGATCACCCTAGGACTTCATGTCAGTGTGGATACAGAAAAGCATGAAGAAGGGGCTTCACAGGATGGAAGCCAGGATTTTCAGAGTGGTCCCTACCTCTGTCCTTGTTGTACTGACTTCATCACCACGTGCCACCTGCCCTCAGGGCCGAGACTATAAGCGCGGATCCAGCCATCCCTGTGGAAGTAGCTCAGCTCCCTAACATTTCTGTGGTTTTGTTTCAATAGAATAAAAGATTGCTTAACCCTCAGCTGGCCTTAGCAGGGAAACAGACTCCCAATCACAACTCCAGATAAAACCCACACCGTGTCTCTTGGCTCATTTCCATGCTTTTGTCCTAGCTTGAGGTCAGATGTAGAGAGACAGACTTGGTCAGTTTGCAAAGCTTGTTGGGCATTGGACAGTCAAGCATCCTGTGTCAGCGCCGTGAGTTCTTACTGGGATTCTAGGGTTCTGTGTTAGCCGACACTCTTGTTTAATATATTAATGTTTCATGGGTCTCTTTCCCATATGCCTTTGTTGCTTGGTTCAAAACAAGATCATGATGACTTTGCCACTAGTCAACACCTTCAAAAGGCTCTGTAAAGAACAAGAAGATCATGTTTGCAAATCACTTGACACCGTTGAAGAAAATTACTGTCTGGACTGTACTTAATATTATCTTTAGAAGCACTTCCTGGCATGAAAAATAATCTTTCTGAACATTATCCTCACAGATTTTAGAGCAATCCTTTAATAAAAGCTTTCTCCACTCATGTCCTGTTAGAGCCATAAGTATTAACACATCTGAGTATATTTTATGTTGACATTCTCCCTAACTTCATTGTCACCATTACTCATTTACTCCAGAATGTAAAGACCTGAAAGTAACAGAGATTTTATTATGCTTAATGGCTCAAAAGTCAAGATGACAATTAAGAAGCGAAGCGTTTTATGTTTGGATGACATGTGTGGTGAAATAGATTCAGAGATGGATGTGGGATAGAGAGATGGAGGTGAGATAAGAATACAGGTCTCCAGTTGGATGTGGGCCATAGTAAGACACGCCTACAGATATAGTATATGCAAGCTGACATCAAAACACACAAAAAAGAGAACTTACTGCAGCATTCACATGGAGCTAATCCTTAAAAAGCAATCAGTCCTGAGGTTTTTTTTAACTACCATAAGGTAATAAAAGTAAATGGGCAATCTAAATTATAGTGTGCAGTGTAGCACACTTGGATAAAAAAGAGATAAAACCATTAAAGAAGGCTAGAGGATGTCTGTTGCCCTGCGGAGATGCCTTTCTATCACTTAACTTGGGCAGTCATTACCTGGGCGTTCAGTTCAGTTCAGTTGCTCAGTCATGTCCGACTCTTCGAGACTCCATGAACCACAGTATGCTAGGCCTCCCTGTCCATCACCAACTCCCGGAGTTTACACAAACCCATGTCCATTGAGTCGGTGATGCCATCCAACCATCTCATCCTTTGTCGTCACCTTCTCCTCCTGCCCTCAATCTTTCCCAGCATCAGAGTCTTTTCAAATGAGTCAGCTCTTCGCATCAGGTGGTCAAAGTATTGGAGCTTCAGTTTCAACATCAGTCCTTCCAATGAACACACAGGACTGATCTCCTTTAGGATGGACTGGTTGGATCTCCTTGCAGTCCAAGGGACTCTCAAGAGTCTTCTCCCACACCACCATTCAAAAGCATCAATTCTTCGGCCCTCAGCTTTCTTTATAGTCCAACTCTCACATCCATACATGACCACTGGAAAAGCCATAGCCTTGACCAGATGGACCTTTGTCGGCAAAGTAATGTCTCTGCTTTTTAATATGCTGTCTAGGTTGGTCATAACTTTCCTTCCAAGGAGTAAGTGTCTTTTAATTTCATGGTTGCAATCACCATCTGCACTGATTTAAGCCAACTTTTTCACTCTCCTCTTTCACTTTCATCAAGAGGCTCTTTAGATCTTCTTCACTTTCTGCCATAAGGGTGGTGTCATCTGCATATCTGAGATTATTGATAGTTCTCCAGGCAATCTTGATTCCAGCTTGTGCTTCCTCCAGCCCAGCGTTTCTCATGATGTACTCTGCATATAAGTTAAATAAGCAGGGTGACAATATACAGCCTTGATGTACTCCTTTTCCTATTTGGAACCAGTCTGTTTTTCCCATGTCCAGTTCAAACTGTTGCTTCCTGACCTGCATACAGTTTTCTCAAGAGCCAGGTCAGGTGGTCTAGGTGTTGACCTTATACAACTCATCACATTGTGCATACATTTTGTGTGCCTTTCTGAGGTTGTGTTATATTTATGATATATTTCCCTCAAAAATCATTACAAGAAAAATCCTGCAATAGCATGGGAAGCAGGTACATGACGAGAATGTGCTGAGTACACTCAGGCATGGTTTTGTTTCTCTAGATGGCCTTCTCATAGAGCAGTGTGTGTGCAAAATCTGCCCCAGGCACACAGAAAGTGCCCTTACCTGGTGTGCAGAAGCCAAAAACACCCACAGGAAGAGCAGAACCAGCGACATGACAGTCAAGGCCTGCCAAGGGCCAGGGAGGTATTGGGAATAGCCTCTGTGCTGTAAAGACCGCTGTCATTAGGTAACCAGGCCATCAATGAAAAACACAGCAAAGTCTGGCTCTGGACTAAAACTGCTAATTAAAAGTCCATGATTGGGTGTCCCCAATTATTGAAGTATTAATCTAGCACCATTAGATTGGATGTCCATGGTGCCCATCTACTTTGCTAGATGGTGTAAATCAGGCAGAAGAATCAGAGAAGCTCCTCAAGAAGCTGATGCTTCATCTGTAGGAAGCGTTGACCCCGGAGAGTCATTTATGCAATCTCAAGGACCTGGCAGCAAATGCAAAGTAATGTAAGTCAAAATAAGGAACATGGAAGTATTGCTGGGACATAGTAAAGGAAAGATTGGCAGGGGGCGTAATTAATCTCTGGCTTGAGAAGCGTGAGCAAGTGAGTGAGAGTGTGTGTGTATATGTGTGTATGTGTGTGTGTGTTGAAGGAGGACACAGGCGCTGATTCACAGGAAGGATGGGAATGAGATTCCAAATGGGCTTGGGAGAGAGTCTGCATGCTGGTAAGAGACCAGAGAGTCACGTGATGACAGGTAATTGAGGAAGAATATTCCAGTCCAGGAGAGCAGGATTGCAGGGAGAGAGGGAAGAGTCAGCAGTAACACCTGGAAGTTTCCATGGCGAGCAAGTCCAGAGTGAAGCAAGGCAGAGGGCAGCCATGGCTGCTAAGGATTGCTAATGTCAAGGTGAAGAGGGATAACTGGAATCAAGGACCTTCTAGAAAAATAATTTAAATCACCTATTTATACTGCCTGGCTCCAATAAATGGGTATGGCTGGAGTAGACTTTATCAAGAATATCAGAGGAAATAAAAAGAGCGTCTTTGAAGTCACTTATTCTTCCTGAAAAGCAAAGAACCTAAAGAACACAGCTTTTAGGCAGCTGCTAATAACCGATTCTGTTAATTATTGCTGGCTTAGTACGTGCTTTAATAATTCAATTTTTGTTTAATGACTACATAGAGCTTACCCAACCGTGGTGATCATTTAATACTTCAAACTCTGTTTTATTATCAAATTTGCATAGATATCTATAAAAAACAAGTAGGAGGAGAGGCAACATTTCTATGCATCTTCCTGGAATAAATTGCATTTTTTGTTTTAACAACATGAGGACCTACGCGGGAATCACTTTGAAATTAGCAAAAGTTATAATCATTTAAGCTGTCAAATGTAAGAGGAAGAAAACACACCCCCCCGGCCCTTCCCGTTTATATATGCAGGTTCCCAGCTGTGTTCATTGTGAAAGGAAAAAAGGGAAAATGAAAAGATATTGGGTTTCTGCCAGAGAACTAAATGGAATCTCCATATTCCACTTATTGCCATGGCCAGCTTGACTTCTCCTCATAATATATTTAGTTAATGCAAATAAAATGACTTAGTCCTGGTTGGAATGAATAATCATATTAATGATCCAACTTGGGATGTCAAAATTGTCAGCTACTCCATCGAAATCCCAGATGTCTAGCTGTTTAAGTACAACTTCTGAGAGGCCTTGGGTTGCATGTAGTCTTCACTTTAGGGATCCCAGTCCTCACTTCTCTCTTGCTGCAGTCTGTGGCTTGTTTTTCAATGATCCCTCTAAAGGAAATACCCAGGGAGGCATTTTCCTCACTTCCCACTCCTGCTTTCCATCTGGAATCCTGAATGCAATTATAAATCCATTAAAATGCATATGAGTGACTGAACCCATCGCATGCCTTTTCAGAGCTTTTCCTGGCTCCTAGAAGAGGACCCTAGCAATGGACTGTGAGTACTAAATGTTCGGACAAACCATCATTTTAGAATCTGGTTTTTATAAATCAGATTTTTTTTTTCTTTTTTAAATAGCAGCCTACCATACCTTCCACTATTATTTTTAATAGAGGTTCTTGAATTTCAAACTCATATATTTTCAGCCACATGAGAGAGCAGGCAAGCTGCTCTCATTTGTAAAATAAGGATGATGTAATGACAGATTTGTCAGAGCAGATCAGGGCATGAATATTAAGGGTGTGGAAAAGATAGTCTGATCAGGCAGACACACTAATTTACAGAAGCTTCTTAAAGGCTTTTAGGCCAATAGAAAGAGAGCTGTTTACAAAATATTTTGCCCAAGATGAATCGTTTCTCGAGGATCTTCACTAGACTTCATTAATATCAGTTTTCCTCTACCTGTTCAAAATAATATCTTCATATCCAGTTTCAGAGCCTCTAGACAGATTTTTCCAGGTCTTAATTAAGGAAGACAATTATTTACTTTTTCAAAAATTTAAAGGTATAATTTTTTTTAACTGTTATGACTCAAAAAGAGAGGATATTTGATAAGTTTCAGGTGCATGCATGGGAAGAAAGAGACCACATTTGCTTAGTGGGCCGAAGGCACTACTCACCTGTGATGACCCAGTAAACCTAGGTGATGTAATTAACTGCATCAGACAGAAACATTGAAGGAGGCCCACAAGCATGGCCTGTTGATGAAACAGCAGCATTAAGTTTGGCAAGCCAGGCTATCATAGTGTCCGTGAAAAGAGTCATTTTGTTCTAAATCCTAAGGCTTTATTTTGTCTGGAGGAGGTATTCCAAATTTCTCAGCCTGCCATTTAAAGCTCATTGAAGCTCTTTTTAGCCAAACTTTACTACATTATTCTCCCAGATATCCAGACCATTCGAGTTGTCTTCTGCTTGTACTGAACAGATCACTGCAAACACAGGCAGAGCTGCGCCTAATAATTACTGATTAATTAGTTACTAATTAACATATTAATTGCTGAATTAATAAAATCTTACTCACATTTCCAGATGCATCTTGACTCCTGTATCCACCAGGGCATCTTCCCTGGAAAACTTAATTGGGAAACTTTTTCTAAAAGCAGGCAGCATGCCATTTATATCTATCCTGTAACATCATCAGGCTTCCCAGGTGGCACTAGCGGTAAAGAATCGGCCTGCCAATGCAGGAGGCTCAAGAGACTCGGGTTCAGTTCCCGGGTCAGGAAGAATCCCTTGAGTAGGAAATGGCACTCCACTCCAGTATTCTTTCCTGGAACATTTCTTGGACAGAGAAGTCTGGCTGGCTACTGGTCCTGGGGTCATACAGAGTCAGACAAAACTGAGAGACTGAGCACATACACAAAACATCATTAATCACTGAGATTTGCATTACAGTTTATACAGATGTCTTTGTTGTTGCTCACTCAGTTGTGTCCAACTCTTTGTGATCCCGTGGACTGCAGCAGGCCAGGCCTCCCTGTTCATCACCAACTTCCAGAGCTTGCTCAAACTTATGTCCATTGAGTCAGTGATGCCATCCAACCATCTTACCCTCTGTCATCCTCTTCTCCTCTTGCCTTCAATATTTCCCAGCATCACGGTCTTTTCAAACGAGTCAGTTCTTTGCATCAGGTGGCCAAAGTATTGGAGCTTCAGCATCAGTCCTTCCAATGAATATTCAGAACTAATTTCCTTTAGGATTGACTGGTTTGATCTCCTTGCAGTGCAAGGGACTCTCAAGAGTCTTCTTCAACACCACAGTTCAAAAGCATCAATTCTTTGGACTGTCTTTAAGATCCAACTCTCACATCCATACATGACTACTGGGAAAACCATAGCTTTGTCTAGATGGATCATTGCCAGCAAAGTCATATCTCTGCTTTTTAATATGCTATCTAGTTTGGCCATAGTTTTTCTTCCAAGGAGCAAATGTCTTTTAATTTTGTAGCTTCAGTCACCAATTGTAGTGATTTTGGAGCCCAAGGTAATAACATCTGTCACTGTTTCCATTGTTTCCCCATCTATCTCCCATGAAGTGATGGGACCAGATGCCATAATCTTTGTTTTTTGAATGTTGAGTTTTAAGCTAGTTTTTTCACTCTCCTCTTTCATCCTCATCAAGAGGCTCTTTAGTTCCTCTTCACTTTCTGTCATTAGGGTGGTGTCATCTGCATATCTGAGGTTATCAGTATTTCTCCAGGCAATCTTGATTCCAGCTTGTGCTTCCTCCAGCCCAGCATTTCTCATGATGTACTTTGCATATAAGTTAAACAAGCAGGGTGACGATATACAGCCTTGATGTACTTTCCCAATTTGGAACTAGGAAGTTGCTCCATGTCCAGTTCTAACTGTTGCTTCCTGACCTGCATACAGATTTCTTAGGAGGCAGGTCAGGTGGTCTGGTATTCCCATCTCTTTAAGAATTTTCCACAATTTGTTGTGATCCACACAGTAAAAGGCTTTAGCATGTCAATGAAGCAGAAGTAGATGTTTTTCTGGAATTATGTTGCTTTTTCTATGGTCTAATGGGTGTTGGCAATTATATCTCTGGTTCCTCTGCCTTTTCTAACCCCAGCTTCAACATCCGGAGTTCTTGGTTCAAATACTGCTGAAGATTGGCTTGAAAGAATTTTGAGCATTACTTTGTTAGTGTGTGAAATGAGTGCAATTGTGTGGTAGTTTGAACATTCTTTGACATTGCCCTTCTTTGGGATTGGAATGAAAACACTTTTTCCAGTCCTGTGTCCACTTGCTGAGTTTTCCAAATTTTCTGCCATATTGAGTGCAGCAGTTTAACAACATCATCTTTTAGGATTTGAAATAGCTCAGCTGGATTTCCATCATCTCCTCTAGCTTTGTTTGTAGTGAATGCTTCCTAAGGTCCATAACATGCCTTATTTCACCAATATATTACAAAGATATGAAAATCATAGCTTGTAATTTGGTCTTCTTTATACATTCAGTGCAGTGTCTTGCATTAGCAGGTGCAAAGTACATGTTTTCTTTATGCCAAAGTATCATTTCAAGTTTCCTTTCACACCCTCATTCTCTCTCTGCAATTTACAATATAACCAATTAATCAGTTCCATCTCTTAACTGATTCCCTTTCTTGAGTTTCCAAAGTTGGAAATACATGGAAAACATGATCCAAAGCATGAAGGCTAATCATATATTAGAGTTACTAGGAGCGTTAGGTCAATAGATTAGTTTAAATGGAAGTAAGATGCAGGGAAAACTAAGTAGGAGATGAACGCATGAAACTCAGACTGATTCACAAGACAGAAGGAAGAAAGGCAAGCCCGCGTTTTGAAGCAGGCTGATGAGTCAAGGATAGGTTTTCTGAGATTATACTTACAGAAGGAGGCATGAGGCGTGCTGAAGATGCAGGCCAGAAGAGAGACTGATCAATTCAAAACCCTCTCAGAAATACAAATGAGTTTGGCGTTTTAAATCTGAAAGTTGGAAATTTATAAATACCAAAATAAGCGCTACATCAGGGGTGTTACAAGCAAGTCCGGCAATCAAGGCTGTGTATCATATTGCCCCAAAGGCCCAGGCATCATCATCTTCCCAGCTGACAGCGTGGCAAGAGCTAGCTGGAAGAGCTGAATTCAGGATGCTTGGCCCAGAAGCCACAGCACCTGAAGAAGCTCAGAGCAGGCTGATTAGAAGCAGAGAACTTGGATACTGCATTGTTTTCCCCTAGGACATGGTGGCAAAGCTGGGCAGAAGTATGCGTGTTCAATTTTGCCAGCTGGTGTCCACACCTATGGTGGGAGCCAGTCCCAGCGCCATGATACTACTCATCTCTAAAGAATCTGAGGGCAGAGCAGTGGTCCTACCACATCTGCCTCCCAGGGTGATGCCACGGGATTCAAGTTACTGAGTCCAAGATAAAAGTTTTACAAACTGTAGGGTATGCTGCAGCAGGCTTTTTTTTTTTTTTTTTTAATACTCTCCCTGGCCTGAGTGATTGGGTGAATGAATGGACACCAAAGAGCTTGAATAAAGAATATTGTAGTCCATTAGCTACAACACATTCTCTTATCACACATTCTCTTATCTCTTATCCTTGCTACCCAGAGAGCAAGAATAGGCAATAGAAGGACTTCCCTAACCTGATGTGAACAGTCGACTCATTGGAAAAGACCCTGATGCTGGGAAACATTGAGGGCAGGAAGAAAAGGGGGATGACAGAGGATGAATAAGATGGTTAGATGGCATCATGGACTCAATGGACATGAGTCTGAGAAAACTCCATGAGATAGCGAAGGACAGGGATAGTGTGCTGCAGTCCATGGGGTCGCAGGGAGTCGGACACAACTTAACAAGTGAATAACAACAAGGACAGGATTTCCCTGGTGGCTCAGTGGTAAAGAATACGTCTGCCAATACAAGAGACCTGAGCTCAATCGCTGGTCCAGGAAGATTCCTCATGCCATTGGGCAACTAAGCCCATGCACCACAACTCGACTGAGACCACATTCTAGAGCCCATGCTCAACAACAAGAAAAGCTGTCACAGTGAGAAGTCCACACATCGCAACCAGGGAGTAGCCCCTGCTCGCTGCAACTAGAGAAAACCCATGTGCAGTAATGAAGACCCAGGCCAGCCAAAAGTAAGGATAAATTTTTTTTTTTTTTTAAAAGAATCAGCACTACCATCTCTCTTCTATTGCTGGTGTGGTTTCTGCGCCCCAATCCTAAATAAGGGCTTTCCCCTTTGGTGGGCTCTACTCCCCACCTCTCACCATTATTTCTCTCCCACAGCACCCAGCGCTGTCAGGTAGGAATTTCTGGACCAAGTGAATGGAAAGCGTATTGTGAATGAAAATGCGATTTGCAACAGTTTTATGAAATGGAAATCACTGGACAAAACCCTGAAAGTTCTTTTTACTTTTGATGTTACTGATATCCCAGAGTGAAAAAGAAGAGCCTTTATCGTTTAAAAATTAGTTGAATTGAAAGTAGGATTTTTCAGTTGTGTTTCCATTATGGGTTTCAATTAGGAATAATGGCAATAGTGTAACTCAGGAGATTTACCATGACAATACTTAAGACAAGTAGCTGCCCCCCTCACCAGTTCTGTCCCTCCCTTTCCTCTTAGGCTTTACAATGTATTAGAGGGAGCTCCATCAGACCTATTTTTAGAAAATCTCATTTGGAACAACCTGCATCCTGTAACTTACCCTTGGACAATCTCTTCCCTCTGGTCTTACTTGTATCCATTTGTTAAAGGGAGTGAAGGTTTATACTGACCTCTAAAACACTTATTCCTCCAGCTTTCTGTTGCTCAGTTAAAACGTCTATGTAAACCATTCTATGCTCTCAAAAGTAATTGATTAACTGATTCAGTACAGCACTTTGTGCAGTTGGTATCTTAAATCTTTAATTGGCATTCCATTTTTGGCTGATTTGTAACTGGGTGTTACGGTGTGTTTGAAATAGGGATACACCCAGAGTTTTTTGTTTGGGGGCTTCAGGGTTTTGAATGGAAGGGGTCTGCTTTCTGCTCCTCCGTGGCCTGTCCCGGGGTCAGTAGAAGGTGGTTTTACTTGGCTGTGGGGGCCAGGCTGACAAACTCACTGCATCCTTAGCTTACACCCCTGCTCGCACATCACCACCTACCCTCCTTCTGACGTCCCCTTCCTCAAGCTCTAGAGACGCTGAGCTGCAAACACGACCCTCAAATCACATCTCATCCAGGGCTACTGGTGAGTCCTGCTTTCTGTCTCTGGTTTTTCCTCTTCTTGGTGGGGGTTCTCTTGTTCATAGCCAGAGTTCACAGTCGCAGTGATCCTCTTTTCCTGCCTTTCCTCAGACCTGTTAATTATTAGCTACTTCCTGTCCTTGGGGAAGCACCTCTAGCTGCTGGCAATGAATCAGAAAAGCATCGGCCAACCTCTGAGGATGCTTTAGGAATCACCCGCCTTTAGGAACCACTGCTCACTCTTCAGGAAGGGTCCAATGGCAGTGGAACAGGCGTGGACATGCCTCCCCAGCCCTCAGGGCCCGCCCCTGACCCAACCCCACCAGGCCGCCACCACCAGCAGGTCGGTAATCGGCTCCAGCTCGTTTCTGACAGCAAACATGGCCTAGCGCTGATCTGAGCTGCTTCTGAAATTCAGTTTCACAGCAATAAATATCTGCATGCCCAATGCACTTGGGCTGGAACACAGAGTCAGTGGGAGCCAGCAGTGCCTTGACTCACCGTCACAGTCACGGGCTGCCCACAAAGGCTTCCTTCCAGGGATGGAGTGAGTGGGTGGTTTCCCACCGGCACCTGCACCTGGGGACAGTCGGACCTTGAGCAGGGTGGTCTCCGAGGTCAAGGAGAGGGTTAACCTCCCCCCAGCGCAGAGCTCCTGTTCCTCGGGGCGCGGTGATGCAATGGGTGTACCTTCGCAACTCGCGGTGATGACGCGAGTCCTGGGTGCTCCACGCTAGGGCCAGAGCAGAGCCAGGCCTGCACGTGGGTGTCTGCTACTTTGAATCCCGGCCAGAAGGCAGCTCTGCTCTATGTATGCTTTTAAAACATGTAGGATGATTTGAGGGCTCCAACCAGAAAATCCCACGGACAGAGGAGCCTGGCGGGATACAGTCTGTGAGGTCACACAGAGTTGAACACAGCTGAGCCACTGACACTTTCACTGCCCCCAGAAAAATAAAGTATCAGGCTGAGAACCTAGATGTAATTTTTTTTCCTACCTCTCAAGGACATTCATGAGAATTATTTTGAACTTTTAAGACACCTGGTTTAACTCTTGCCAGGCTACATCTTTCTTATTGTGCTAAATCTGCATAATGGTGCTGGGCGCTAACAGTAATTAAAAATGATCAAGTTATAATCAAAGCACAATTAAGGCATCATGCTATTTCAGCTTCCTTAATTAGCCAACATTCTTAAAAATATAAATGATGGTGAGGATGTTATAAAAAAGGCATGCTCATCTGCTGCTAGTGAAAGTATAACTTGTCATAATTCTTTTCTGAAATAATGGGGAAAATATATTTCAAGATTCTTAAAAATATTCCACATTGCATTATTTAAGAAATTGATCTTGAAAAAATAATGTGAAAATTAAAGCTCATAGTTTCATACACAAATTTGCTCATATGATAAATAATAAAAATCAAATAACTTTCAGCAGTTGTAAATAAACTAAATGCATTAGTATACATTCACATGATGAAATTGTTTGCGATCACTAAAAGTAGGATTCCAAAGTATTTATTCAATATACAAACAGGTAAATGAAAATATCAGAGACTGATACAGACATATATATATGTATATATGTTTAGTGTATTATAGATGTTGAATTTAGGTCAAATAAAGATTAACTGTGTTGATATAATTTGCTATAGAGATGGAAATAATAAAGTTCTTACACCATAATTTTTCCAGATGGATTATATACACACACACATTTATGTATACATTCAACTGTATATATACACAAATAAAGTTAATTGTATACATACATATATACACATAAATTTCTGTATTTTATATACAGAAACTTATATATGATGTATATATACATTTATAACTTTTCATTAATTAGAAGAAAATATTACTATTTTGTAGTATCGTGAAATGTGATGACACTCTTACAAGCAACAGTAATACCTAGTTGTCATGAAGTAATAGATCAACAATTTGTCTATGTAAAATTCAAATATATATATATATGTCTCATATTCAAAAGATATTATGAATAAAGTTAAACTGGGGGATATTATGTTTTAACAGAGACACAGTGTTTCCAAGACAAATAAACGATAAAACACAGTTCCTCATATGTAAGCAACCTTCTACACATCAATAAGGAAAAACATAAACAATTCAATAAAATCTTACAGAAAGCACATGAAAAAGTAACTCACATAAGAGATGTCAACAGATTTTACAGGTATGAAAAGAAACGGGAACTTGGTATCATGTGTAATAAATAAGTTAAAAGTTTGTTTTTAAGTTATTTTTTTCTGTCACAGTGACAAACTTTAAAATGACTGCTGATACACATGGTTAGAGAAGGTAGGAAAAAGGTGCTTTCAGAATTTATCTAGGAGTCTGATTTGGCATGTATTTCAGGGCAATTTGCTAATTCTGTCAAACTGAGCTGACATGTAAAATTCTCAATACACTTTGACTTCAGACTCCACTCTTGAGAAAATATCTTCATAACTATTCCTCTAGGCATGCAAAGATACTTGATAAATGTTTCTTATAGTATTATTTCTAGCAAGTAAAGATTAATGAACAAAAATATCTAAACTAGGGAAACTGTTAAACATATCATGGTATATGTCTGCATGATTTATATTCATCAGATAACTGAGAGATGTATTCATTAAGGTAATGTCGGCTGTGTAACAAACACACCCTATCATTTCAAAGCTTCAACATATGGAAGTCATTGTCTCACAACGCCCCAGGGAGGCAGGAGTTTCTGGGAGCGGAAGCTCTTCCTTCACTGGTTGAAGGAGCCACCACCACCCCCCTTCCCGTCTGTCACGGTATAGGGTCTCGGAGCCCTGCATCCAGCCTAGAAAGGTGCACACAGCCACCTGCACTGGACTAGGTGGGAGGGGGGCCCCTACCTTCCGCTGACCTTCTGTGGGTCCCATCACCTGGCCACACTGACAGGGACCCTGAAAACTCTGGGCTCCCTGTGTGTGCAGGTTTGGGGGACAGCCCCCTCGTGGGATGTCAGCTCCCCGCTTGCCCTGGCTCCCCTGCCAACAGAGGAGGAAGAAAGGCATCCCCACCTCCCTGGTCAACATCCTCCTTCTGGGCCCTGGCTTCCTCACACCAGCAGAATCAACTGTTTCTTTAGATTTCAGAGGGTTTCCGGAAACACACAGTCAGAGGTATTAGATTGCATAAGCCGAGGATTTTCACGTGCTCTCAAGAGAGCAGGTGCAAAACCCCATACTGAGATTGGACTTTCAACCAAGCCAGGTAGGCGGCAGTCACAGCAAACTCAATTTAAACATGATTCAAATAGTCAATATCGTGAAATAACCTATAATGGGAAAGAATCTGAAGAAGAATAAATAAGCATATACGTATGCATAACTGAATCACTTTGCTGTATATCTGAAACATTGCAAAGCAACTGTACTTCAATAAGACATTCATTTATTAAAAAATAAAGATAAACAAATGAAAGCAATTCAAAATGTAAAGAAACTGTTTTGTTTCTTAATTTTCCGAAATATGTTACCTGAAGTTAACAGTTCGATAAGGAACCAAGAGATAAACTTCTATCAGCTTGGGGGTAACTTGTATCTGCTGCTGCTGCTGCTGAGTCGCTTCAGTCGTGTCCGACTCTGTGTGACCCCAGAGACGGCAGCCCACCAGGCTCCCCGTCCCTGGGATTCTCCAGGCAAGGACACTGGAGTGGGCTGCCATTTCCTTCTCCAGTGTGCGAAAGTGAAAAGTGAAAGTGAAGTCGTTCACTCGTGTCCGACTCTTAGTGACCCCATGGTCTGCAGCCCACCAGGCTCCTCGGTCCATTGGATTTTCCAGGCAAGAGTACTGGAGTGGTTTGCCATTGCCTTCTCCAACTTATATCAGCTTAGGGTAAAAATTTAAAAGGATTAGTGAGAAGGAAGTCAAGAAGCAGCCAGAATGTGGGTAGACTGATCAGATGGAAGTAAGAAAGGAAGGAATAGAATTCCTCACTCCCCAAAACGGCTATTTTATATTCTCCAAAAAATGCTTGTGCCCCCAATAAAATGCATCATCCTTGATAAAAATTATTTGCTGGATCTTTTTTTCTTATTTTAGAATTCTCTTTTCCTCTAGTCATCTGAGGGGTGTGGAGGGTATTAAGTGTGAAAGTGAAAGTGTTAGTCACACAGTTGTGTCCGACTCTTTGTGACCGCATCGTTACAAAGAGTGACCCCCTGTCCTAGCCAGGCTTCTGTGCCCATGGGATTTCTCACGGACCTTCCCGATCCAGGGATCAAACCCAGGTCTCCTGCATGGCCGGCAGGTTCTTTACTGCCTGAACCACCAGGGAAGTCCTGGGGTGTTGGTCACACCCTAAACTCTGGTTAGTATTTGATTTTGGTTTGGCTAAGAGAGCCGCAGCTCAGCTCCAGAAAAGGAACCAGTGATCTGCAGCTGGAGCGCAGAGGCGGAAGGTGCCCTCTGCGTATGCTTAGGGGACAGGACGATGTCACCTGGAGATTCCCCGAGAGACCCGGGAAGTACAAACAGACCAAACAACATACAGCCACTTAGTGGAGTTCAGTGTATTGTCCCTTGGGTATTTAAACAGAGTACGTGTGTACTAAGTCACTTCAGTCATGTCTGACTCTTTGCAACCATACTGACTGCAGCCCGCCAGGCTCCTCTGTCCATGGGATTCTCCAGGCAAGAACAGTGGACTGGGTTGCCATCTCTCCTCCTATTTAACAGAGTAATATCCCTGAAATTTGATACATTTGGATCACAGGATCTACATTTACATTTCTTTTTATACTGATAGGCACCCTTATCAAATGTAAACTGAAATGTACCTTACAAATCATGTCCACACTGAATGAGATGGTGTTTACATCCTTTCCTTTCCTTTCTCCTTTTTTTCCAAAAAGTCCTCTTATCATGACAGTGCATTTTGTAATCTATAAAATCTTAGAGCTGAGGAAATAAGTTGTTAAATATATTCAAAGAAAGCCTGGAAAATAATGCACAGAAATATTAGCTCTGGTTATCTGTGGGTGATGGGTTTATGAACTATTGTACTTTTCTTTGTACTATCTCATATTTATAAAATTTCAATAGAGCAAAGAAAAGCTAATACATGTTATTAAAAGTCTGGAGAGCATTCAAAACAAGGAATCTGGCCAGCAGTTCAATGGGATTGCAGATTGCAAGCAGCTGCCAGTCACTAAACTTTATCCACGTCACGGCTGCGCTCTGGCTAGACACCCCCCCGGGGGAATTGACAGAAAGAGCCACACTAATTGTATCACTGGGGAGCTCACCTCACGGCTCCACCCAAATTACCCTCCAGCTCACTCGAGAGGGCAAGGTGCCCAGAGCCACGAAAAGCAGCGCGTGAAGCTGGGAGGAAGAAGGAAGCTCCGTCTTTGGGCTTTGGGGGGCTCTCCTTTATTTCTGCTCTTCACCACCCAAAGCTTGCTCCCTGCTGGGTATTCATTCACTCTGCCACCCCCAGACCCAGAACTGTCTTCTCCCCTGGCGCTGTTTAACTTGAATCTCCCCTTCTTGGGGTGGGAAACTCCAATGACCCATTCTCTGCCAACTTTAACTTGCTTATTGGTCTCATTCCCGGATGTAACCTGAGACAGAAAATCTGGGCTCTTGGGGCTTAGCTAACTACCTTTTCCCTGAAACACACCTGCCATTTAATAGGAAGAGACTCCAACGGGAGGAAATTCAACTCTGCAAGAGCTTACTGGAGAAGATAAAACAGGGGAGATATTTTTAGCTCCATTCGTGCTCCCCCAAATACCCGTGCAGTCGGCTCCCACAGTGATGTCTACTGCACCATGGCAGGCCTGCGGGCTGGGTGGTGTCACCATTGGAAGGCTAAATTGCTGGTACAGTAAATGTATTTAATGTGAACTTTAAGAAGCATTTAAGTATTTTTTCTTCTATACATGCAAGTCTTTGTTTCTGAAATAATTGCCTAGGTAATTATGTATTATTTATATCATCTTTTGAATCACATATATTCTTGAAAGTAGACCTAAGATCAGGAGAACATGCTTTATTTACAGTCTCAGCTCTCACTTCGAATAATCAAATCGATATTGTGGATTTCTTTCAGGGTTGAGGGCTCAGACAAGCTCGTGATGTTGCAAGATTCTTGAAATTTAGTGTCATGAGAACTGGGTGTTTTTGACTCTGCTGGTGTCTGTTTTTGCGCTGCTCCTCATTTTATTTATAGCCTAGCTGAACACCTGACTCTCAGTGAATGCTTTTTGATTTTTAAATAAACCGAGTTGAACTGAAGCTGGGACTTCTCTCTTTAGGAGATGATACTATTGTTGAGAAGATGGGAACCATGTGTGGGAAAAGCAAATCAACCATTGAAAAAGCACGTGATCCGTGCCATAGACAAGCGAATTGGTTACATTAGCTACATTTTAGAAGTGGAGAAAAGCAGATATAATCTCAAAAAAATGCAGTATACAAAGGTCAAGGGATTATTTGGTCACCTAAAAAAAAAATTATTTATTCAGTGTTCAAGTTAGATGAAAACAGTGTAAGGTAGCATTGCCCAGCAGACAGATAACACAAGGCAATCGCATAACTAAGTTTCCTAGTAACCACACCAAAGAAAGTAAAAAGGAAGAAATGCAAATAAGATATTTTATTAAACTAAATATATCTAAAATATTATCATTTCTATGTATTTGTTGTTGCTGTTGCTTAGTCGCTCAGCCATATCTGACTCTTTGCGACACCATGGACTGTATGTAGCCCACCAGGCTCCTCTGTCCAGGGGATTTCCCAGACAAGAATACTGGAGTGGGTTGCCGTTTCCTTCTGCAAGGGATCTTCCCGACCCAGGGATCAAACCTGCATCTCTTGCATTGGCAAACGGGTTCTTTACCACTGAGCCACCAGGGAAGTCCTTTCTATGTATAGCTTACATTAAAATATCAATGATATATTTTATAGTAAATGATGTATTTTTGTAGCAAATGTTTAAAATCTAGTGTACCTTGTACCCTTACAGCACACTTCAGTTTGGACCAGCACATGCTCAGAAGTTACATATTACGGCCAGTGGTTGCCTCATCGGAAGGTACAGGTAAGGTTTCCAAAAAAAGCATGCCCATATTTCAAAATGGCTCATTTGGGGTTATTCTTCACCAAGTTTGGAGTTCGTGAAAGTGAAGTCTATTTAATTTTGTAGGAAAGAGGAGGCAGTTAGACAGACTTAGCTATTCCCCACGGTCAGGTCGGCCTTTAGCAAAAGACCATTCCCATTGCAGGCCCTCAGAAAACATGCTGTATTTTTTCCAGGTGACTCCTGCGTCTACATTTTTCTTGTTAATAAACCTGCAAACCAGAGAAAAACCCAACTGGACTTGAATTCATTATCTTCCACTCACACAGTTGACAGGCTGTTAAATTCTGCACACACCAGCTCTTGTTATGAATTCACACCTTGAGCAAGCCGGAAAGCCCTTCCATTAACCCCAGCCCTGCGTGCACGGGACACGCACTGCAGTCACGCACACACATTTCATTAGGGGCTTGACAGCAAATGGAAGGCCATTCAAAGAGCTCAAAATGTGTGATGAGACGGCTGCGTTTGAATGGAGTGGCTTTGGTGGTGCTGAAGGTGAAGAAGCATGTTTTCAGCAGAGAGGATGGACCTTGGGCATGCTGTTCCTATGACTGTTGATGAGAAGCAAGGGGTGCAGTACCAATGCTCGTGCCCATGTGGATTACACCTGGCTGCATCCTCGTGCTTCTCACCTGCATCCCTGAGCTGTTCTCCCACATCCCAGCCCTGTGCGCCTGAGGGTGAAGAGGTGGATGACCTGCTGGGCCCTGCCCTGCCCTGTGCAGCCCTCCGGGTTGAAGACAGAGATACAGGAAACTTCATCCTTCCTAAATGCTGTTAAATAAGGTAGACTTGAACAAGCTCCTTGAGCTAGTGGGGAAACCGATTCTGTTACTTGGTTTGTTGATGGAATTGTTCAAAGACAGAGTGGTAGAGCATGGGAGATGTAAGCTGTGTATATCAAGTTTGATTGGGTGGTCAGACAGTCCTGAGCTGTAGATGGCCCAACATCTGGCCAGCAGCAGAGAGAGGCCTGGAACCCCACCTAAACTGGTATGTGTCTCACCACAACGCTTGGTTTTAGGATTTTTAAGATTTCATTACCTACTACAGGACCTGGGGAGAAGATGATGGTCTCAAGGAAAGCAATCTCAACACTTTGATTAGGTTGTTTTTATAGGCGCCGAGGTCACAGAGTTTTGACCAGGGATTTGACTGAAGCAGGAAAATGTGATGAATATTCACACCAGATTTACAGGTTTAGAAGCAAATGCTTAGAGGCTAAAGCAGACTCTTGCCAAATCTCATGTTGTAGGTGAAATGGGAGAGGCCTGTAGGACCACACAGAGAATAGAGCCCATATGGTTATAACTTTATATTAGCTAGAATAACACCGAGCATCTTCTATGATCATTTGAGTACACAAGTGTGCTTTCTAATAGATTTTTGTCTAATCTACTTTCAAATTGTGTGAGTTCTAGAAGTGGAAAATCTAAGTCAGATGAAATTTCACCTGGTGAACAACTTTTCAACTATGTCATAGCGTTGTGTACGGTAAGAGCGTGTTAAGTTCTTTTCAAGATGTCTAACTTCAGTTTCAGAAAGAGGACTCTTAACTCAGAGATGGTTTCCTCCTGATTGGTATCTCTGGGGTGCCATTTACTGTTCACCACATCCTTCCCGCTGCCCTCTTGCTTACCCATAAAAATGTCATGGTAGGAATAGAAAAGTCAAAATCAGTAAATTAAAATGAAATTACGTAAATCTGCCTAAGGATATAAAAGTTATGTAACCACTCCCCAAGGTTGATGTCACTGAGTTTTCTTAGAATTTCTCATGAAGAAAGGAGCTTATGTATAATCTTATGTAATCTTTTTGCCAGATGAGTAAATGGAGCCCCTCGCCGCCCCCCCCCCTCCAAAGTAGTCATTTCTCCAAGGTTACTTAATGTTAGAGGCTGGCTGAATAAGAGTATAGCCAGTTCAGGCCAGGAAGCTTCAGCCCTTTCCAGCTCAACATTAAAAGTTTAAATAGACATGTGAAACATTGAGCCTGGATTAGTGAGGAGGATTTTTTCATCCCAAGTAGCTAAATTGGCGCGCTCTTACTCTGATCTGAGCCAATGTTCTCTAGACATTTGCTCTCAGTCTTGGCAGTAATGAAAATTATCCAGAGAGTTTGTTGAAAATACAGATCCCTAAGCTTCACTCTCGGAGATCATTAATTACTTGATGTGCAGGAGGGCGAGAGAGTCTGTCTTTTCAGCAAGCACCCTGGTTAGAAATCACTAAAGTAATGCTTTACAAACTTTAAAATCTGTGCCTCATCCATGAACTTCGCTGGAAATTTCAGAATGAAGTCCACCCTTTCAATTTAACTACATCCACTCAATATATCCAGAGCATGAGAGAATGCCCAGCACCAAAAAATGCTGATGACACCTCCACAGCGGGCTAAACTAGAATTAATGTGGCCAGATATAATGGGCATCTTTTTACTCATGTCCCATTCTTAGGCAGCCTCTTCTGCTTTACATTTGATTTTATTGGACAGCTGGTTTGGCTCCATTTATAATAATAATAGAGTTAATTAAACTGATTGCCACTGGCTCTCAGTAACTATCTTTCTTTCCTCAGCCCAATCCCATACACAAAATGGCTTTAAAAATAAGAAAATAAATTAACTCACATAAGTATGTCAACAAATAGGGTTCAGGGAATGGTTGACTAAGTGACCCAATAATATTGTCCTGAACCTGATTTCTCTCCATGGCCGAGCTAGTTACTGCTGTGACTAAAACCCCAGCTGGCCAGTAGCAGACGGTGACGCTGAATTTATGGCATCATTCCTTGAGACCAGATAGCCCTTTCTTGACAGGCTGATTACTTGCAACTTTTCCCCAGACCAATAGACTCAATTTTATGGGCAAATGATGTGAATCAATAGGCGTGTGTCCATGGGTTTTACCATGAATCCATCACACGGAAGCACCTAGACTGATGGAGAGGTGCATGGCTGGTCAAAGACTGAGTCTGATGGTAGATGTTAAGAGGAAATGGCTTCCACAATACAGTATAAATGCTGAACCAACACAAGCAAATGGGTCCTCAACAGCCAGAACGTGTGAGCACAGTGTGTGAAGATGGAAGTAAGACTGGCCTATTCACCATTGCTTTCACTGACCCTAATTTCCATTGGGGGACCCTGCAGTAGAGATTGCCTGGAAGTTCTGAGCACCTTCTCTTTGCTTTGGTCTCCTCAGGCCAGTGGGCCAAGAGACCAGAAAGCATTATTGGTGTAATTGAGTATGAATGATGTTTGAAGACGACTGCTCTGGTGCTTCTAGACCAAGTGATGGATGACGGTCAAGAGTGAGAGAATAAAGGGTTCACGAGGAAGGTTGGGATCACCCCACCAAAGAACTAACCAAACCACTCAAGCTGCTGCTCACGAGGAGGGTAAATGTAGAAGGGTAGGGGGATTCCAATGGGCTCTAACATCTCTGAATGGTGAACAGGAAGGCAGCGACTATCAGTGTGGTCTCAAGGTTTGCTCAGTGGCTGGTTGTCTCCTTCCTCTTGACTTTCTCTTGTCAGAGACAAACACCACTTTGAAGGGGAGTCTAAGGCTCTATTCATTAAGACAAAACCCCCAAAGAATCAGGATCTGTATACAATGGAGGCCATGATCTCTGGGTATTTGAAGGTATGGGTACATGGGCCCCCTCTCAGGTACCTGCTGGCTCCTTGGACACTTGCTTACCAATGGAGTGGTGTCAGAAGGTATAACACTACAGACCTGACCTCATCCATGAGAAGGGCCCCCCTAGTGCAGAGCATGAAACCCAGTGGGACCCGCTTGTGCATGTGTAGCCTGTAAGAACGGGGACTTAATGCCCAACAGGGTAATCTCTGGGCTTCCCAGTTGGCTCTCGTGGCAAAGGACCTGCTTGCCAATGCAGGAGACAAAACAGAATGCAGGTTCGATCCCTGGGTTGGAAAGATCTCCTGGAGGAAGGCAGGGAAACCCACTCCACTATTCTTACCTGGAGAATCCCATGGAGAGAGGAGCCTGGCTGGCTGCAGTCCACAGGGTCACACAGAGTAGGAAATGATTGAAGCAACTTAGCACACACTCACACAGTGTAATCTCTGGCCAATGGGAGGTAGGACCCAGTAGGTAGCTTCTCCACAGATGCAGCTCTGGAGACGTCAATAGCCCATGTGTCATCTCTGAAGATGTTGCCCTGAGATGGAGCACAGGGCTTTTCTTAACACCAAGTAGCATCCAACTCAGTGATTCACCCCTTGTGCTTATTTCTTCCTGTCTCAGCCCCTTTTTCTTCAAATCTAGCACCCTGGAATTGTTCCGAAATTTGCTCTGAAACACATAGCAATGGGGAAAGTCTGAGTTATCAAAGTAAGGAGGTTCTGTAGATGAATTGTGAGTATGGAGAAAATTCAGAGATGATAAGTACACAAAAGTTCCAGTGTACAGAAGAGATCGTTTCAGCTTGGCCATCGTGATCCCTGAATGGCCTAAGATTTGGCAGAGCAGGGGCCAGTGGACAGACCACAGGCTGGATCTGCTTGCGACCTGGTTCTGTAAAGGAAGTCTTATCGGTCAGCAGCCATGTTCTCTCATTTCTGCTTTGTTTATGGTCACTTTGGAGCTACAGCAAAGCTGAGTTGGTGCAAGAGATCACAAGGCCCCAAAAGCCTAACCACCTACTATCTGACCACAGTGTCTCCTACCGGCTGCCATGACTTATCGGACATGAGACCAGATGGTAAAAGAAGATTGCTTGAACAGGGTCAAGACACCAACATTTCTCTTACACATGCTGAATGGGCGTTTCAACTTGGCCTTAGATGGGAGGAATTTGTCAGTAATCATACAATCCTGCTGTCTATCACCTACTGATGGGTAGGCATCAATATTTGTGAGATCTTGTATATACATACACTCAGGTTATTGCTAAGAGTTTAAGTCAAATTGCTACTTTCTAAACTTCTTGAAGTCATCTTTTATTCATCTTTGCATCTTCAGAATCTCTCATTAATTAATTGAAAGCATAACTAATAAATAGAAAATGTTTAGTCATTTTAAAATAGTCTCAGAAAAGCCAGACAGGTCATTTGCATTCCTTCCAAAGTCACTTTTTGTTTGGATCTCTGTGTTCTGAAGATTCCCGGGCCAGCCATGTTAGAGAACCACAATGAGCAAACACTCACTTACAATTTTGTTTTAAAGAATGAACACTGACATCTCCTGCCAGAAGGGTGCTGAATCTCAAGAAGGATGACAAGAGCTGGATCAGAGGAAAACACCCGAGGAGCAGGGCCTCCGGATGAAGGACACAGGGTAGGAATCAGGTAAAGACCCAGGAGGCCTCCAAGGATGCCGAAATAGATGCTTTGGCTCTGCGATGTCGGAATGTGTGACTTCTCCAGGGAAGCGCCTCAGAACAGACGGGCTGGAGAGGGACAGATAACACTAGGTCCCACCCGGGAAGAGGAGCTCCTGGAGCACCAACCAGCCCCAGACACACAGCAGGGCCAGGAATTCCTACACCCAGTGGAGAAGTAGAGTGTGGGGATGAAGCTCAGTGCTGCGTTTTGGAATAAAAATGTGTGTGTCCGTGTGTGTGTGTGTGTGTGTGTGTGTGTGTATGAGTGTGTGTGTGTGTATGAGTGTGTCTGTGTGGAGTCATGCCTGTGTGTATGTGTGTCTGTGAATGTACATGCATGTGTGTGGTGTGCACGTGAGTGTGTACACATGTATGTGTAAGAAAAATGCAAAACGTCATCCAAAAGGTGGGCTGGCAGGGAATCAGTGTTTGTTTGGACACAGGTGAAAACTTGAAATGGTTCCCAGTTTCCACAGCCCTGGTTTCAGCTCTTTCTGTGACCAAATGATCCGCAAGGGAAACTAAATGGTTAAGGAAACAAGACAGAAAAAATGTATGTGCATTTGCATGTTTGCTGCTGTGTGCTCAGTCACTTCAGTCATGGCTGACTCTTTGCAACCCCATGGACTGTAGCCCACCAGGCTCCTCTGTCCATAGGATTCTCCAGGCAAGAATGCTGGAGTGGGTTGCCATTTCCTCCTCCAGGGGATCTTCCCGATGCAGGAATTGAGCTTGCATCTCCTGCATCCCTTGCATTGCAGACAGATTCTTTACTGCTGAACCACCAGGGAAGCTCAACTTTTAGTCTTCTCATCTCTAAAGCCTCATGTGGTTCATATCAAAGGTTTCTATGTCCAGCCAGCCCTGATGTGTATTTCGGCTTCTTGGAGGCGATTTCTAATGCACACGGTCGAAGTGCTGCATTTGAATTTTCTTCCTGCCGCCAACTGCTCTCAGACCAGCCAGTGGAATGCTTTAAGTCTACCACAGTAAATAAATCAAATAATTTCCTCACCGTAGGTGTCAAGGGCTGGGTGACTGTGTGCCTGATTTACTGCAAATCCAGTGGGATTACTTGGATTTGCAAAAAAGCAAAGAACTCCCCTCCCCTGATCCTACACGGAGTAGACTGAGAGCTTCCTGGTGCTCAGTTTAATTCTTCCAGGCACTGTCTCCGTTGTGTTTACTGGGATTCCTGTTTTCTTTCAAAATTGTCTTGCTCAGAACAGAGTAACTCAAAGCAACGCTAAAGGACAGAGTCTTAGAAGCACCCGTTAAACAGTGGGAGTATGGCAACCAAGGGGAACTCAGGGGTTTCCTGGTATGACCTCCTGGTGTCCCAGATGAAATATCCAGTCAGACGAAGCAGTCCTGGCTCAAATCACAAAGCCAGCTCACGGTCAGGTCTCCTGACACCAGCCTCACCCAGGGTTCTTTTGGTCACATTGGACAGATGTTTAGATGTCGCTCTGACTTTGTGGACAGATATACCAGTTGGCTTTCTCCTATGTTTCCTCTTAGGAGAGGACTCTTATCGCCTAAGGAATGACCAGCCAAGTCCTATTTGAGTTTTCTCTCCCATTTTGGTCCTAGCTCAGCCCTGTAGCAAGAGTTCCTACGGCTGCCGCACACACCTGCCCCCGCCATCCAGACCCCAGAGGCCAGGCGCTTCCCAAAGCTGAGCTGTCTCGATGCTTGTTTATTTTGATCTTGGCTCCTGAGATTTCTCTGATGTCTGCTGGCTCCATCTGGCTTTTATCTCTAATCCTCCTTCCACTCAATTCCCATCTATCGCCTTCTCTCTGACTCAAGATTTAATTTACGATTTCCACTTAGTCATCCCATCTCTGAAATTTTCTATTTAAACTCCCTAGACGGCAGTGAGAATTCATTCTCTTGAGAGACTGGCCAGTGGAGGCCAGTGGGAGATTCAGGGGCCAGGAGTTCAGCGCACGTCAGTTGTCTTGGAGCATCCGCCGAGTCTCTGAAACCTCCCTCCCCTCATCACTGGTACCCATGTTGGAGGGTCTGGACAGTCATCCTGATGCTCACATTCAGTCCCTCAGCCACAGCAGAGGACCACAGAGCTGGGCTCCGTACTTAGGGTGTAACAAACGTTTTCTCCTAGTAACTCCTGAAGGAGAGTCAGCAGTGATAGCTGGACTCTGCTGTCTGTTTAACCTGTGAGTGTGTAGATAGAGGAGGTGTGGGATGCTGGCGATGCTCTTAAAGATGGAAAGCTCTCTTTCTGTCTGTGTGTCTGTGTACCCGCTGCACCCAGACTGCTCGCTGAGTCTAGAACATCTACGTCCCTCATCTTCTAGAAATCCCTCTTATCTGTCAAGGCTGGACCGAAGATGGACTTTCTATAGGCATATGTGTACCTGAGTATGTATACTATATGATGTTGTGTACTTTTATTACAGTGTTTTGACAGTTTTAATCATTTATACGATTCCTCTGAAGAATAGCACAAATATAATTTCTTTCATTTCCTGGAGGAAAATTCAGGTCACTGAGATCCTATAGACACCTGGTAGCAGGGATGGGATTGGAACACAGAACTTTGATTTCAAATTCCATACAAACTACCACTTGGTTTGTGCCATTACTTAAAAATGTCCACACATCTATGCAAGTATATATTTCGTGTTCTTTGTATTACTGTTCACTGCTTATACATAGGCTCCATTGTTGTTCAGTCACTAGGTCAGTCCCACTCTTTGAGACCCCGTGAACTGCAGCACGCCAGGCTTCCCTATCCTTCACTATCTCCAGAAGTTTGCTCAAACTCATGTCCATCGAGTCGGTGACGCCATCCAACCGTCTCATCCTCCGTCGTCCCCTTCTCCTCCTGCCTTCAATCTTTCCCAGCATCAGGGTCTTTTCCGAGGAGTCAGCTCTTCGCATTGGGTGGCCAAAGTATTGGAACTTCAGCTCCACAGAGACTCTATGAGAACAGTTATTTTCAGACCTCTTAGTATACTTGGCTCAAATCTGGTATCTATTAGAAATTAGCTTTTGTAGAAGGAAGAAGGGAAGGAAGAAAAAGGGAAGGAATGAAGTTCAACATTGTATCATGTTGGTTTGGGGCGATGCCTTAGATGACACAATCCACAAGCTTACCTAGGCAAGTGAAAAGCAATTGCACTGTACGTATATGTTTGAACAGTACATATGTACATGACTGAACCTATGTGGTGTTCATACACAAATGCTCATGCCCTGCCAATTACATTCTTAGTTTATCCCATGAAGATGCTTCTTTCAGATACTGTCATCATGTCAGCTTGTTTAATAAAAGATATATTTCAGAGCCCTAGGCCCTTGTAGTGCATTCACTATTATTCCTGTGTTTTTATGTTACTACTTAATCTAGTTTTTTAATATCTTGCGGCTGTGTGCTGCTCTTGATCTGCATAAGAAACTCAGTGGGATCAGATGACTCCAGGAAAGTAACCAACATATATGTCATGTTTTTTTATTGCTTTTCTTTGTTTTAAGAAACTGGTAAATATATACATTTCTAACTTTTACTAAAAATGCAAGATTTTATTTTCTCAAATCCAGACAGTGGTTGGCTTATCTTCACAGTTGACCTTGGGAGTTTTCTGAACTGCTCTCAGAGGGGGAAGGACTGGAAACAGGCTGGTATGATGCACATGCACAGTGACTCAACTTCTCCAGTACTGAGCACCTGGTCCTTCTCTGAAATTTTGTCCCGTCCCTGAACACTTCCTTGTTTGGCAAACACATTTTCCTGGGAAATTTTAGTACTTTTTATAGACCCTAGATCAGGCCTTACCCACTAATCTGTGGACTAGTATTGGGTAAGAGCCACCTCCAGCTTCAGGCTGGGGTGAAGACTTTCCTGCTAGGGGAGACTCATGTCCATTGAGTTGGTGGTGCCATCCAACCGTCTCGTCCTCTTTTGCCCACTTCTCCTCCTGCCCTCAATCTTTCCCAGCATCAGGATCTTTTCCAATGAGTCGGCTCTTCCCATCAAAAATGTGGCCAAAGTATTGGAGCTTAAGCTTCAGCACCAGTCCTTCTAATGAATATCCAAACCTTTAGGATTGACTGGTTTGATCTGCTTGCTGTCCAAGGGACTCTCAAGAGTCTTCTCCAGTACCACAGTTCAAAAACATCAATTCTGTGGTGCTCAACTTTCTTTATGGTCCAACTCTCCCATCCTTACATAACTACTGGAAAAACCATAGCTTTGACTATAGGGACCTTGTTGGCAAAGCAATGTCTCTGCTTTTTAATATGCTGTCTCCATTTGTCATAGCTTTCTTTCCAAGGAGTAAGCATCTTTGTATTTAATGACTGCAGTCACCAACCGCATTGACTTTTGGAGCCCAAGAAAATAAAATCTGTCATTGCTTCCACATTTTCCCCTGCTATTTGCCATGAAGTGATGGGACCTGACGCCATGATCTTAGTTTTTTTTTTTTTTTAGTGATCAGTTTCAACCCAGTTTTTTCACTCTCCTCTTTCACCCTCAAGAGGAACTTTAGCAAGTGCAGTTTTCCACCCTAGTTTCACCAACCACAAAAATACCACCGGGCTCTTCCACCTCAGTCAGAAAGCAAAGAAGTGGTTTTGCCAACTCATGTTGCATGTGACCATCAACCTGAATTATGCAGACAAGGGCGGTCGGGTTCAGCGGTCAAGAGCAGAAATGAAAACCCAGCTGAATCCATTTGCTGAAAACCAGAGTGAGAACTGAGCCTGAGCCAGGGGCCTCATGGCTGCCCTAGGCACATTTCCCTTTAAGACCTGAGTTGGGGGACCTTTGTTGACTGTGATTTGAAACTCTGTCCCCTGGGGGCTGGATGTCGACTTCACCGTTCTCTGCACACATGCACCAGGCTCTGGCTTAATTAGTGGCGTGTCTTTGGGGTGAGCCAGATTTTATACCCTGGCATGGGGGAGGTGTTGTGTTTTAGCCCCTGCTGTCCGAGATGCTGATGGTGAATGCAGGTTACATGAGCTCAGGGCTCGGTTGGGTGGGGAGCCTGGGCAGTAGGCGGGGTGGAGCCGGGGCCTCAAGCGGGTTTATAAATAAGAAAAGAAGAAGGGAAATGCTCTTGTGGTTATGAGTTACTAAGATTCACTCTATCATTCTTTTTTTACATGAAACTAAACCATTTATGACTTTTTTAGGCTAGAATCTGCAGGATGATTTTTTTCTTTCCTCTTCATTTGCATATTTCCTAGGAATCCCTAATCAGGGATTAGGATTTGGGAAATCAGTAAATGTTATGGTGTTCGAATATCATTTTCTCCCTGAAAACTGAAGCATGGGTAGCTACTTCTTGTTGTAAGGACTGCATTTTCCATACTCCATTGTAAATCAAAGTGTATGTAGATACTACATGAGGAAAATGCATATTGGATTCAAAAACACAGGTACTTTATCTAAAGGATTGTCAAAATACAGGACTTGTAATATTTTCTTTCAGTATTTCTGTATCAGAGTTCCTCAGGGAACAAAAGACTAATTGGTCCTAAAATGCAAAACAATATATATATATGTGTGTGTGTGGGGGGGGGGGTGGGTGTGTAATAGGGCATACATATTCAGAATAAAATAAACCATATTTTAAAATTTTTTTTCTATGGCTCTTTCCAATTTTATTGCATTTAAAATAAAATTTAAATATGTATTAATATATTTAATCCATATAATAAAGTGTATTTAAATATCTTAAATATGCATACCTGTGTTCTCAGTCACTACAGTCATGTCCAACTCTTTGTGACCCCATGGACTGTAGCTTCTCTGTCCATGGGATTCTCCAGGCACAAATGCTGGAGTATGTAGCCATTTCCTACCCCAGGGGATTTTCCTGACCCAGGGATCGAACCAGAGTCTACTGAGTTTCCTGCACTGCAGGTAGATTCTTTACCACTTAGCCACCAGGGAAGCCCAGGTGTATGTGCGTGGCTATATGTATTTTTTGTAGAAAAGAAGTCTCTAAGAAAATAAAGAAACAGTACACTGGAGGATGAAGAGAGCCCTGTGACGTGTCCTGGGCTTGTGGGATGATTAAGCGCTTGAGTGACATGAAACAAATCTGGTTCCTCTTCTTAAAAGGATGGGTCTGGACCAAGTCCTGCTACAGATCATTTCCAGCCCTCTGCCAGGAGACCTCTCTTACTTGCAGGTCTTGCCTTTCTATCTCAGATCAGTACCTGTTTACAGGTATTAGAAAGTAAGAAAATTGGAATTATTGGGCATAGAAAAAACTAAGGAACAGGTCTTGATTCACCAAGTGCTCTGTAGAGCATCCACTGAGTTTACCACCATGCCCAACAGCCCAAGCCGACTGCTTCTTCCTTTGGTATTTTGAGATCCAGGTTCACTGTCACCAGTTGCTCGGGAATCAGGAATGAACAAGATCTAGATCACCGTTGCGCCTTACCTGGGCTTCCATTAACTTGGATGCTCTTTGGAGAAAAGAATAACAAATATGGAGGAACACATGCATACAGTCTCAGTCTCACAAAGGTCTTCAGATATTTTCAGGGGTTCAAGACCAGGTAGTTTCCTCTGCTGACAGCCAGCAACACCATACTTCTCGCAGGCAAGCACCCAGCCAGACAACAGGCATTTTATTTTATTCTGCTCATGGGATCTGTTCCTGAAGACTGACCATGTCAAGGCCTCAGGGCTCTGCCTTCAGGTGCATCAGGAGAAATGGAACTGGATGAAATAGTCCCTGCCCACCTTGGAGTGTTGTCAAGGGGCCTCCATGCTGGCCTTTGGGGCCAACAAGAGTGTGGGCGATGCTTCCATCTCCTTCCGAGGGCAGCTTCTCCACTCGGGTCTTGGTCTCTGAATGGAGGATATCACCCACCATTTCCACAGTGACATTAACCAGTGCCATTACCAAAGAGGGTTCTGGGAGGACGCCCATTTGCTAAGCAAACACTTTCTCTGGGAAGCAAGGTGGGGGATGAAGCAGCTGAAAAGACATCACAAAGCAGGCAGGACCCACTTTTCAGTGATGACACAATCTTTGTAGGAATCCAGATCTTTACTGGAATGTTGGTCTACATATTGGAGACAGAAAGGAGGATAGAACACAGTGGAAAATGAAAACACTGAGCTGGAAACTGTGGGCATCAAAGAGGTCTTTGAACATGGCTCATGACACTGCCTATGTGGTTCTACTTGGAGTTTTTCTAAAGACTCCAGCTTGATGCCTTTGAAAAATGTATATACTTTGACTTGACATTTTTGTTGTTGTTGTTTAGCTGCTAACTCATGTCCAAGTCTGCACCCCCATGGATTGGATTGCAACACGCCCAGGCTTCTCTGTCCCTCACTATCTCCTGGAATTGGCTCAAACTCATGTCCACTGCAGAGAAGGTAATGTCAAGCTAATCCAGTACTCTTGCCTGGAAAATCCCAAGGACAGAGTAGCCTGGTAGGCTGCAGTCCTTGGGGTCACGAAGAGTCAGACACGACTGAGCAACTTCACTTTCACTTTTCACTTTCATGCATTGGAGAAGGAAATGGCAACCCACTCCAGTGTTCTTGCCTGGAGAATCTCGGGGACGGTGGAGCCTGGTGGGCTGCCATCTATGGGGTCACACAGAGTAGGACACAACTGAAGCAACTTAGCAGCAGCAGCATGTCCATTGAGTCGGTGATGCCATCCAACCAACTCATCCTCTGTCATCCCCTTCTCCTCCTGCCTTCCATCTTTCCCAGCATCAAGTTCTTTTCTGAGTCAACACTTCTCATCAGATGGCCAAAGTTTTAGAGTTTCAGCTTTAGCATCAGTCCTTCCAATGAATATTCAGGGTTGATTTCCTTTAAGATTGACTGGCTTGATCTCCTTGCTGTCCAAGGGACTCTGAAGGGACATTTTCAGACATTTCTAAAGATACTCCTAGGTAAGAAAAGCATTTTTTCTCATGGGATGGCAAGCTGACTTCTATTTCTGGGGCACATTTTGTAGGATTTGGAGGCCCCTAACTTTATCCATCCCTTCTATCCTTCACCCTCTTTTATAGCTGACTGACCTTCTTTGTTCAGTTGACAAAGACTGTAGCCCATGATCATGAGAAGCAACTCTTGGAAGAGAAATCAGCCTGTTTAAGACACCAACTTCCAGAAAAGGTTTCAAGGCAAGTGATCAAGTGGTTCAAGAAACTACTTCTTGGAGGAAGAGGGTTTTAGCAAAGCCTTTTTGGTGGCTCAGCATTTGGCCTCCTTAATAAGCAGGAGGTCAAGACAAATCCCTCAAGTGCTACTGACTCAAGTCATCAAAGCAACTGTGTTAGCAAGACAACATCCACACATCCGAGCTGAGGTGTATGAAAGTGTAAGTTGCTCAGTTGTGTCTGGCTCTTTGCGACCCCATGGAATCCACCAGGCCAGAACACTGGAGTGGGTAGCCATTCGCTTCTCCAGGGGATCTTTCCAATCCAGGGATCGAACCCAGGTCTCCTGCATGACAGGCAAATTCTTTACCAGCTGAGCCAACAGGGAAGCCCACTGAGCTGTGTATCCTAAAATAAAACAACTTGTAAACGTTAGGAAAATGCATACTGGACAAGGGTGCACAGAGTCTATGTGGCTAAGACTTGTAGAAATGCAAATAGCCTTAGGACCCCACCAGGTAGGTACCTTGGAGGTTCTTAATCTCATCTATGTGACTAGAATTGAAAGACACAAGGAGACCCTGGCATGACTAAACACATCCCTGCCACGGTCAAGCACATCTAGCTGTGTTAAGAACAGGACCTTCCCAGAAGCCTCTGAGTATGACTCCACTGGGCAAGGAAGCAATTTTGCAGCCCAGCCAGCAGCACAGACTATCAAACTGACATTTCAGTTTGCAAGTGTGACATCTGACCCTGCGGGGAGCACAGGGTGGGCTGCACAAAGGAGTTTTCTGCAGCAGCCTTACCACAAACTTTCGCTGTGCCAGGAAATGATTTTTAAGTCATTTTATTCCAGCACACTGCAGGCTCCACTCAGCTGGCCAGACAAGGTCTGTGGCAGCTCTTGGGAAACAAAAACCTTGCAAAACTTGCAGTCCAAGACCTAGGCATTTCCTGTGAGGTTGAGGAGGGAGGGGCAGGGAGCAGAGAAGACCATTTTTTCTGCTTCCTTGGAGATGAAAGGCATCCACTTAGCGACCCTCCCGGGGTCCATGCAGGAAATGCAATGACAAGACCGTGGCTCGGAAATCACAGCCTGCAAAGCTGAATGTGGCATCTGATAGTGTTCAGAGCTGCAGGATGAGGCATCTCTGAAATAATTCTCGTTTCCTGCCTGGCAATGTGTGTGTGTGTCTACCCCACAGGTTTTTAACTATTGAAAACTCATTTCCTGCATCAGCAAAAGGAAGACTGCTTCCTGAGGTCTGTCCCTAGGCCACACCCTGAAAACTTCAGTGTAATGACTAGTTGAGATAGACCGTTTGCCTATAGATCCATTGGTCAGTCAATCGATAGATTGATTTCAGAAGCTTTCAACATTCCAGGATCACCACTGGTTTACAATAATGAAGTTAGCTATTAGCACCAATGTGTTAAGAAAGGGGATTCTAACTGAATTCTTCCCTGTGACTGGGCGTGTGTCCTTTCTCTCTTGGCCTCTGTGTTCTATCTATAAGTAACAGTAGTGTTTCCTGGGATAATTGAGAAGGAAGATGATGAAAGAGAGGGGTTAGTCAAACAGAAACTCGGAAGGTCTTTGTTAATGCACATTGTTATTGTTGTTCAGTGGCTAAGTCATGTCTGGCCCTTTGTGATCCCATGGACTGCAGCACACCAGGCTTCCCTGTCCTTCACTATCTCCTGAAGTTTGCTCAAACTCATGTCTGTTGAATCGGGGATGCTATACAACAACCAACTCATCCTCTGTTAAGGCACATTAGATATTCAAATTAAGATAACAGGAAAGATGGCAGTAGGGCATTGAAGGTTGATGAAAAGTAAAAAAAAAAAAAAAAAAAAAGAAGCATTTTTCATGCTGAAGGAAATGGGAATAAAGGTAAAATCAGTAAAAAAAAATCGCCTGTCTTCTGTCTGGTGCTTCCCAGGGTGCATAGTGGTAAAGAATCTGCCTGCCAATGTTGGAGATGTAAAAGATGCTTGTTCAATTCCTGGGTCAGGAAGATCCCCTGGAGAAGGAAATGGCAACCCACTCCAACATTCTTGCCTGGGAAATCCCATGGACAAAGAAGCCGAATGTAGTCCATGGGGTCACACAGAGTCGGACATGACTTAGCAAGCATGCATAGCACAGTCTTGTGTCTAAATGTGAACAGAGCCAAAAGCATGGGCTGCACCATTGGTACCTTGAATTAATCCTCAGACCTGGGGTGGATGGTGTTTCCCTGGCAGGACCAAGGGGGAATTTCCCATCTCAAGTTCTTCCAGAAACTGAGGTGCCCCACCAGGTGCTGGGGTCTGCTTGCTCCCCCACAGAAACCAGCAGGCCTCTGGGACCAGAGTAGGAAATGAAGCACTGGGGCAGGCTTGCTTCTGACAGCTTGAGGCTACGTCACGGAAGATGAGGCTGCAGCTGCTGGAGCTGTTCTCAGCTCACTGGCCCTGGGAACCAGCCGCCATGTTGGGAGGAAGCTCAGATGGCCCAGAGGCCACGTGGAGCTGTTCCTGGCCCAGGATCCGGCAGAGGAGTCAGCCAGTCAGCGCCAACCCTGGTTGGCGAGGGAGAAGCCTGCAAGTGCCATAGCCTTCGACTCTCTCCAGCTGGTGCCAGCAGAGCTGGGAGGATCTATTCCTGCAGAGCCCCACTTCATCAGGGATCCAAGGGCCAAATGAAACTGATGGGGAAGTCTGTCACATCGCCATGGTAACCAGATAAAGGGATGGGTACCAGAAACTAGAGAGACAAGAGGTTTATCCTCGTGAGGTGAAGCAGGTATGTCTATAAATGCCTGACTACTGTGTCAAAACTAAGTTAAACAGGGGCTGGTGGATACTTGGAATCTCTGTAAGCGACTTGAGTATGGGGTAGGTCTAGCAAGATTTCCTTATCTGGCAAAAGAAGGACTCAGAATAATTGCCAACCCCCCACACAGCAAGTGCTCTATAGGATTTGTTAAACAAGATAAAAATAAAAGTGTCTTGTCTGCACAGCAACATGGAAAAGGAAAATAAGAGCATCTCCGAAAGCCAAGACACATGAGTCCTGCTGAGATGTTCATAAGAGTCTCTTCTGGGGTTTCTGCTCCAAGGCCACAGACTAACCAGAGCCATGGTCTCTACCTTGATTGCATCATTTTAAAACAGGTTCCAAATCCTATGGGGCCTGCCAATTTTACTGATTGTACATCAAGATTTCATAGTTTCACTGGGGAGACAGAGCCCCCTGGGTGATTCACATATCTAAGAACTCCTAAGGAAATGAAAGGACTTCTCTGGTGGCTCAGATGGTAACGAACCTGCGTGCAATGCAGGAGACCTGGGTTCAATCCCTGGGCCAGGAAGATCCCCAGAAGAGGGTGGCCGAGCATGAGATGGTTAGATGGCACCACCATCAATGTCCACCATCAATGGACATGAACTGGAGCCGACTCCGGGAGACAGTGGAGGACAGAGGAGCCTGTGTGTTACAATCCGAGGGGTCGCAGAGAGCTGGACATGACTGAGCTACTGAGCAACTAGGAATTGAATACCACCCAGGTCCTGTCCAGAACAGAGGTTGTTCCGAACGCACCGAGGCCAAAAACCTCACAGAAGTTTCCACGTCTATCTCCTGAGCCTGTGATGCTTAGGAGACTGCAGCTCTGGGGGACATGTGTGAATCAGCCTCTGCCCCAAAGATAAGGGTCTCCCAGGGCTGCCCAACAATTTCCCGCTGCACAGAATAAGCTGCCATTATTACTAGGAGAAATTGTGTGGCCGTGTCTTTCAATTAAAAAAATATTCTTTTTAAGTACATCAGAAGTGGGTTGCAAGTTTATTCTTGACACTGTGAAACCAACCGGTCAGTCCTGAACTCGGCATCAAGTGTCCATGCCCACCAGGCACAGGGCTAAGTGTGAGACAAAACCAGGAGGAATAATTGTCCCCCTTAAAGTGGTCCCCCTTAGGGTTTCTCTGATAGCTCTGTTGGTAAAGAATCCTCCTGCAATGCATGAGACCCCATTCAAATTCTGGGCCAAGAAGATCCTCTGGAGAAGGGATAGGTTACCCACTCCAGTATTCTTGGGCTTACCTGGTGGCTCAGCTGGTAAAGAATCTGCCTGCAGTGTGGGAGACCTGGGTTCGATGTCTGGGTTGGGAAGATCCCCTGGAGAAGGGAAAGGCTACCCACTCCAGTATTCTGGCCTGGAGAATTCCATGGACCGTACAGTTCATGGGGTTGCAAAGAGTCGGACACGACTGAGTAACCTTCACATCACTTGAAAATGGTGACAGAGCAGAGAGAGAAAGACAGATGAATGGAGGACCACGTAGAACTGGGAAAAGGTGGCAATGGCCCTCTTGGTGTCAAGCTCACTTTCAATCAATTTAAAGCAAATAAAAATTTACTTTGCACCTGTTATTTTTACCCAGTACTGAATGAGAATGAGACTCTGTATATCTGAGTTTTCCTCTGCGTGAAATTATTCATCCAGAAAATTGATTTAATTTGCCTGTGTGTGTATCTGTTTTCCTCAGACTGTATCAGCTCTGTGAATCTGAATACAAGTCACAGACAAGTAGCCCTTATTCCTATGGGTGAGTCGTATCCTCCAAAAAGTGGTGTGCAGAAGTCCAAACCTCCAGTATCTTAGATCATGACCTTATTTGAAAACTGGGTTGGTGCAGAAAGGGCATAACCTATTGGAGGAGGATGCACAAGGGTATCCCCTCATCCCACGTGACTAGTGTCCTTTCGAGAAGATGGCCCAGGGAAGTCAGAGACACAGAGGAGAGACACGTGGAGAGGCCAGCGGACATCAGAGCCGGACGGCTGTAAACCAAAGAGGGCAAGGATTGTCGAAAAACCACCTGGAGCTGAAAGAGGCAAGGAGGGATTGTCTCCTGCAGGCTTCAGAGGCCGCATGGCCCCGCCAGGAACTTAACTTTAGACCTGGCCTCTAGAGCTGCTGGAGAGTAAATCCCTGTGGTCTGAAGCCACCCAGCTTGTGGTGCTTTGTTAGGGAGCCGCAGGACAGCAATGCCAGGTGAGGGAACACGACACAGTGTGCAGAGGGTGGTTTCTGGAAACAGTGCCAGAGACCAAGCGTTTCTAGACCTACCGCGTTCCCCAACAGCAAGACATGTGTGTGTGCTCAGTCGCTGAACCGTGTCCGACTCCCTGTGACCCCAGGAACTGTACCACTAGGCTCCTCTATCCATGGGGTTTTCCTGGCAAGAATACTGGAGTGGGTTGCCATTTCCTTCTCCAGGGGATCTTCTCAACCCTGGAGTCGAACCTGCATCTTTTGCATCTCCTATGTTGGCAGACAGGTTCTTTAGCACTGAGCCACCTAGAAAGCCTCAATAGTAAGACATTACTCAACCCGAGATCTCCTTTTTGTCCCTAGCATTCAGTGTAACAGTAGTAGGTAGCTGCCAGCAGTTATTTGAGCATGAAGGGGTTTTGTACGAAGGGAACTTGGCACTGAGCCTGGCACGTAAGAAGCCCGTGTGAGGAATCTCAGTCCCTTCTCATAAGGCTGACCTTCTGACCGCCACCTCTGAGCCTTGTCCCCTGTGTTATAAACACAGTCAGGAGTGGGGAACAGACATAACCTTGCCCTCTGGATGCCATAACCCATCAGGGTTTAATAGAAAAGCAGGATAATATTTTCCTTTCTCCTTTCAGTACAAAAGGTCATACAAATCCTGTGCTTCTTATCACTGTTTAAATTAAGTTCTGCCACTCAACGCCTCTGCCCTTCGATAAGGCATCACGTTTTGAAGCTTGTGGTCCAGAAGAAGACAGAGCTGGGGTGTTTATTTGCTGTTTGTGTGTATGTGTGTACCATTCAAAATGGGATGGTGTTGAATGCTAATATTTAGAAGTAACGTGGATGATCTGTATGAGTGTGAAATTTATCAAACTCTATAACTCAATAAGAATGATACATTCAATTTTGCAAATTGCAAATATTCTTGAAAAAGACTATTCCTCGGTGCAAAAAAAAAAAAAAAATGGAAATGGCTAATACATGGGACATTCAACTTACCAGGGCTTCTGTTCTCCAAACACTTTCTTCTGCCCTTAATCTGTTTCTGTCTTGGCTTCCTTTGAACATTCGCACTTACAACTGCCGTTTGCTCATCAGAATCTCCCACCACCAAGAGCGCACCCCTGAGGCCTCTTCTCTGTGAGCTTGTCTGGATCCATCACACCCATACCCAGCCTGGCGGGACTTGCCTCGGTTTGAAACATTCCTGCCTCCTCGCGGCATAGACCTCACACTCCCTGCAACTCGCAGCTTTGTCCGCTTTGTGGAGGAAGGAGCTGGGCAATGTTCATGGGCTTCAAAAGCAGTCTCTGATTTACTCACCTCTCCTTGCCTCGGGGTGTGTGGCACACTTCAACAGCGTGATAGGGAATTAAACGTGTACCCTGCGCCCACGTGGGCCCGACTAACTTGCCACAGCAGCTCAGAGAACGAGAGAATGCCACTCATGTCTCCAGGGTCATAAGACACATTCAAATGCTAAGACCTCAGGCAACTGAAAAACACCCCAGGAGAAGACAGAAGGGGGCAGACAGGGACCCCAGTCCTGAAGGGCCAGGAGACCGCCTGCCCCAAAGAACACTGTCTCTAGACATGTGAATCATTTTAAATGTCTCTCGTGTCTCCAACAATTTCCTCCATCAAACAGGCATGAGACGTACCTGAGGGACTCATACTGGCATCTAAGGGGGTCCCAGCGTAGCACGGGCCTCCCTGGAGGGGGAAGGGGGCTCAGTAACCAGATGGAAACAGAGGTTCAGAAACAGCGTCTGGGGCTGCCCTCCCAGCCCCTCACCCTCCCCCTCCCCGGCCTCTGCACTTTCTTAATGACATTTCCTCTCCTGGTCTCTCCAAGCCTGGCTTTGACAGTGGTTTCAAATCAGATTATACCAGGGTTTACAGCTTGAAGGGAATAACCAAGAGGAGGCTGGCAGAATCCAGACAAAACATTTGCTGGCAAAAAAACCCCCAGGGAGACACGCAGCGCTTTCCTGGGGTTCTAATGCAGCCGGGCCTAGCTCCGAGTTCTGATTAGCCTTCTCTGAAAGCCCTGAGTGGGCTGTTCTGGAAAGCCAATAGGGACAAAGGCACTTGTCTGAACGCTGAGTCTCAGCAGATTGATTTGAGAAGTTCTTGATAGGCGCACAGCAGTGGTGTTTCCTTGAAATCCAGGCAGCTTTAGCTAGATAATTCCTTGGTATGAAGCAGTATGAGGTCTCCAGTGACCTCACTCCCGAGCACACCCTTCCTGTAGTCTTCTGACCTGTCCGAGAGTTCAGTTTTCTCCTGCTCCAGACTCTGACTGGGTCTGTGGTCTGTTCTGCTCCTGCACAGCCATGACAGGAGATGACGTCCAGGCTTCCTTCCATGGGCAGCGTGGGGCCAACCCACCACCCTCAAGGTCTCCCCAGTGGCTCAGTGGTAAAGAATCTATCCACCAATTCAGGACACTCGGGTTCGATCCCTGGGTTGGGAAGATCCCCTGGATTAGGAAATGGCAACCCACTCCAGTATTCTTGCCTGGGAAATCCCATGAACAGAGGAGCCTGGAGGGCTACAGTCCATGGGGTCGAAAGTGTCTCACACAACTTAGCAACTAAACATCAACCGGCCCATCACACCTTAAGTTTTCACTTATTTCATCATCATAGCAGCTTTGGCGGGAAGCCTCCACTGCCTAACTTTACAAGTAAAGAAAGCGAGGTCCTGGTTAATCTGATTACGGGGAGTGAAATTCTCAGGTTCAAGCTGAGGTTCAAATTCAATCCTGTATGGAAAGTCCAAGCTCTTTTAGAAAGATGTTTAGGCGATGGGAATGAGGGAAAAGGAGAGGAGGAAGGATCCGGCTGGAGCAGACAGGTGTGGTGGGGGAAGCCTGGCCAGCTCAACAGCAGCAGCTGCATATTTGGCCCCAGCTCACCTGGGGGCAGGTGACAGGACAGGAAGGAGGCGATGAGAGGGTAAGTGAGCTTACGGCAGCCGCCAGTATTGCTCTCCCTTCACCTCTGCCACACGCACAGTCTCTGGAAACGTGTAGAAGTCAATCCGCTAACACACAGGGTTCCTGTTCTTGTTATCGGGTCTCTAAGCCGTGTCTGACCCTTTGGGATCCCGTGGACTTGTAGCCCGCCAGGCTCCTCTGTCCATGGGATGCTCCAGGCAAGAATACTGGAGCGGGTTTCCATTTCCTTCTCCAGGGGATCTTCATGACCCAGGATCAAACCCTCGTCTCCTGCATTAGCAGGACCACAGCGCCACTGGGGAAAGCCACCAGGGAAGTGATAAAACACTCCGTGGCCCAGCGAGAATTAGAACTCTAAGGCTCCAGTAAGTCACAACAGCATCATCTCTGGATTTCTCTGTGTAGTCTTTCCCCTCAACACCCTCTGCCTTCACTGCAGCTCACTCTTTCCTCTATAGACAGGCTCATTATTCACTGGGTGATAAGATAGGTCTGGACTGCCTTCTAGGGAAAACTCACAGATATTATTTGCAAAGGCTAGAAAAGCAGGTGTTCTCGAGCTTATCTGAATATTTTGAGTAAATCCCTGTTTTGAAATGTAAATGCTTCTGCAGCCTGTCTGGTTTGAGATAAAGCAGTGAACAATGAGTTAATCCTTATTTTATGCAGTTCATTATCAGAAGTCTGTGGCCCGGCAGCCACATTTCCAAGCATAATGGTGGTCACACCCAGGTAGATAACTGCCTGCCTGCCTGCCATAAATCACATTTATTACATAGATTATGTTGGACATAAGCGGACCAGGGTATAAATGCTTTATATGTGGTTACAGATGCAATACAAACAATGATTGCTGTAAATATTCATTCAATATTGGACACCTCAATACTTTATAAAATTGTTTCATTATTTTTCAGGCAAAAAGCGGATCTTTTTTTCTTCCCAGGGTAGAACTGGATGTATTCATCTCTCTGAGAAACATGATTTAATCTTTCAGAGTATCAGTGGGAAAGAGTGAGGAAATCTCTTTGATTTTTTTTTAACTTTAAATAATTGCAAAGGAAAAAAAAATTGAAATGCATTAATCGGCCCAGGTCCATTAAATTAAATCCTATCAACATTCTCCTTTCCTCTCTCATATCTTTCCAAAAACAAACAAACAAGCAAGCAGACAATTACACTCCCAAAGCATTCCCATTACCTCCCAAGGAAAATAGATGTCGGACCCTGGTATAATGGACTACTTGATTCCAAGAACATCCTACTGCTGCCTAGCACAGAGTTCAGAGCTGAAACAATTATTAAAAATTACCAAATTCTGAACTCTTGCATTTTACCATCATTGCCAGATAAGACCTGTTTAATACCTTTTATAGTTGATTTTTTCCCCTAATTTTCTCTTGGTGGCTTGTTTTAGAGCCTCCTTTTTTCTGTTTTTTCTTTTACATTCCTTTCCTTTGTTTTCTTCTCTCCTACCAGTGTTTTGTCTTAATTTAAGCCACTTCAGCGCCTGTCTGCGGTGCGGTGGCTTTCTACACCAGTGGCACCCCAGGCAGTACGGTTTGCCTTTCCGGGTGCAGAACCATCAGTCTGCAATATTTATTATCCTTCTAGATTCCAGCAGCTCCTCCTGGCACTGGCTAGACCTCCAGCATTCTGTACTTCTGCGTGCTAACCGTCAACCAGGGAAAGTCCTCCTTTTACAGTCTGTGACTAGAATACTTAAAGAGAGAACCTTGGAAAAAATGTACCTTGTCTGTGAACTTGTAAGGGTGGCATTGAAGGGCGTTTCTTTGGGTGAAGCCTGACACAGAAAAGCACCCTTTCCTCCTGTGTCCCCCGGGGCCGCCTCCGGTGGCGACTTGCTGCCTTGTTTGTTGAAGCCCTGGCTGGGCAGGGGGAGATAAGGCTGATCTGTGTATCTAGAATATTGACTGGGATGTACGTGTTTGCATAGCTTATTACTGAAGGGCTGTGTAGGTTTCTCAGACACGGCTTAAAGGGTGTAGCAATTTGTTTTTTATTTAAATATTTGATTCTATTTTAATAGGAAAGATGTAACCGTGGTAGTATGCTTTCGCTTCTATTGACTGCTTACTGATGGCAATAAGTAATTGGAGAAAATGTGCAAATCTGTATTTTATTTATACCCAAAGCAGTACAATTAAAATTAAAACAGGGCCCCGGGGCTACATCTCTCAGACACATGCCCATCCCGAGCGGATGTCAACACGAATACCAAGTCTTGGCACCTTCTGGTTTACAGATCTTAAAATAAATCCCGCCGCATATATCTGATGACAGTCAAGGTCACAGCACTAGGAAAAACAGATGAAGACATCAAGGATGCATATTTCCAAGATGGACTGTGTCTACATGCCATACCAGCTCAATCTCTGGCACTGGACAGATTCCTTATTTCTGGAGAACATGGGCAGATTTTTAGACTGTGTTGACCACTCTGAGTTACTAGGTCATTTTGCTCAAATGGTTACACTGTTCTACTCACAAGAACTCTCGGGCAACAACTACCTGCTCTGTGGGGGATCTCGGAAGGAGAGCGCACAGGACAAGTTCCACCTCCTCGGGTGTCACTGGAGTGAAGGGCGTGCTTGCTTTCAAGGGCAAGTCCACAGACACTGATACGTAATGAGCACCTTCTATGTGCCAGGCATGATGATCCTACTTCCTAAGGAGATGAGTTTATGCGGAAGCTGCCAGATCTGAGCTGCCATTCCCGGGGCAATGGCTTTCTACTTGTATTCATAATGTTGGGTCCATTTCCTTAAACAAGCCCTGCCCCCAAATTGCGTTAGCCTCAGATCTTACTAAAACCGGATCTCTTAATTTACATACTTCACAAGAAACTCGGCAGTTGTGTGAATTTGAGTAAGGCTTAATAGATCCCATTACACCAGAAAGTAAAGAATAAAGAGGACAGCCAATGAGCTTTCAAGCATATTAATTTTACTTTTTGAAACCTCACTTTGGAAGTTTTATTACAGCAAAACATCTCCTTTGATTAGGCTTGCTAATTTGAATTGTATTGGTTTTATTGCTTTCTTATATTCTTAACATGTAAATGTTCTATAATTAGAGAAGACTCCACCCAGTTCAATGACCCACCCCAGTGTTGGGTTTATCAGCATTCCAGTTACAAGGGTTCTATTTCATCTGTGAAGATTTCCCTGGTCTAACTATAAAAATAATGGAGCACAGTTTTACATCCTGGAGCTTTTGCTTGCAAAGCTGGTCATGTACATTTCTTTAACTTCTGACTTGTTTTGAAACCTGAATCTGTAGCATTGAAAATTGTCAGAAGCAGAACTTCAATACCTATTCACTGAATGAATGAGAACCTGAATTTCCTCTTATTTCTCTAGCACAGACCATCATGGACTCATAAGCCATGGCAAAACATTAAAAATAGGTGATTTTCATCATTTTCCAATTAATCTTATTTAATACCTTTTTTTCCCCCCTACAAACCAATGCAAATGCCAGTTTCTCTCTCCCCAGGGAATAATAGATTTCAAGAGCTTGATTTTATTGGGAGTTCATTTTCAGTTCAAACCAAGTGTCAGCAGAAGTCAAGCTTTTCTGCTTTTTTTCCTTCCTTTTTCTAAGTTAGATGGCTGAGCCTTATCTACAGAGGAATGTGCCTTGCTCATTGCTGCTGCTGCAGCCCCCAAGACCCATCAATGTCTTCATGTGGGGTTCCCAGGTGGATTAGACAACCTGACTAGTCTGTGGATTTCTATAACTAGAGACGAGATGAGCAGAAGGAAAAGTACACTGGGGAGTTTTAATATAACTCAGGGAACTAGTAATTTATTCTGTGGCTGATATTCTCTGCTTTAACCCTCACTTGGGAGGGAGTCTAGGGTGACGACTATGAGCCACACGCCTGACCCTGAACCTCGGTTACAGTCGGCACCTTGGGTGGCCTTGTCCAGACTGTTGTGTCCATCTGTAAAGTGGAGATAAAACCAGAGCTCCGTCATAAAGTGGTCGTGAAGACTAAAGGTGACCATTCATCCAGTGAGTGCATGTGAGCTGTGGCCGAGACCAGGCTGCCCATCAACGAAGACTGCCCCCACTCACCTGCTGGTGGACTTGGGAAGCTTATCACAGGCATCATTCCTGGACCTTCCCAGTGTGAGTCCGATCCAGAAGGTCCTATGTGGGCCTTTGAGCTGCATCTAGACTATGTTGCCCCAGTGACTGGTGGATCATACATGGCCTGGACTTGGAGTGACACAGAGCTAGCATGTCACCTTCTAAGCAACTGTGAGAGGCGAGTGTAGAATCCTTCATTCCTACTCTCTGATTATTCTCTGAGCAAAGGCTATAGGCCCACGGGAAGAAATTCTGCTTTCAGGGACCCAGGATGGTGTTGGCAGTGTTTCTGGATCCCCCATGATTAGGATCGTTCATCCTGCATCTTTAAGTTTCCCCCAGACCCAAGCAGTCACCTCATGACCTCAGGAAGAGGCTCCTTAGATACGTATGTGACACAGGGCGATGGGAAGAAATTTAGACTTGGAAGTCAGAATAACAAAGGTCTGGACCCACTTTTGTCATTCGCTCCCTCCTCGTGCTTACAGGAAGGGAAGGAGAAGAGCAGGGGAGAGGCAGAGACAGAGGAGAGAGACCGCATTCAGCCTCTGGCCTCTGTTAAAAGTAATGCAACAGCTTGTGTCTCCAAGGCTCTCTTGTGAGGTTTAAAGGAGATGTGTGAAGTGAGCAATGGACACACCCTAAGTGCCGGCTTCCTTCCTGGGCTTTTTCTTTAACTAAAGCCCAGTCGATTAACACTTAGTGACATGCACAGATCTTTATTGCCGTTTAATTGGTGTCCATGTCACCATCTTGTCTTGTGTTAGATCGTCAGCGTCCTGAGATCCAGACCTGTATATCAGCCCCTTCCTGTCTCCACCACCCATCCTTGCATTTCCCCGCAGGCTCAGCTCTCATTCTCTGTCCCTGTGAATTCTCAGCTGTCCAAAGTGATAAGAGAGGAAGCAATAAACAGACCACAGATTCAGTTCCTGACTCAAGAGGCAGGATTATTGGGCAAGTCAGGGCTGCGTAGTTCAGGTTCACTGGGAAATACCATGTGATGCCCCACTGGTTGCCAAAAAGTATAGACAGGGGACCTCCCAGAAGTGGCCAGGGTTGCCAGGAGCTGGAGGCATCGCTCTGCATTTTCTGTACACTGTGCCCAGGCCCCATTTTTACTATGCAAGTGTGTTTGTCAAGACCCCAGTGAATGCCTGCTGCAGAGGACCCCACTCTCCTGCTGCAGAGGACCCCACATGCTAGGTGGGAAGCCTGCCCCCACTCCCCACACGAGACTCACTCTAGGAATGCATGACTTGGAAGAGGAAAATCATTTCACATACACACTGAAGGCATGCAAATATTTGTTGAAGGAAGAATGCGGAGCCTAATCATTTGTGTGTGTATCTCTTGAGGGTATGCGTTAAAATGAGCCAACGACCTCTCATAAGAACTACAGCGTTTTCTTGAAAACATATTGTGCACCAGTCAGAGCAAGACTTAAATATCTTTGGGTAATTTAAGAGCTGAGTTTCTAAATGGGAGAGTTCTGAGTCTGCCCTTTAGAATCTTTGCTGTACCGAAACCGTCTCGAGGTGTCTGGGTTATACATTGTGATGAACTTCCCTGGTAGCTCAGGCAGTAAAGAATCCATCTGCAATGTAGGAGACATGGGCTCAATCCCTGGGCAGGGAAGATCCCCTGGAGAAGGGAATGGCAACCCACTCCAGTATTCTTGTCTGGAGAATCTAATGGACAGAGGAGCCTGGCGAGTTACAGTCCCTGGGGTCGCAGAGTCAGACACGAATCAGCGAGTAGGCTCCAGGCTGCTTCGACTTCTAGGAAAGACGACGCGTCTCAGTCTGACCTGGGTCCTCATCACAGCGACCTCCTACCTCCCCCTCATCAGCCCACAGTGCTGAGGGATTCTTCTAGATTTCTTCTTTCCTCTGTCCCAGAAGTTCTAACCCTGACGCTAAGCTAATGTCTTAAAGAAAATATTGGTTTCTAAACCAGAGAAAGAGTCTCTTTCTCAGCAGTCAGGGAACTCACTCTGATCCATGAACACACACTGCCTATTTCTCCTTCCACCCATAAACATTTGATTTATACTCATTGAAACAGGCTAGCTTTACAAGAACACATGAAAGGGTTTTTGTCATAACTGAAACTTTCTGTGGCTGAAATTTAACTCATTTTTCCCCCCAGATAGATCACAGTCACATGGATCTGTCACTGGTGACTGATCCCCTGTCCCTGTTAAGTCAGCTCCTGTATTTCTGACTTTAGGGTTTAGCCCATTTACTTTGTGCTGGAGCCTTAATCTCTCCCCAAAGACAAAAGGCATTATTTTGCACTGTCCCGTGACCTGTTCTACTAAACCATACCATTTTCCCACCTCCAAGCAAGTTTCAGGATACACTGAAATAAGCCATCTCCCCCGGCCCATAGGAGCCCTTGTAATTTCATTTTAATTTATGTTGTTGCTGTTCAGTCTGTCAGTCATGTTCAGCTCCTTGTGACCCCATGGACTGCGGTACTCCAGGCTTCCCTGTCCTTTACTATCTCCCGGAGTTTTCTCATACAATGTCCATTGAGTGGTGAGGCCATTCAACCATTTCATCCTCTGAAGCCCCCTTTTCCTCCTGCCCTCAATCTTTCCCAGCATCAGGGTCTTTTCCTATGAGTCGGTTCTTTGCATCAAGTGGCCAAAATACTGGAGCTTCACCTTCAGCATCAGTCCTTCCAGTGAATATTCAGGACTGATCTCCTTTAGAATGGACTGGTTGGATCTCTTTGCAGTCCAAGGGACTCTCGAGAGTCTTCTCCAACACCGCAGTTCAAAAGCATCAATTCTTCGGCACTCAGCTTTCTTTATGGTCCAACTCTCACATCTTTACATGACCACTGGAAAAACTGTAGCTTTGACTATAGGGGCCCACATTGGCAAAGTGATATCTCTGCTTTTTAATATGCTTTCTAGCTTTGTCATAGCTTAGAAGAGCTACGACAAGACGCAAGCGTCCTTTAATTTCATGGCTGCAGTCACTGTTCACAGTGATTTAAATTTATAGTAACAGTAATACCGATGATAACAACAATAGAATTTATTGCTTATAGAGCAGAATTGAATGTTTTTATAGACATAGTCTCCACTGGACCCATAAAGAAGGCAAGAAAGAGAACCTTGATCAATTAGGTAAACAATACAATTTTTAAAGTTTCTTCTGAGTCAGAAATCTGTCTTTTTCTTCCTCGATTATAACAACTTTATATGACCACTTAAGTTAGTTTATATCATTCATCTTATTTTTCCTGAGACAGAAATCATTACTAACTTCTCTACACCAGCTAGTTCCAATGGAATCTGCCCAGACAGTGCATCTATTCTGGATACTGTAGACAATCTCGTCCACCTTTACCCTCCTCCCCAAAGCCTTTCATCCTCCTGTTCCTAGGGACCCTCGGGCCTGCGGCTGCGACTTTTCCAAGATCCTGAAGTGTCTGCTTCCACATTTCCAATTCTCACTTTCTTATCCCACATCTTTTTGACTTAAACTGAAAGAAAGCTTTTATCAGGGCTAGTGTTTTTTCTACACCACACAATAAAGTTTATATTGGGTAGAGCAAAGGTTGGAGACTGAGCAGAGGCTTGAGGCTTTAAGACCTGAGTCCACAGAGCTGGAGCAGTTTTAAAAGCAGGGTCCCCAGTTAGAGTTGTTGCCACGGCCTGCTAATGAAAAACAGACCTGCTTCGAAGACATGTTTTAGTCCAAGGAATCTGTTTGCAAGAGGCAGCCAGATGGCAGCAGGGCTGAAGTCTGGGCCATTTTGATCTGTCCTGGTACCATTGGTTATTCCCTTCACTAATCTGGGTCTCAGTTTTTGCTGGAAAAAGATGAGGCAGGAGGCAGATGCCCCAGCCACCCACCCAGGCTAAAACCATCAGAGATTTATTCTCTATTGACCGAAACTCCAAGACAAGAACGGCAGGACAGTTAAGGGAGGAGGCTGGACCTTGCACAGACCACATATTTCTTGTTCCAAACTCAGGAGACCTCACCAACCACACATGCACAGAAAAGGCTTCTAGGATGACAAGGGGGAGTTATGTCAAAGTATGTTCTCCCCAGATACCTTTTCGGTAGGATCCATCTTGGCTGAGAGATACAGAAGCACACATGGGAGGACCCTGAGATATACCAAATGTGGACTGTGAACCAGGCAAATCAGAATGACTGACGAAAGGAAAATTGGAAGAAATATCTCCCCCCAAAAAGAAATATCCCATAAAAGTAATTCAAACCGCCACAATGGTATGTCTCAGTGACGCGCTCTCTGAGTCTGCCCCTATGTCAATCCACATGTATCAAACTCTTTTTCCTCTTAATAAATACTTCATTTGTTTCACTACCTTCTGTCTTTATGGGAATATCTTTTCTGCAAGGTTGAAGGGCCAGGACCTTTGTCACTGGCCACTGGTCTAACAGCTAGGATCTGGTACTCTTATCTCCACAACCCAGCTCAGCCTCCGGCTGGGAACCCAAGCCCCGTTCCGAGCCATTGCAAGCCAAGGCCACCTGAGACCGAAAAGGGGAACATTTGTAGGCTGCTTTTCAAACCTAAGAATCTACACGATCCCCTGACCACAGCGTTGTTGCTGTTCAGTGGCTCAGTCAAGTCCGACTCTTTGTGACCCCGTGGACTGCAGACCAGCAGGCTTCCCTGTCCATCACCATCTCCCACAGTTTGCTCAAACTCATGATCATTAAGTCAATGATGCCATCCAAATCTTATCCTCTGCCCTCCCTTTCTCCCTTCGCCTTCGAGCTTTCCCAGCATCAGGGTCTTTTCCAATGAGTCTGCTCTTCACATCAGGTGGCCTAAGTACTGGAGCTTCAGCTTCAGTATCAGTCCTTCCAATGACTATTCAGGACTGATTTCCTTTAGGATGGACTGGTTGGATCTCCTTGCAGTCCAAGGGACTCTCAAGAGTCTTCTTCAACTCCACAGTTCAAAAGCATCAATTCTTCGTAAAGGAGGATTAACCCAGAAATCCAAAAGTGCTCCTATTTTTGTTGTGATGAGCATGGCTCTGTTTTTGAATCAAGGTTCTACTGTATGGCTCAGTGTGGCTGTGCTTACTGGGATCAAACTGCACTCAGGGTGGGAGAAACCTCTGGGGCAGAAGCTGAAAGACACAAGGGGAAGATACAGGGAATGTGAAAGCTACTCAAAGTTAGATAAATTTCAGATGCAAAGAGATGTTCTGTATAATTTAAAATTAACAAGCAGACAAACAGAAACAGTAAAAGAAAATGGAGCTCCTTAGCAAAGCCGTCTAAGTAAATCCCCTTTCCTGCTCACTGAGCAGCCTTTACTCTATGAATAAACTTTGCCATCTTGATGAGAAAACAGCTCTTATCAAAGTAAATGATGCAGGAATCTCTCCTGCAGGTGATTTCAAAAGATGTGGCCAACAAGTGAGTGAAGCTGAGAAAACATATTCTTGTTTTGTTTTTCTTTGGATTTTCAAATGCTCCTTTCACCTTGCCCAAGGAAGTGTCATTCAGTCATTTTCCAGGGATGACTTGTAAAATACCATACAAGGAAGTTGAAATAAATTTAGAGATCTTGGCCATCAAATTTATCAATACTATAATTGATTTCTATTCAAAGCTAGATGATGATCACAGTTTGTGCTTATGGCTCTCAATTTATGAAAACAAAGCTGCCAACTTTTTCAGTAATGAATTTTATTTTTTAAACTGAAATGCCTTTCTTAGGGTATGGGTAATAACTCTGAATATAACCTCAAGTTAAAGGTAAAAAAGCCTGTTAAACCATGACAGCTTTTCTTGATAAGTATGTGTGTGTTTGTGTGTGCATGTTTAGTCGTGGCCAACTCTTTGAGACCTCATGAACTATAGCCCTCCAGGCTCCTCTGTCCATGGGATTCTTCATGCAAGAATACTGGAGTGGGTTACCATTCCCTTCTACAGGGGATCTTCCCGACCCAGGGATCGAATCCTTGACTGCTACATTGGCAGACAGATTCTTTACCACTGCACCACCTTGAAATAATGTTTCAAGAATATACATCATAAGATAAATATATATGTATTTATATATAGCATATATTAAATTAGATGTGTGTATTTCTATATGCAATACTTAATATATTAAAAATATATGTAATCAGCTAAATTTGACTCTCTGGAATAAAAAACATTTTGCTTAAAAGAAAATTTTCCATATTGATCCTTACAAATACCTCAAATGATGCAACAGCTTGAAGTAACACATTGAACTAATAAGTGTCTTATCACAGAATGTATATCTTTCTAGACTTGTAGACTCTCACATATATTCAGTTGCAGTGGTAAATCATTCCTTCATTTGCTTTAGGCTCCACTGAGATTTTCCAGATGTAGGGAGGAAAGAGAGAAAAGATGTCAGAGAAGAAAGAAAGCCTTCATCAATTCAATCAGAAATAATTCGTTCAATAATAAGGGTTTAGAGCATTTTAATGTCCGTTTATGATGTTAACGTATGTTAATTGGCATTTGCTGGCAAGACTTTCTTCTTTTTCACGACTTTTTAGTGGAAGTGGGGGAGGTGTGCTCTGCATTTGTTATTCAGTCCAGGACCTTAGGGTTTTGCTTTCCCAGGAAGACGACATTGTGATTTTAATGGAGGAGCTTACCTGGAAACAAAAGTTCAGGTCCTCCACCAGCCGCTGGGTTATCAACTCCAATTCCTGGTTTGAAGGGTCTCTTAAGCTCCAAGGCAAATCTTCCGCTTAAAGGAGGTGGGGGCAATTTTTCCACCTTTTTCTTCCCACAGGTCCAGAATCAAAAGCCAACATTAGCAAGTCTTATATATTTCCATTAAAAAAGTAGCATATATACTTTACTGAAAACGTAGGGAAAATATACATATATGTGTGTGTGTGTGTATGTTTTCATCGCTCAGTTGTGTCCGACTCTGTGATTCCGTGGACTGTAGCCTGAGGCTTGTCTGTCCACAGAATTCCCCAGGCAAGAATACTGGAGTGGGTAGTCACAGCCTTCTCCAGGGGATCTTCCCGACCCAGGGACTGAACCCAGGTCTCCTGTTTTGCAGGCAGATTCTTTAATGTCTGAGCCATCAAGGAAGTACATATATATATACAAATACACTATTCACTACCCAGAAAATCACTGCTGACACTTTAGTGTATTTCTGTCTTTATTCTTTTCCCCCACTTCTTTCCAGAAATACAATTGAATGGCCTACTTATTGACAAATAAACCAACCAAAGAAAAACTTACTATTTTCGTACAATTTTGTCACCAGCCTCCTTTCACTTCACAGTGTCCAAAACTTCTAAGAGGTGGGTGGCAGAAACACAAGGACTGCAGTGCCTTCACTGGGTGGGGCTGCTGTTTGCCTCCGCCTGCAGCTGCCTCCTGGGGCAGCTGGACTTTCCAGCAGGGATCCCTGAAATGTTACTAACCTGGGGGCTGTTCTGGGCAACCTCTGGGATCTAGCATCCGGCTTCCCCTGCAGTGGGAGGTCTGGAAATAATCTGAGACCCAGGAAAGCCATCATTCTAACTCTCAGAAAGAAAAAGGAGACCGTCTGTCTGTGCTGCTTTGACTTTGGATCCTAGGAGGTGGAGAGGGAGAGAGGAAGATAGAGAGGGGCAGAGTGGTCCAGAGAGGCCAGACCACGCGAGTTGGTTCTGTCGCAGAGGCTTCAAGTCCAAAACGGTTCCAGAGAACAAGATGAGGAAGCGGCGGACCTCAGCCCTGGGCCTCCCCCACGCTCCAGTGTGTGTGCCTCTGTGCCGCATCTCCAGGCTGGAGCTGACCTCCTGAAATCTGACCCCTCGGCGGCCACAGCCCTGCAAGCTCAAAGGCATCAGCGTTTGGGCCGGCTTCTCTGAGGCCAGCCTTCCCGAGGAGAGACAAGTCGAAACACTTTTGAACAGTAGTCTATTCAGCCCGGCTCCGCCGCGCCAAAGAAATAAATGTGTTACAGCTGTTGCGCGGGGGAGGCCGGCCCGCTGGGGACCGGGAGGAATTCCAGGACTCGAGGCGGGAGCAGCCGTGACTCCGCTGGTCTGGAGGCGGCTTTCTGGTGGGGCTGATGGAGGCGCGTCCATCTCGGGGAGATGGACGAGGACCATCCACGCATCTGCCTCGTGACAGCTGCCGGCACCACTTCCACCCGCTTCGGGGTTTATAAATAGGTGCCTGTGTACGTTGAATGCAAAGGAATACAGCTAATGTTCTGGCATTAATTTAAAGTTTGGATCGCGGGGTTTTGTTTTTTTTTTGTTTGTTTGTTTTTTTCCTAATTCTTAAGAGCACTTTCTTTCCCTGCAAGATCTCTACGAGGTGAGGTATAGCATAGCAAACCAGTAACAGCAGACAGATGAAACCCAAAACAAAACCCCAGTGGCTGCATCCTTGATTGTGAAACACAGTTTTACTTTGTGTGGTGCCCATTTACACTGATGTCAAGATCATTGAGATGTATTTTAAACAATTCTTTGGTTACATTAATTTTTTTTTGATGCACAAAACCATCATGAAAACATTGTAATATCCAAAATGCTATAAATTATTTTAAGAAATCTCTAGTTTTAAAGGACACATATTAAGAACTAAGTTTTGTAATTGTTATTGTTTTAGTTTGCTAGTTTAAAGATAACTATTTCTGACTCCTGTAGAGGAAGAGAACATTTTAAAATAGAAACTGTAAATATTCCAATAAATGTTTCTTTTCCAACTTTATTATTCTATCTTCCATTTAAATTTTGTTTTTCACTGCTTAAGAGGACTTTTAGTTTTAAGAGGAAATGTAATTTTTATGACAAAGTGATCAAGAAATTTAGCTATTTTCTGATTATTTAAGCTATTTCATGCATTTATTTATTCAAGAACATGACACCACCAGAGATATGTGTATCTAAAATAATATGTGTGTGTAAGGGTGATACAGTGTGTGCATGATGTGGTGTGTGTGTGTATATGTGTGATGCTGTGTGTGTGTGATGGAGTGTGTGTGTGTGATGTAAGTGTGATGCAGCACATGTGTGTGTGATGCACTGTATGTGATGTGTGCAATGCCTTGTGTGTGTCTGATGGAGTGTGTGTTTGTGTGATGCTGTGTGTGTGTGATGGAGTGTGTGTGTGATGTAAGTGTGATGCAGCATATGTGTGTGTGTGATGCACTGTATGTGATGTGTGTGATGCCGTGTGTGTGTCTGATGGAGTGTGTGTATGTGTGATGCTGTGTGTGTGTGATGGAGTGTGTGTGTGATGTAAGTGTGATGCAGCATATGTGTGTGTGTGATGCACTGTATGTGATGTGTGTGATGCCGTGTGTGTGTCTGATGGAGTGTGTGTATGTGTGATGCTGTGTGTGTGTGATGGAGTGTGTGTGTGATGTAAGTGTGATGCAGCACATGTGTGTGTGTGATGCACTGTATGTGATGTGTGTGATGCCGTGTGTGTGTCTGATGGAGTGTGTGTATGTGTGAGGCTGTGTGGGATGCAGGATGTGTATGGATGTATGGTGCAGAGCATTTGTATGTGGTGCAGAGCATATATGTGTGTGTGTGATGCGGTATATGTGTGTTTGTGATGCAGTGTGAGTGATGTTGTGTGTATGTGTGTGCAATAGAGAGTTAGTGTGTCTGTTGGCAGAGGGAATACCCAGAGAGCCCTGGCTCGCCTCTCCAGCCGTTTATACTCTGGTCCCCGCGTGCGTGCCCTTTAGGATTTTCCAGGGCCTCCCAGCCCCCACGTGAGCAGCATATTTCTCTCCGCCTACCCTGTCTCCCAGATCAGGCTTGCCACTCAGGTTCTGTGAGCTCTGTCACGGAAGCTGTTTAATGATGTATTAATAACTGTTCTGATGCAGAAGTAAGCCTTCCCTGCCTGTCACCAGGGAGGACTGAGCTTATAAAGCACAGCGTTCACCATCGCCATCGAGGCTGGAAGCGTTCCCACACAACTCCGTGATGCCGAAGCCTCTCCCCCATCAGAAGCACAAAGGTTCAGAAACGAGTTTATCCCAGTGAAGCCATTCCCACACACAGTCTTCCTGCTCCCATCAACATCATTCAGTTTCCTTTTCAGGGACGCAGATTTCATCTGCTTCTGAGCGGCTTCCTCTCTAAGTCTGCTTTGGTGGGTCACTTTTCCTGCTTCGAGATGTTCCTGTCTCTTGCCCTGCACAGACTGAAGTCATCTTTTTAGCCAGCAACTTAAGTCCTTCTGAAATACTCTAAGTAAAGGATGTTTCCAGTGTTATCACTTACCGCTACCCAAGGGTAACTTCCAGTCCAGAGGAAACCACTTAAACATCCTCCCTCTTCGATTTCTTCTACCTGCACATCAACCTCACACCACCCTCCTCACCAGATCTGTGGCTCCAGGAAAGTACGCTCGCCTGCTTTCCTCCTGTTCTCTTAAATCTTCCCTGAAATCAGCACAGTGGACCATCTTGGGCACCTCGACCAGCCTGGAGCATTCAGGATGCAGCTGTCACCTGAATCTGCATCCTTGGTCTCCCCACCCACATGGGTCCCTGAGGAAGTGAATGATTGCTGTGACTTCCTGTAGTTAACAGCCCTTAGGTGTGTCTACTTTCACAACCACAATGGCTTATCACAACACAAATAAGAGTATGCCAAGCACAGAACAGTTGTAAGAAATATTATATATACATAGAGATACAGGTGAAGAAAATATCTCAGACAGGAATAAAGGATACTGTATAAAATGCTGCATGCAAGTGTGCTAAGTCATTTCAGTCATGTCCAACTGTTTGTGACACTATAGACTCTAGCCTGCCAGGCTCCATGGGATTCTCCAGGCAAGAATACTGGAGTGGGTTGCCATGCCTTCCTCCGAGAGATCTTCCCAACCCAGGGATCAACATTGCATCTGTTATGGCTACTGTATTGGCAGGGTAGTTCTTTACCTGGGAAGCCCCATATAAAATGCTACTTATTCGATGGGAAATTGATCACTGGAGTTTGCAACAACAAGGGCATTGATAACTTTGAGAACTATTTCCTTAGACTGATGGGAGCAATAGCTTGACCTCGATGACCCCAGATGGGCCATAAGAAGACACTCTGGACATCAAAGGAGGTAGACAATAGCTAAAGGGTTTGCAGTAAAGAGGGGCAAAAGAAGTGGAGTGGTAGTTGGAGGGGGTGTAGGAGTCAAGAGAATTTTTTAAGGGAGAGAAAATATAGCATGTTTGTACATGAGTGGAATGATACAGGGGAGAGAAAAAGTGGATGATTTACTCAAAATACAATGATATTTACAAGTAGACAACAGAGCAGCAGATCCAATTCCTCAGGGCTTGCTCTAGGAGGTGGACAGATCACTCATTGGAAGAGGAACAAAGGTGAATGTGCAGTTTCCTGGATATGTGTCAGAAGGATGTGGAAACTCTCCTCTGGTTCCCTCCTTTGGTTTCCCTGGGACTTTTGTTCCATGGTCCACCATGGGTACCAAAATCCACAGGTGCTCAATTCCTAAAGTTGGCTCTTTCCTCTGTATCCTCCACACTACATCAGTGGATTAAATCAACCACAGAACCTGTAGCACTGTATTTAAATTGAAAACAATCTGCATATAACTCGACTTGTAAAGTCCAAAGCCATACTGTTCAAGGGTGGGCTGTCTTTTTCTCAAGGATGCAGGAGGTGAGGTCAGCAGCTGAGGATGAGGGTAGAGGAGGAAGTTCTAGAGGCTTGATGTGAAAGAGGAGCGAGGGACTCGTCCAATAAGAGCAAGGGCTAAGAAATCAGAACAGGACGGTGAAGGAGCCATGTGAAAGCGCTCAGCTCAGTAGATCAGTCGTGTCCGACTCAGCCACTCCATGGACTGCAGCACGCCAAACGTCCTTGTCCATCACCAACTCCCGGAGTTTATTCAAACTCATGTCCATCATGTCAGTGATGCCACCCAACCATCTCATCCTCTGTCATTTCTCCTTCTCCTCCCGCCTTCAATCTTTCCCAGCATCAGGGTCTTTTCCAATGAGTCAACTCTTTGCATCAGGTGGCCAAAGTATTGAAGTTTCAGCTTCAACGTCAGTCCTTCCAATGAATATTCAGGACTGATTTCCTTTAGGATGGACTGGTTGGATCTCCTTGCAGTCCAAGGGACTCTCAAGAGTCTTCTCCAACACCACAGTTCAAAAGCATCAATTCTTCTGCACTCAGCTTTCTTTACAGTCCAACTCTCACATCCATACATGACCACTGGAAAAACCATAGTTTTGACTAGACGAACCTTTGTTGGCAAAATAATGTCTCTGCTTTTTAATATGCTGTCTAGGTTGGTCATAGCTTTTCTTCCAAGGAGCAAGCGTCTTTTAATTTCATGACTGCAGTCACCATCTGCAGTGATTTTGGAGCCCCCCCAAAATAGTCTCTCACTGTTTCCATTGTTTCCCCACCCATTTGCCATGAAGTGATGGGACCAGATGCCATGATCTTAGTTTTCTTAATGCTGAGTTTTAAGCCAAACTTTTCACTCTCCTCTTTCATTTTCATCAAGAGGCTCTTTAGTTCTTTGCTTTCTGCCAAAGGGTGGTTTCATCTGCATGAAGAGCTCAACAAATTTCTATCATTGTAAAAAAAAAAAAAAAAAACCCCAACGACAACTTTTTTGTTTCTCTATTTCCCTTCACAGCAAAACTTCATGAATATTTTTTTCTATGCTAATCATCTCCAGTTACTCTCATTCCATTCTGTCTCGAACTCACTTCCCTTAACCTTTCATCCTAAGAGCTCCAAGAAAACTGTGTACACAAGTCTGTTGCTGAATCCAGTTCTCAACATGGGCAGAAGCATCTGCTCCTTCGCTCCTCTGCCTTAGACCACAGCCTTCACCTGCTTCCAGGTGTCACGTGCTCTGGTCTGTTTCCTTCCTTCCTTACTGAACACTCTTTTTCTGATCCCTCCTCCTGCCCTCATTTCTAAAAGTGTGCCCCAGAGTTTAGTTCTCACATCCCTTCCCTCTTCCCCACATGGTCCCTCTATAAGCAATATTACCCAGAGCCTTGCTTTAAATACACGTGTGCTTAACTGATGGATTTCTATATTTGGTCTGAACGTCTCCTCTGAATTCCAGATTTATATCTCATCTTTGTACTTGACATCTCCCTTTGGGACACAAGCAGGCCTTAGGTCCAAACCTGCTACTCCTGAGTCTTTCACACACTGATAGAGTGCTATGGGTTAAATACTTTCGAGATTTTCTCACATCGATAAAGTGCTATGGGTTAAATGCTCTCGGAGTCTTTCTCACATGGAAAGAGTGCTAGGGTTTAAATTATGTCTCTCCCAAATTTCTGTGTTGAAGTACTAACCCCTGCAGTTTCAGAATGTGACTGTACTTGGAGATGGGCTCATAGCAGATTGGTTTAGTTGAAGTGAAGTTATACTGGAGTAGATGGGCCCTTAATCCAACATAACTGGTGTCCTTTTAAGAAGAGGGACATTTGAACACAGGCACACGGGGAGAAGACTGTGTGAAGATGAAGGCAGAGACCGGATGATGCAGCAGAAACACAAGCAGAAACCCACAAGCAAAAAGCTGAAGCCGGTGGGGAGACCTGGACAGTCATTCTGTGGGGCCTTGTTACAGCAGCCAGAGGAAGCAGATGTGAATGATAACTCCATCCTTCTAGCTGCTCTGCGCCAGACCCCTCAGACTCATCCTCTCGTCCACCCACATCCAACACACCTGCAAAGTGGGACCACTTCTCACCTTCAGCTCTGCGGCTTCTGCCCTGCACCACAGCCTAGAACCCAGCCAACACCTCTTACCCAATCTGCCTGCTCCTCCAGTTTATTCTTCAGATGGCACCCGAACCATCCTTTTGAAATTTGCCAGGTGGCATCACTACAGTTCTCAAATCCCAGTCACCCCTGCCTTGCCCTTCAGAATGGTCAAAATCTTTCTAACGGAGCACATGGGACCTCCTTTGGCCCAGCCCACAGATTTCACCCCCATGACCCTTGGGGTCAGACATGGTTCCAGCTATATCAGTCTCATCTCTGCTCTGCCGGGAGCGTTTCCAAGATGACTGCACATCGGGGGTTCATACTTGCTCTTCCCTCTGCTGAGAGCTCTCTTTCCCATCTTCCAACCCCCATGATGAGCTTTGGCCCCAAATAGCTGCATCACTGGCTGGCTCCCTTCCCCCAGGTTACTTGCTGTGTGTCCCTCCAGGTACACACACAGCATCTCCTGCTGGCCTCCTGCTTCTTCTGTGGTCCTGTGTTCCTTGTATTTCCCTCATTCCCTGAGCCACCACCTGCCACACAGCCCACTGGACCAAAGCACGTGCCTACCTGCCTCCCCACTGGAACCTAAGCTCCATGAGGGAAGGGTCCTTCCCTCCTTCACTGCTGCACTCAGTGAATGAATGGACAACAAGGGGCTGCTCAAAACCGTTTCTCTCTGCTTGCTCAAGAGTTTGCACGCTAGACATTAATCACATCTGTCCAGGGGCCTCACACACAAGCACGCCCATCTCTTCAAACTGCTGTCATCCTAGCCTCCTTGGTACCATTTCTGTGAGTCTCCGAGGAGAAGTCAAAGAGTGAAGAGTCTCGAAATCGGGCTTTTCCCTGATTGTTTCCAGCCCAGGGCACAGCCCCCTGGAGAACTAAATCTACAGTTCACCTTTTAGACTGAACGATGATGCTTTATGGGCTGTAAAAGGCAGCTTTTAAAAAGATGATCTATTAGATCATTAACTATTCCATAACAGTCCTCATTTGAAAGTCAGCTGAGTTTTCAAAGCAATTTCTTTAATTACTTTCTCATGTTGGAGCCCAAATTGTAACATTTGGAATTTTGCAGTGATTTCAGTTATATTTGTATTTCATTTGCTGAAACCCCATGGACAGAGGAGCCTGGCAGGCTACAGTCCATGGAGTCGCAAGAGTCGGACACGACTAAGCAACTGAATGACAACAAAATATTCCAAAAGAAGAATGGCCAGCATAGGAACAGTTTGGATTCTGCATATTTTGAAATAATTTTTAAAGATGATTCCATCGCCAACCTTTCTAGCAGAACTTTCACCGTGGTATGACTTTCCAAGCCCACTTGGTTTTTCTTGTCTTGCTAAATTCACCCCAGCATTTAATGATGTTCAGGAGGATAAGGCCAGAAAATAGACCCTATCACCCCAATGTCTACTTTTTTTTTCCCATTGAGTTGAGTGGGATCATTTGCACTGAAAATTAACCATGGTTTTTGCTGTTATTGTCTTTTTAATGTTGTGTGAGCAGTAAACACAGCCTTTGTCTCATCATTCTTGGGGGATTTGGTGAGAAAGGGAATGGGACTTCTGTCTCAAAGTCTTCTTGAGCTGTCATCATGGTGCGAAGGTGATGGCTTCCATCGCGCAGGAAACCTACTCATCACTACCTGTTTGGAGTGGACGTGGCACCCTCAGGGCAAGGGGATGCTCAGATGTTCTCCGGTGTCAGAGGTGGCTTGTGGGCACAGAAACACAGACAGGCTGATTGAAAACCAGTTGGCTCCTGGAGAGGCCCATTTCATTATTGCTTCTTAACTACCCGGAAAAGGAGAGGCCCCCAGACCTGTTATTTTATAGCTGGAATGGTTCCTTGGGTCCCCAGCTTCATACCGATTTATTAATTTGCTCCTTTTTTCCAACTATAAATGACTTTGGAGGCAAGCTCCAATTTTTCATATTTTAAATAGCATAAGGCATCAGGCTAACATGTCAGCAGTGCAAAGGAACACAGCTACAAAGTGGATTAATATGTATTATCTTTTTGTATGTCAACATGACATCATTAAGGGCATTCATAACAAAGGCTAATTTGTCTTCACCGATATCTTTAAAAACAACAAGGGTAGGAACTGGAGCTGATGCAGGTCTTAAATATTTACTCAATTTATTTCTGGCCAAGAATGCTGCAAATAAGGCTCTGGTTAAATCCAATAAATCACACATGTAGTAATTATTAAAACATGTGTACCACCTCATCAGAATTAGTACTAAATATTAAAATATGCAGGTGGCTATTTTGTCTTTTGACTTTTGGCAAGAGAGCTGCTAGTATCCCAGGCTAATTCCATGGAAATATTTCTTTGGGCCTCCTTAAAAGACCAAATAGTAAATCTTAATTTAAAATAGGCATAAAGGTTTGATTTGTAGCACAGAGTCCCCCAGATGTGAAGTACACCATTTACAAAAGAAAAAAGTACAAGAGACATGTCAGGGTCAGGAGTTCTGAGCTACAGAAGGGATGCTACCCCAGTGCCAAGAGGAGGTACCATCTACAGAGAGAACAGACAGAACAGACCCTACTGACTCACCCCATCGCTTAAACCACTGAACCACTTCCAAGTCATATTTAGTCCAGGTCAGCAGAGAGAATTTCTTTCCTCGGGTTGTGGAGAAGAAATACCAATTATGCCACTTCTCACTTGGCTCATCTGGTAAAAATAAACACAAAAATGATCTCCTTGACTTGGGACTGGACAAACCAAGGATGAGGAGCTCATAGTCGGAGCTTCCAAGAGCAATGTTGTAGTGTGACAGAAAGTGTCCAGTAACAGCTTAATTATTTCCACAATTTGAGCAAAAAAGCATGATTTCCATCTATGAAAGTCACAAGATTGTATTATTCTTTCCAGAGATACAGATATCAATTTATACAGCAGATGAGGCAAAGAGGAAAACAGGAGACCAAGGGGGAAAAGCAGGAAATGGATAGCTTCCCATTTCTTCCAAACTTATTGCACACATTCCAGAAGAGACCAAAGTTCAATGGACCAATAAATCGAAATGGATTTGAACGGGACACTGATTAATTTAATATTCTATGCCGTCATAACTTTACTGATGCAAAATGTCTTGGTACAAGTGCCCTTATAACATGCACCTGCCATTTTAGCTAAGAGAAGTTTAAATTCTGAACATCATTGCATCTTTTTCCAAAGACTGAAGACCATTCAGTTTCTTAAGTTTCTCGTTCTCTCCTTTGGAAGCACAGCAATTGTCATCCAGGACCAGATATTTTGATAGTAAGGCATAGGGGATTAAAAATAGCATAAAAATCTTGCTCTCCCTACTTTTTATTACAGAATGAGGTAACTTTATTGTTGGAGTTAGTCACAGAGGATGATACATGTGCTTCTCAAAGCACTGGTTAAACCCAAAAAGTATATTTAATAAAGTAAAAACTATTCAAAATTTTTCTCACCAGAGTTAACCAACGTTAACAACTGTGTACATTCACTGTCCACTTTCCTTGATATTCTCTGCAGTCAGTATCAGGTTGATGATTTCAATTTCCCAGGTCCAAATTATGTTTTTATGTTTTCTTGAGTGTACAATTTTTGTTGTTGTTGCTGTTGTTGTTGTTATCTTTTGACCATGCTTCATGGCATGTGGTATCTCAGCTCTCAATTGAGGATTGAACCCTTGCATCAGTAGCATGGAGTCTTAACCACTGGACCACCAGGCAATTCTCCTCTGCTTTCTTTTTAATAGCAGTACTCAGAGTTTCAATAATCAGCTTCTAGATGAAATTTGTCCTGAATCCACCTGGCCTGTGCAGATTTCTCTAGATCCTCAGCCTGCCAGATGCTGGGTGTGCAGGCCCCTCTCCTAACGGGTGTGTCTCCCCTAGGAGGCCCTCTGGGTGCCTGTCATCATCTGACACTTTTCTCCAGGTGGGAGTCAGGCACCAGCCCCCTGTCCGCCCACTCTAGACGCATCAGGTTCTCCTGAGAACACTCTGGCTCATCCCTGCCTGCTCTGTGGTTTCTGCAGCCTGGCAGTTGTGCAGGTGAGGCGGGGTGAGGCGTGGAGATGAGCTTCACATCCTGGCTGGTAACCCCAATCTCAAGAGGTGGGGGTCCCAAATCCCCCCACTTCTCTTGAGGAGAAAGGACCAGATACCAGGTAGCAATCTAAATTTATGCAAATTCCTTTAGAAAAATCACATCCCTGATCAATTTCAAGAAGTCTAATAAATATGCCAGAGGTGGAGACGAGGGGAAGGGGCAGTTTTGATCACCTGCCTGCAAGCCCTGTAGGAATGTGCCCAGCTTGTCTGCGTAGGCACTGTGGTCTGGGATCCTCAGCCTGACATTCTCAGCTGGAATTCCAGAAAAATGGGAGATGTTTCATTTACTCTCTTAACATATCTGGCTCCTTGATTTGGTTATATCATCATTCCTCCAGATAATGGATTCTACTGCCTGAAGGAACATCCTTGCAACTGTCATGACGCACGTAAAGAAGGACTTTAAACCTATAGGACTGAAGGGTTTACAGGACAGGATGTGCTGCTCAACAGGTTTCGTGTTTTCAGAGCTGCTCACCTGAGCCAAAGCCCTCGTGGTCAATGGATGTTTGTGTTGTTCAGTCACTAAGTTGTGTCCAACTCTTTGTGACCCCATGGACTGTAGCCCACCAGCCTCTTCCGTCCATGGGATTTCCCAGGCAAGAATACTGGAGTGGGTTGCCATTCCCTCCTCTAGGGGATCTTCCTGGCCCAAATGTATGATTTCCATTCCCAGAGAAATGATGAACAAAAAGTCACTGCCCTGCCCCTCAACCCCCATCCTCCGCCCCTACCCGCCTCCCCAACTCCAGGCCCTCATGGGGATGGAAGCTTCCTGGAAGAGGATGAGCAAAGAGAACATTAGTATCGCCCACCTAGGAGGAGGGTGAGGGGTCTGGACCAGAAGACACATGGCCAGACAGGAAGGTGTGTCGCCCGCAATCATTAACAAAATGCATTGCTTACAGGATGCTACCTAGCCTGCAGTCACGGAAGGACCCCTTGATACTTTGATTTCTTTTTGAATATTCTTTTATCCTTTCAATATTTATGTTCTTGTTTTTCATTTATTCCTTTTCCCCTTATATTTGAAGAATCAGAAGTGTTTCCTCACACCTTTAGACTAGGACACTTTCTATAACTAGGGACACCCTAGAACCAGGAAGCTCATTGCACTGCGCTTGGGTATTTCTGAAATAAAACTACCTAGCTTGGGGCTTCTCCGGTGGCTCAGTGGGTAAAGAATTTGCCTGCAATGCAGGAGACACAGGAAATGCAGCTTCCATCTCTGGGTCAGGAAGATCCCCTGGAGAAGGAAATGGCAGCCCACTCCAGTATTCTGGCCTGGGAGATCCCATGGACAGAGGAGCCTGGCGGGCTACAGTCCACGGGGTCACAAAGAGTTGGACATGACTGAGTAACTGAGCACAGTGGAGTCCACTACACTCTCCAAAACATCCCAAGATTATAATCCCTTATGGATCTAGTTGGAACAACTATGGAACAAAGTTATTATTGGTATCATTCAAGTCCACTTTGGAACTGGAACAGAGCTGCAAAAGAACTCAGGGCCTCCGGATGTTTTAATGTTTTTGATCAGAGAAACCAATCAATTAACAGGTTTGGAAACCTTCCAGCCATTGGACTGAGAGGCCCAGGAGCCCAGCCCGGCCAGCAGCTCCGAGGTGTCCAACCCCAGGCCTCATAAATCCACTGGGCTGCACTTCCTGCTGCCACGCCTTCTGGTCCCTGGATCTTCAGGCTAATGTCTTTTCAACATGGGCCTGGCGGAAACCACCTCCTGGGAGAAAGCACAGCTTCTCTGTTCCTTTTCCGCTACATCTCAGATTATCACCGTGTCTTACACATCCTCACCTTCCTAAAAATGTTCTTATTACAGTGGAGCCTGGCAGACATGGATTTTCATTTGCATGTATGTGATATCACACTGAAAAATTCACAGCTCCTCAGAAGTAGGGTTTAATGATATGCACTGTTGGCTTCTTTCCAGGATGGGGCTTAGTAACTCATGCCAAAGAGTGGTAAGATGGAGACAGAATGACAGCTTTTTTCTTTACATCTGAGCATGGGAACTGTCATTTTTAATGAAAAGAATTCTGTTTGCAGCTTAGTGACCTCTGTTCATTTCACAAAATCATTGCTGCAAACATCCCAAGGACCTGTGCCCTTTCAGTCTATTTTGGTCAGTGGAAAGTTGGTGACAGATAAAGACGCATACTCCTTGAAAGGAAAGTTATAACCAACCTAGACAGCATATTAAAAAGCAGAGACAATACTTTTCCAACAAAGGTCTGTCTAGTCAAGGCTATGGTTTTTCCAGTAGTCACGTATGGATGTGAAAGTTGGACTATAAAGAAAGCTGAGCACCAAAGAATTGATGCTTTTGAACTGTGGTGCTGGAGAAGACTCTTGAGAGTCCCTTGGACTGCAAGGAGATCCAACCAGTCCATCCTAAAGGATCTCAGTCCTGGGTGTTCATTGGAAGGACTGATGTTGAAGCTTAAACTCCAATAGTTTGGCCACCTGATGCAAAGAGCTGACTCATTTGAAAAGACCCTGATCCTGGGAAAGATTGAGGGCAGGAGGAAGAGGGGATGACAGAGAATGAGATGTTTGGATGGCATCACCGACTCAATGGACATGAATTTGGGTGAACTCCAGGAGTTGGTGATGGACAGGAAGGCCTGGCGTGCTGCAGTCCATGAGGTCACAAAGAGTCGGACATGACTGAGCAACTGAACTGAACTAAAGCTTCTGTGATGGATGTCAGAGGAGCGATGCTGTTTCAGGGATCCCAACTGACTGGAACATGGGGCTTCCTCCAGGGCATCAGTAGGGAATTTTCATCTCTGGTGATAGTTTTGGAGAAGACCTGTGTTTGGTAAATTCTGTCTGATTAACTATTATTATTATTATTAGGGCTAATAGTGGGATGTTTCACAAACAAACTTGAGATGCACTGCTGGAGAAAGGATTTCCAAATCATTTTGGAGAAAACCCAGAGTGCTGACACAGGATTGGCCCACAAGCTAGCACCAGTTTCATAATGAACACGCCATGTGCTCCCATATGAGCACAAAATAGGGTTATTAACAGCACACTAATAAATTCAGGAAGCCCTCACCTCCCTGGCCGGCTCTGTGGATGAGTCCCTAGCCCCCGTTCGCAGAACCCCAGGTTCAGAGGCAACTCTGTTAAAAGCTACTGTGGACTGTGGACTGTGTACTTCGCACTTTCTGATATCTGATGCCAGCTGTCTGGCTCGGTTTCATCAGAGTGAACTCTCTATCCAACTGCTACCAGATGGCAGGCAACGCCTCGGCCGTCTGGGATAACCGCATCCGTGGGCAGAGCCTCAGATGCCGAGTGATGCTGAGTCTTCCTGATGCCGCAGCCAGTCCTGCCCCTCCTCCATACCCGCCCACCTCAGCCCACGCCCCACGATGACCTCTTTGCACTGCTGTTCCCTTTACCCCAAGCAAGATGTGGACACACCCACTTTCCTCTTAACAAATCAGACTTCAGATCCAGTTTTGAGGAATGTCATCTTGAGCAGTATAATGGTCCATGGGTAGATTACCCAGAGTGGCCAGGCTCCTTCAAGACAGAATGGGCTGCTCCACTTTGCCATTGTGGTGGGCTGGTTGATTTGCAGCCTGGGGTTAGGGTGCTGGTTAAGGTTAGTTTGACAGTAGGTAGCAGCAAATAGGATATATTGAGTGCCTTTCCTAGGAATGAGGCCTATTACCTATTTAGCTGAGCATCTCTGAGTGATCTGGGTAGAAAAGACAAGAATAAATGATATCAAATTAAGTAGGGGCTCTTAATTGTGTAATGTTGTCCTATCCAATACAGAAGTCACTGGCTTTATGTATGATTGTTTAAACTTAAATCAAATTAGATTAAAATTGTATTCCTCCATGATACCAGCATTTCAAGTGGTCAGCAGTCACACGTTCAACAGCCACATCAGACTGTATTTAAACAGAACACCCCAGAAGTCATGCCAGAAATTCATATAAGAAAGTCCTTATGTAGAGAATAGCAATAATTCTATTATTATTATGCATGCTTTAATCTAACCCCAATAATAAACTGTTTAGCTGATAAAAAATAAAGGCTATTTATAATTTGTTTTCTAAATATCTTAACACAGTGCCTGAAACCTAGTTGCCATAAAAATTATTATGTGTATATTTATATTTGTAATATGTAAGAACAGCCAATTTTATTTAGCACTTTACTGTTGGCTGTTGTGTCAAAGAGGCCACTCCCAAGCTACCATTTCACATTCTTCACAGATAACATCTGCTTTGCCCCAGTTGCTGCTGCCCCCAAAAGTCTTATTACAAAGACCAAAGGTCTGGCTAGACTGGTGGGGGAGGCAGGACCCCAAGACTCACCTGTGTCCAAGGTCTAACTTAAAAAGTAAAACAGGAAGAGCAATCCTTAGGAACTTGATGTAAAGAAAAGAGCAACATTATCTGTTGCTGGGTGGGTATAGCAGCCCAAAGGTCACACAAAGTCAAAACTTGAAAGGAATGGCTTCCATGTGCTCATTTAATTACGGCGGAAAAGGAATGATGAGTGAGTAAGGGCAAGCCTGGTAGAAATAGGATGAAAGAGCACATGTGCAGAAAGAAACTGATATGGCATAAAAGAAGGCCCTGTTACCCCCTAATTCAGGCTCAGTTCCAAGTTGCCCAAGGCTTGGGTGCTGTGGCTACATCCCTCCACATCTGTGCCATTGTCTCGACCTCCCTGGACTACCTTGACTGCGTCTTTATAACCTGCAGCCGTGGAGTCCTAACCAGAGCACATCTGGTAGTAGTGGGTGGCACAAACCCTAGGCACAAGACAATAGCTGCCCACTTTGGCTCCAGCCAGCTGCTTTTGTCTCTGAGTCAAGTACCTGAAAGATAAAACAGAAGCTACTGGAAAATGGGGACTTCCCTGTGGGCTCAGTGGTAAAGAATCCTTCTACCAATGCAGGAGACATGAGTTCAAGACCTGGGTCGGGAAAATCCCTTGGAGAAGGAGATGGTAACCTACCCCAGTATTCTTGCCTGGGCACTCCCATGAATAGAGGAGTCTGTCAGGCTATAGTCCATGGGGTCACAAAAGATTCGAAGATGTCTGAGTGACAAAACAACAACTGGCAAATGGGTGGATGCTCTATAGTTTGTAAAGACTTTGGTCCTGAATCAGTATTGAAAACTCCATACACTTGGTTTGGTCTGAAATATATGTGAAAACAGGAAGTTAGTCCTGTCCCTCTAGCTCAGGACAAAGCCTGGAAATTAGCTGGGCTAGGCTAACAGATAGCCCAAAATATACAAAGGTGAAAATTAAAGTTTATCTCTCATCCATGTAGTTGTCCAATGTGGGTGTTCCTAGTTGAGGTGGGTCTTTTCCTTGAGGGGACTCAGAGACCTAAACTTCTTTCATGTTAAGGATGTCAGTGTCACCTATATCTAGGTGGTAAAGAAGGAAAGAAGCCTGGAAGAGGCTCAGAGCTCCCAGAAACTTTGGCCACTTCCAGTGGTCCCTTGTATGTGAGTTCAGTCCCATTGGGGGACACTTACCAAATGGGAAAGTTGCAAGTCAGGCTGGGAAAAGTAGATCCTAGATGTTGTTCAGTTGATAAGTCATGTCCAACTCTTTGCAACCCCATGGACTGCTGCAAGACAGGATTCCCTGTCCTTCACTCTCTCCTGGAGTTTTCTCAAATTTATGTCCACTGAGTTGGTGATGCTATCAAACCATCTCATCCTCTGTTGCACCCTTCTCTTTTTGCCTTCAATCTTTCCCAGCATCAGGGTCTTTTCCAATGAGTCAGCTCTTTGCATCAGGTGGCCAAAGTATTGGAGTTTCAGTTTTAGCATCAGTCCTTCCAATGAATATTCAGGGTTGATTTCCTTTAGGACTGACTGGTTGGATCTCCTTACAGTCCAAGGGACTTTCAAAAGACTCTAGTTGGGCAACTATTATGAAAAGGGATGACTAGTACAGGTCATCTACTGGCCAGGTGCACAGTGGTACCTCTTCCATTGTTCTCTCTCTTGAACCCAGTCTTGGTATCCATTCTGCTTTTCAGTTCTCCCCATTCGTCAAGCAAAATAAATCCCAGTGAAGCAAGAAGAAAGGAGGCCTTTCACAAGAAACAGGAGCAATCCACCACATGGATTTCCAGTGCAAGACAGACTTGAAACCCCTTTACCTTCCACACCACAAATTCCATCTTTAAGAACACACCACATTTCCCCAGGACTGAAATACATCTCAGACAGTACCCTTTTACTGTGATGGATGGGAAAAGTGAAAGCTTAAACTCCTCGCTAAGATCTGGAGACACCACTAACTTTTACCACCTACAAAGGATTTCCATCCATATTAACATATTAGATCCTCACAGACATCAAGAAATAGGTATGATCATCACCATTTAATAAAAATCTAAATGACATCTCTAAGATGATTGCTGGATTTTACATCTCTGGGGGAAATGGGAATTCAGACCTTGGTCTTTCTACTCTAAACTGTGTACTCTTTCTACTAACCATAAACATCTTACTTTGGCCACAAGTCACTCGTGTTTTCCAAAAAGCTGCACAGAGCAGGGCAGCAGAAATCTGGATGTGAAGGTACCCAGTGGGCAGGATGGTAAGACAACTGGTTTCCAGGGCCCCTTCTCATCTGAAGTCTGTTGACTGGAGGAAGACTCCTAATGCAAAGATCATGTGTGTGTCTTTAGTTGTTTTAGTCATGTCCAACTGTTTGTGACCCTTTGGACTGTAGCCCACTAGGCTCCTCTATCCATGTGATTTTCCAGGCAAGAATACTGGAGCAAGTTGCCATTTCCTCCTCTAGGGGATCTTCACAACCCAGGGATTGAGCACACATCTCCTGTGTCTCCGGCACTGCAGCTGGATTCTTTACCCACTGAGCTGTAACGGCTTCCCTGGCAAAGGTCAAACCTCAGGGTGGTTGGGAAGCTCCTGAAAGGTGCCCGTGGGGAAGCTTCACCAGCTGATGATAATCACAGATCCTATCTTTGAGATTCTGATTGTTTGTTGTTTCACCCTAGTGGATGCATTATTATCGATTATTCTGAATGAATCAGACATTGGATTAAAAGGATTTTTGGAGCCCTTGTTTGTGGGTTTCATAAAAAGAGCACATTTTATTACTTTCTCCCTTCAAAGCACTTGCAACTTGTTTGGAACTGGAACAACAATGCATAACCCCTGGAGAATAAGAAAGGAATTCCTCCATTTCACAAACATGAACTCTACACTGCCTATGTTCTCAAAGCTACGATTTTGCTAGAAACAGAGAAAAGAATCCCTTCGGGTCCTTCCCTTTGGAGACCAACATTTCAAATTATCATTGTCTATACATTATTCAAATTTTCAAAATTCCTGAATTATTACAATTTGAAAGTAGCCAAAGTCTGAAAGTCTGAGGATTTGTGGCGTGCAACCATCTTACTTCAAAGCTGGATAAACACCAACCCAAACAGCATCCTTGTTATTCAAGTGAAAAAGGTGCTGCTGCCTCCCACAGGTTAGGATGAGCTGGCTGGTCCTACTGATTCTGTGGGTCTGGGGTCTTCTCCTGCATCTTGGCCTTTCCCCTTCTCCCTGGCTGGTTCTTGAACATGTTCTTCCCAGCTTCTTTGATTCTGTCCACTTCTGGTTCCTACACTGACTTTTGGTTACTCCATCTTGGGCTTGATTTTCTCCTCTGCCAAAACATTCCATTCTGAAATATATTCTGGAGTCACACTTTTGCTTTTCCTCTTTCTCCAAACACACTCGTCCTGGGTGGTTGTCGTGTACTCAGCTGACTTCAGTTACCGTGCGTGAGCCAACAGCCCCCTATTCCATCTCTCCTAAGACTTTGGGTCCTATATTGACTCTGTGACTAGGCAGGCCTACACTGAAAGTGTCCCAAAGACACTTCAAATCCCATAGATTCCAAACAGAAAGTTGTCTTTCCTCCTCACAACACCCAGTCCTCTTTCTGTGCTTCCATCTCAGAGGAGAGATACAAGACAAACTGTGGTCCTTACCAACCCAAAGGAACACCAGACACAGCGTGGTCCTTACCCAGTGTGACTCACTGCACTCCGCTCCCTGGAATGTGCAGACCCTTGACAGAATGAGGAGGCTGGGCTTGAGGCTCTCTTCTGCAGAATCCCAGGTTTTCACAAGTCATCGTGGCCAGATTGCTTTCTCTTTAATCATATTTATGTTGGGAGAAAAATTGGTCGTAAAAAGATTTTAAAAATTTTAAAAGTCAGTCTGTGTGGTTTTCAATCTCATACTCTATTTTGAAAATATGAGTGTGAAAACTTATAACAATTATCGAACAAGAAAATATAAGCTCAACCCTGATCATTTATATACATGAAAACATCTTATCTAGATGAATGGATAAAGAAGTTGTGGTGCGTATACGCAATGGAATACTACTCAGCTATATAAAAGAACACACGTGACTCAGTTCTAAAGAGGTGAATGGATCTAGAGCCTATTACACAGAGTGAAGTAAGTCAGGAAGAGATAAACAAATGTCACCTGTTAACACGTATATGTGAAATCTAGAAAGATGGTACTGATGAACCTATTTGCAGGGCAGCAGTGGAGACACAGACATAGCGAACAGACTTCTGGATGTGGGGAGTAGGAAGGAGAGGCTGGAACTAATGGAAAAGTAGCGTGGAAACACGTGCCCTACCATATGTAAAATAGAGACCCAGTGGGAATTTGATGTATGACTCGGCACTCAAACTGGGGCTCTGTAACAACCTAGAGGGGTGGGAAAGGGGGAGAGGTAAGAGGCTGGTTCAAGAGGGAGGGGACATACGTACACCTATGGCTAATTCATGTTGATGTATGGCAGAAATCAAACCAATATTGTAAAGCAATTATCTTTCAATTAAAAAACAATTTAAAAAGAACAACAACAAAAAGCATTCTTTCCATCACCTGCTTCTCCTTCCTCTGTCTTCACAGATTCTGCAAATTAAGGTCATTCTTCAGTTAACTACATCTTCTGGCTTTCAGAAGGTAGAAGCTATAGCAACTGTTTCAACAATAAGCTTCAAGTTTCAGAGGGGGGGAAAAAGGCTATTATCCCACAAGTCCCTTGTAAGTGGTTTCCTTTAATGAGGAACCAGCAACAGGGATGTGTAAGATGGACCAGGAGGGGAGCACAGTGTGGACAGGACTCTCTCCCACAGGGTCTGGCAGAACTTCCATCCTCGCTGACCGTGGCCCAACCCCACTTGCACACAGCCCTGGTGTGAGGGTTCACTGCGAGTTCCCTGATGGCTGGGCCTTTTAATGTACTGTGTACTGCTCAGAAAGCATATTCAATTACATTTCATTCCAGTTCTTTCAAAGTTTCACCATAATTCGCTTGATTTTTTTTTTTCCAGGGCTTTGAAAATAAGGTATCACATGAGTAGTTTTCAGGATATGACCGGACCAAATAGGGCATTAAACAAAATGCATTATTGAAGGTTAGTCTACTTGTTCACATATATCCTCGCTCAAATGTGCATTCACGTAGAAAACCGGAGAGGGGAGAAAAACCAAGCCATAAAAAGCTGTCCAGATGCATTCTGCGTCCTGAAACTCAGAAATGTGCAGAGAAAGTTCAGCTTTCAATATTTCAGAATGGAGCACCATCTCTCCGGGGTGATTTTATCTTAGGATTTATGATTTGTGCAGCTTGGGCCTTATAGATGGCAACATGCCTTTCTTTAAAATGTATGTTTTTCTCCAGATCACAGCACCATGTGAAGCTAGGACCTGATCCTAGTAGATTCCATTAGTATGTGTGCATTTTAATTGTATTCAGCCACAGTTCAGTTTAGTTCAGTCGCTCACAATCCACCACCAAAAGAACCTTCACATTTATAAGATGGACTCTCCATTATTTGCCATTTTTTCTCATATACTGAGACGGTGAGGTCTGCGTTGTTTCCAGCTGCCATTAAATTTTAACAGAACTTCAAATAAAAAAAGTTTTCTGTTTTTTTTTTTTTAATTATTTCTCATTTGCTTAAAAAGGTAACAGTTTTTCTTGGTCTGGATACACCCTGCCTATTGTTTTGTTTTTCCTCTTAAGGATGGTACGGACCCATTTAGGTTTTTTTCTGCCCTCAAGCGGGCTTTTTTACCAGACACTACTGGCACCCTGGCTACTGCTCCTGGAAGGTGTGGGCAAGGCTGGTGCTTGGGTGATTAATTGGAGTTTCAGGAAGGGTCTTGGGACATGATAATTCTTCATAGGAAGTGGGATTAAAATGTGACATGTCTGCAATCTTCCCTCTCTGTAGTACACATTTCATTTTTTCATCTGTTGGCCAAATAATTCCATGCACAAGTCACCCCTAAATTAATCTTGAATTAACTTCTAAATCTCCTGTATCCTAATATATAATTTGTCACAAGAGAACGCAGAGCGGTCGGTCTTTCATTAGACATGTGGCGAGAGGGGTCAGCAGCCTCCCCTGCCGGACTAGGGAGTCACCCATGTGGGCTGCAGGTCAGAGTCTGGAATCTGGATACCCTCCCTTTCTGCCCAGGTCCTGCAGATCAGGTGGTCCCAGAGAGAAAGCGGGGCTGACCCCTGACCCCTGACCCATTGACCAAGAGCCGGGAACGGCTGATTGTGCTTGGAGCTGGCTTACCAGCCAACAGTGTGGACCCGGAGCTGCCATAGGAAGTCTAGTGTGGAGCTGCCCCACCACATGGTTCATGAGCCCATTTTCTGCAGAGAGAGGGCAAGCCATGCCCGCAGGCACTGGGGCGCCCTGATCCGGCGAATAGGCCGTGCAGGCGGCTGCCTGTCTTGCCGCAGCCTCCTGAATTCTAAAGGAGATGCACATGTCCACCCCCCGCTACCCCCAGATCCCCAGACATTTCTTCTTCCACGTCTAGGCACAGCCCCACCCAGTTCTTTCTCTAAGTTCTGCCTAAAGTTGAAAATTTAATACAACCCCAAGGTCACCCAAATGGCAACAGAAGAGAGTGTGGAGTCAACTTTGGGTGCAAGCAGGGTCCTGGCCTCTCTGCCTTCAAAACTTGGCAGAGCACAAGATAGAATTGCCTTTAGCTTTTCCTGACGGGTTAGTTCAAGTGGTTAAACTCTAGTGGTAACAGAGGTGAGGTCACGAGTTCAATTCCTAAAGGAGCTAGCTCACTGCCAGCGGAGAAAAGCTACTCGCAAGCTAGGGCCATCTCCTGACCCCTGTCCCTGACCACGGGAGAAATCGGGTCAAAACAATCAGCGATCCCAAAGCAAAGCCATCAGATAAAGGGCTCAGAGGGCTGACTCGAGGAGGTGGCAGGAACAGAAGACACCATTTATAAAGGTGGTTTTATAGGCAGTTCTTAAAACACCCTGTTCACAGAGGTTGGGTCCCCAGGACCACATCGCAGGCTCCGGGGGATGCTGGGTGCTCTGCTTAGGGAAGAGCTCTAGTGTCCTTGGGCTGCTCACAGAGAGTCAAGTTCTTTCGCAGAAGACTTGAGCTCCTGGTAGCAAGATTTGGGGACTTCCCCGCTGACTCAGTCGTGAAGAATCCGCCTGCCAATGCAGAAGACACAGGCTTGATCTCTGGGTCAGGATGATCCCCTGGAGACGGAAATGACAACCCACTCCAGGATTCTTGCCTGGGAAATCCCATTTACAGAGGAGCCTGGTGGGCTACACTGCATAGAGTTGCAAAGATTTAAACACGACTGAGGAATTGAACACACATGCAAGGCAAGATTTGGGTCAGGGCTGTGGGCTCCCAACACACTGGCTCTACAGGGCAGAGACTGTTGAACTTCACAGGCTGCCAGGAAACAGGCAGGAGGGGGCACAGACTGGAGGGGGTGCCAGTGTGTTTATCCAAGCTCTCCTCCAGCCCCAGGGGAGTCTTCTGCTTGTGTTTATGTTTCAGATGGTGATGGAAGAGTTGTCCCTGGACTAGAGGATTACTCATGCAGTTACTGGTGTGTGTGCTTCCTTGTTCAGTTTGCTTTTCAAAGACACCCTCCAAGTGACAGAACACTCCTCACAAACTTTAAAACTGGCTGATCAACAAAATACCTAACATGGCCCAGGAGGGTAGCCAACCACAGTGAATGGGAAAGACGGATTTGTGACTCCTCACTATTCTGGGCAAATCAAGGCATGAATCCTTGGCCCTCACCATGTACTCAACACTTTACACATTTTCTCATTTATTCCTTAAAGTAACCTAAGAGAAGCTTTTATATTGCATTTTACAGGAGTGACGTGATATGATAGAGATGAGATTCCTACATCTTTTTTTGAAATAAATCAAGATACTTGTTTCAGTAAAACTGAAAGTTCCCCCCCACCACCACCCCACTTTTGTCTGTTTTAGGCTTTTTTCCCTTTATTTGTGTGTTTTGTCTTTAAAAAAAAAAGCAATATAAATATCCTGAGTGACACCTCAATTGCTAATTCATTAATATAGAGATCAGAACTAGTGAAGGTGATGGAATTCCAGTTGAGCTATTTCAAATCCTAAAAGATGATGCTATTACAGTGCTACACTCAACGTGCCAGCAAACTTAGAAAACTCAGCAGTGGACACAGGATTGTAAAAGGTCAGTTTTCATTCTAATCATAAAGAAAGGCAATGCCAAACAATGTTCAAACAGCCACACAATTGCACTCGTCTCATACCCTAGCAAAGAAATGCTCAAAATTCTCCAAGCAAGGTTTCAACAGTATGTGAACCAAGAACTTTCAGATGTTCAAGCTGAGTTTATAAGAGGCAGAGGAACTAGAGCTCTATTTGCCAACATCTGTTGGATCATAGATAAAGCAAGAGAATTCCAGAAAAACATCTACTTCTGCTTCATTGACTATGCTAAAGCCTTTGACTCTGTGAAAGTGAAAGTCACTCAGTCGGGTCCAACTCCTTGAGACCCCCATAGACTACACAGTACATGGAATTCCCCAGGACAAAATACTGGAGGGGGTAGCCTTTCCCTTCTTCAGGGTATCTTTCCAACCCAGGAATCCAACCCAGGTCTTCCGCATTGCAGGCAGATTCTTTACCAGCTGAGCCACAAGAGAATCCCAAGAATACTGGAGTAGGTAGCCTACCCCTTCTCCAGGAGATCTTCCTGACCCAGGAATTGAATCAGGTCTCCTGCATTGCAGGTAGATTCTTTACCAACTGAGCTATCAAGGATCACAGCAAATTGTGGAAAATTCTTAAAGAGATGGAAATACCAATCCATCTTACCTGCCTCCTGAGAAATCTGCATGCAGGTCAAGAAGCAACAGTTAGAACAGAACATGGAACAAAAACAGACTGGTTCCAAATTGGGAAAGGAATATGTCAGGACTGTATATTATCACTCTGTTTATTTAACTTATTGGCAGAGTACATCATGTGAAATGCCGGGCTGGATGAAGCACAAGCTGAAATCAAGATTGCTGGGAGAAATATCAATAACCTCAGATATGCAGATGACACCACCCTTATGGCAGAAAGTGAAGAGGAACTAAAGAGCCTCTTGATGAAAGTGAAAGAGGAGGGTGAAAAAGCTGGCTTTAAAACTCAACATTCACAAAACTAACATCATGGCATCTGGTGCCATCACTTCATGGCAAATAGATGGGGAAACAATGGAAACACTGACAGACTACTTTCTTGGGCTCCAAAATCACTGTAGATGGTGACTGCAGCCATGAAATTAAAAGATGCTTGCTCCTTGGAAGAAAAGCTATGACCAATCTAGACAGCATATTAAAAAGCAGAGATATTACTTTGCCAACAAATCAAAGCTCTGGTTTTTCCAGTAGTACTATGTGGATGTGAGAGTTGGACAATAAAGAAGGTTGAGTGCTGAAGAACTGATGCTTTTGAACTGTGGTGTTGAATATAAGACTCTTAAGAATTCCTTGCACTGCAAGGAGATCAAACAAGTTGATCCTAAAAGAAATCAGTCCTGAATATTTACTGGAAGGACTGGTGCTGAATCTGAAGTTCCAATACTTTGGCCACCTGATGCGAAGAACTGACTCCTTAGAAAAGACCCTAATGCTGGGAGAGATTGAAGGCAGGAGGATAAGGGGATGACAGAGGATGAGATGGTTGGATGGTATCCAACTTAATCGATCTGACTTAACGGTATCCGACTCAACGGAAATGAGTGTGAGCAGGCTCTGGGATTTGGTGATGGACAGGGAAGTCTGGTGTGCTGCAGTTTATGGGGTCGCAGAGTTGGGTATAACTGCGCAACTGGACTAAAACACATTTTTATAAAAATCAGGGAAAATCAAATCTTGATATAAGAAATTGTAGTATCTCTGTTGTTTTTAAATAACATGATTAGTTTTGCTCATATCTATTACAAAACAGGTAGATTGGTGTGCTGGCTTCTTGGAGAGTTCTCCAGAATGATTTACACGAATGTATCCTTTCACATGTCTGTGCAGTAATTCAAGAAAATAGGAAACAAAAGTACCTACATGAAAAGTGATACAGTCAGCCAAAATTCCTGCAGTCAAAGCCCCCATCATCATCTCAAGAATACTTTCTGCAGACCCATGTTTTGTTTTCTACACCCATGGCTTGAGATTTGGGGAGCTGGCTGGGTTTGTGGGTTCATAGGGCACAAAAGCAGTCAGCTGACTCCACTCGGAGCTGCAGAATTCATCTGAGACTGTGCCCAAGGTAATAAAAACCAGCCCTGCAAGGCCAAACACCAGACCCTCACAGAATCCAACCTCAGTTATTTAAAGTTATTTAAATTTTCAAGGGTCACTAAAATGTTCCTTTCTGCTCTAATCCAGAATCAATGAAGATGCCAGAAAAATTGGAAAGGACAGATGAAGTTTAGAGATGACTTGATGTTTGTACCAAAAACCTGAGATCATGAGCTTAGCAAACAATGATGATCACATTTATTATTCCCAATAATCAAATTACCTGCATCTAAGATCTGCTTTTCTACCTCTGTTATGAATACATGTGGCCTTCATCTTATGATAGACTGGCACATCTTTTAGTATATAAATATTTCCCCTTCATTATGTGAAAAGAAAAAACAAATTCTTGGTTCTCAAGGGAGGGAAATGGGCAATAAAAAACATGAAGTCAAGAATAGGCAGAGAAGGAAAAAAAGGGTAACCAAAGAAAAAATCAATGCAAATCACCTTGCCTCTCACTTTCTTGGTCTACAGAGTGGGTGACATTGTGGTGACCCCACCGAGCTCCAGTCCCTGTGGTTCCTGTGCACCTCAGTGTTTATTATAAATTAGAAACTTCAAGTTTAAATCCAGGCTGTGCAGTAAAGTGCTCAGTGATCTCAGGCAAGTTACGCTGTCTGAGTTCTTTCTGTATCTTGGGGGAAATGCCCATGACTTCTAGGATAGTTGTGGCGATTAACAGAATTTTAAAAATACAAGATCCTAAATGGTATTTTGCACATTGAGTAGGTGCTCAGTCACTTCAGTCGTGTCCAGCTCTTTGTGATCCGATGGATTGTAGCCCACCACGCTCCTCTGTCCATGGGATTCTCCAGGCAAGAATACTGGAGTGGGTTGCTATGCCCTCCTCCAGGGAATCTTCCTGACACAGGGGTCAAACCATCGTCTCCTGAATCTCTTGCATTGAAGGCAGATTCTTTACTCCTTGTCCATTGGGGAAGCCATTTTGTGCATCATGGGTCCACAATACAGAACAGTTACCATTTTACTTCTTCTCTAGTATTTTGACAGTGCAGTAAATAAACACAGGCAGACCTTGGTTCAGTTAATTTCCAGGGAACTGCAACAAATCAGTCACACAATTTTTTTGGTTTCCTAGTGCATAAAAAAGTAATGTTTACACAAGGCAGTAGTCTATTAAGTGTGCAATTGAATTGTGTCTTTTAAAAAAGTCCTCCCCTTCATTAAAAAGTACTGTATTGCTTTAAAAAAAAATGCTATCATCTGAGCTTTAGTGAGCAGTAGTAGTAACATCAAAGATCACTGATCATCAGTCAGTTCAGCTCAGTTCAGTCGCTCAGTGGTGTCCAACTCTTTGTGACCCCATGAATCACAGCATGCCAGGCCTCCCTGTCCATCACCGACTCCTGGAGTTTACTCAAACTCATGCCCATTGAGTCAGTGATGCCATCCAACAATCTCATCCTCTGTCGTCCCCTTCTCCTCCTGCCTTCAATCTTTCCCAGCATCAGGGTCTTTTCAAATGAATCGGCTCTCTGAAACAGGTGGCCAAAGTATTGAAGCTTCAGCTTCAGCATCAGTCCTTCCAATGACTATTCAAGACTGATTTCCTTTAGGATGGACTGGTTGATCTCCTTGCAGTGCAAGGGACTCTCAAGAGTCTTCTCCAACACCACAGTTCAAAAGCATCAAATCTTTGGCACTCAGCTTTCTTTGTAGTCCAACTCTCATATTCATACATGACTACTGGAGAAACCATAGCCTTGACTAGAGGGACTTTTGTTGACAAAGTAATGTCTCTACTTTTTAATATGCTATCTAGGTTTATCATAATTTTTCTTCCAAGAAATAAGTGTCTTTTAATTTCATGGCTGCATCACCATCTGCAGTGATTTTGGAGCCCCCAAAATAAAGTCTGCCACTGTTTCCACTGTTTCTCCATCTATTTGCCATGAAGTGATGGGACCAGATGCCATGATCCTTGTTTTCTGAATGTTGAGCTTTAGATCAGCTTTTTCACTCTCCTCTTTCACTTTCATCAAGAGGCTCTTTAGTTCGTCTTCACTTTCTGCCATAAAGGTGGTGTCACTACATATCTGAGGTTACTGATATTTCTCCCGGCAATCTTGATTCCAGCGTGTGCTTCCTCCAGCCAAGTGTTTCTCATGATGTACTCTGCATATAAGTTAAATAAGCAGGGTGACAACATACAGCCTTCACATACTTCTTTCCTGATTTGGAACCAGTCTACTGTTCCATATTCAATTCTAACTGTTGCTTCTTGATCTTCATACAGATTTCTCAGGAGGCAGATCAAGTGGTCTGATATTCCCATCTCTTGAAGAATTTTCCTCAGTTTGTTGTGACCCACACAGTCAAAGGCTTTGGCATAGTCAATAAAGCAGAAATAGATATTTTTCTGGAACTCTCTTGCTTTTTCAATGATCCATTGGATGTTGGCAACTTGATCTCTGGTTCCTCTGCCTTTTCTAAAAATTTGACCTTGGAGTACAGAATGAAGCAGGGCAAAGGCTAATAGTTTTGTGAAGAGAATGCACTGGTCATAGCAAACACCCTCTTTCAACAGCACAAGAGAAGACACTACACATGGACATCGCCAGATGGTCAATACTGAAATCAGATTGATTATATTCTTTGCAGCTAAAGATGAAGAAGCTCTATACAGTCAGCAAAAACAAGACCAGGAGCTGACTGTGGCTCAGATCATGAAGTCCTTATTGCCAAATTCAGACTTAAATTGAAGAAAGTAGGGAAAACCACTAGACCATTCAGGTATGGCCTAAATCAAATCCCTAAAGATTACACAGATGAAGTAAGACATAGATTTAAGGGACTAGATCTAATAGACAGAGTGCTTGATGAACTATAAACAGAGGTTCGTGACATTGTATAGGAGACAGGGAGCAAGATAATCCCCAAGAAAAAGAAATGCAAAAAAGTAAAATGACTGTCTGAGGAGACTTTACAAATAGCTGTCAAAAGAAGAGAAGCAAAAAGCAAAGGAGAAAAGGAAAGATATATCCATTTGAATGCAGAGTTCCAAAGAATAGCAAGGAGAGATAAGAAAACTTTCCTCAGTGATCAGTGCAAAGAAATAGAGGAAAACAATAGAATGGGAAAGATCTCACATGGTGCAGAGCAATTAAGTCATATGCTCTGAAGCAGTGAAATAGATAAATAATTTTTAAAACGCACAAAAGACACAGTATCAGGGAAATGTAAGAAGAAGAAGTGCAATGAAATGAGGTCTTCATGTGTCAAAAAGTGAGCCTCTCATTAGCTGGATAACTCCACTGATTTATCAAGATTTTAATAGATATCACAAGTAGTTTCCACACATTCTATACTTTAACTTTTTTTAATCCAAAGTTTCTGGACTTTGTTAAAGTCTATAAAATAGTGGCTTATTCACCAAAGCATTATAGCAGCTTTATAGTTTGAAAGGTTTGCACTGAAGGAGGAAGAAGGTCATAGGGGGACCAGCACTGGGTTATGAGATGCAAGATGAGACGTGGGTTCTAGACTCATGCCCACCATCCTGAGACAGTCACTTAGCCATCTAGACATCGGCAACATCACCTATAAACATGGAACAACCAGGGCACAGCATAGACTAAGATTCCAGAAAGTCTCCAAAACTCTATTATCCTAGGAGTGTAGGGGCTACTAGTCAGTACTCTCACTGATACTATTAACAGTAAAACCAGGCTCATTATTCAAGAATTCAATAAATACCTGAATCCTATCCTTATTACAGACTGAATACCCAAACTCATATATCGAAACCCTAACTCCCTGTGTGATGGGATCTTTAGGAGATGAGCTGGTTTAGATGAGGTCATGAGGGTGGGGCCTTCATGATCGACTTAGTGCCCTTGTAAGCAGAGACACTGGAAAGCTCTCTCTGTCTCTCCTGCCCCACCACGTGAACCCACAGTGAGAGGGCAGCCGTCTGCAATCCAGGAAGTGTCCTCCCCAGGAATTGTGCCTCCAGCATGGTGATGTCACTCTTCCAGCCTCCAGAACTCTCAGAGAAGTGAGAAGAGCAATAAGGTCTGCGGTCTAACCCACCCAGTCTGTGCATCCTGCTATGACAACCTGTGCAGACTAAGGCTACCATCCACCTTGCCGTGAGCAAGGCACCATAGGAGGACCTGATAAGGCCCAGTTGTCCCTATCTCGAAAAGGTTAGAACTCAGTAGGAAATTATGTTCCCAAGACTCTTTAGGACCCCATGAACTAACTGTAGGCCTCCAGGTTTCTTTGTCTATGGAATTCTCCAGGCAAGAATACTGGAGTGGATTGCCATTCCCTTCTCCAGAGGATCTTCCTGACCCAAGGATCAAACCCAGGGCTTCTGCAAAGCAGGCAGATTCTTAACCATTTGAGCAACAGGGAACTCCAACTATAAAGCTTTACTAAAGTCCTAAATTCAAAACATCTAAACTCAGAAGGAGGAGTGATATCTTGCCAGTAAGAATGATCCCAATGTACTTGAAGGAAAAGATGATATTTTAGCAGAACTGAAAGGTTTATTTTGGCTTCAAACCGAGAAGGATGAAGTGGAGTGTTAGAGAGTGAGAAAGAAAAAAAGAGGTCATGTCTAAAAATGATATTTAAAGATGACTACTAAAGTTGGGAGATTTCACAAAATTTGAAGACAGTTTAAGTCCTCCAAACTGGTTTTAATTTTAACCATACAACCTTTGTTGTTTTTCAGTCGTGACATACTCTTTGCAACCCCATGGGCTGCAGCAAGCCACACTTCCCTAAGATCCCCAAAACCGGCTTTAATTCTGACCATACAATCTTGTACTTCCTTTGTTATGAGGGGTATTTACTTTTTAAAAAATTGCTCTACTTCATACACCAAGAGAGACACATACACATTGAAAAACGAAATGTAAGCAGGTTTAATGCTCAGAGGAAAACAACATATATTGTTACTTTGATAAAACTAAAAAGAAAACAATCCATTAGAAGTAGATTGCTTACTCAGAGACTCGCAGGCATGACTCAGAACCCTGACTAACCCCTATAGGAAGGGCAGCTCCCTCCCCACTGACCACAGTGTGAATCTGCCAGAGACAAAGGTGTATTCTGCAGTCCACCTCTGATTTCAGCCAGCTGATTTACTCAGCACTGACCAGTGAATGACCAGTGAGTGTGCAAGACTGTGGTCTTGCCCAATCATCGCAGCACTGGAGTGCAAAAATGCAAAGTTGAGTTTCAATTCTCCACATCATTAAATCTTCCTGGCTTCAATTCCCTTGGGGATTTAAACACACACACACACACACACACACACACACACACACACACACACACACACACACACACACACACACACACACAAAGGGAGTTGAAATAGATTTGCATTTGCAAGGGGTATTTCTAAAATCATGGTAGGGTGTGGTGGCCAGGGGGTGTTTGGGGTCCTCCATTCCCCACAGGCATCAAGGGGGCTCCTGACTCAGCAGCAATACAGGGAAGAGATGGCTGTTAGCCAGCTTATTTGCCCACAAGGTTTCATTTACAATAAAATCCCTGAAGTTCAGAAGGAAGCTAACTTGAAGAATCCTGAACTGGCTAATCCTGAAGTTCATTTTGAATTTAACAGGGTATGTCTCTAGATCTCAATTTCAAATCATTAACGTACCCATTTCAATCTACATAAAAAAGTTCAACCACATGTCAAGTTTCCTTTTCAGTAGATACTGGCTTCTCAGGATCCAAACCAGCTGCCCACTGGACCTAGAACAGTCCCCAGGGGCATGCAGTGGAGAGTCCACACAGCTTGAAATTTGCTGCTCCTCAGCGGGGTGGATTTTTTGCACAAGCGGGGTGTGAACGTGGGCCCTGGGTGGCTGGTCTGATTTTGCTGTGATTTGGAGAGTCATATAAAACCTATCCACTTAAAACATGTTGCAAATTATTAATGGAAATAATCCTTGGCAGGCCCTGGCCTCAACGCCACCATGAGAAGTGGCTGCTGCCTCTCTTGCCGGCTGTGGGGGCCAAAGCACAGGTGTCCCACCTGCCGCACTTTTAGGGTCTGCTCACCCGAGTTTAGCTGTCAGCATCTTACCATCATCCTGCATCTGCCCAGTGCTTTGTGATCTGTGACATGGCTTCTTGATCCTTTAAAGAGACTCTTTAAAGTGCCAATTTATGGGTCCCATCACAGATTGATGGAGAAGTCAGAATTTCTTGGAAAGGTACTCAGGAGCTGCATATTTCACGAACTCCCCGTGCTGACCACGTGTCCCGACGTGCAGAATCACCGCTGGCACAGCTTTTCTGCATCTGCAGCAAAGTACAGGATTATAGGCTCCATGATGGATTTTATCAATCATCAATCCCAGTACTTTTTGCTTTAAATCTGGAGAGACAAAAGCCTGTTTCTAGCAAACTGGAAATTTGCTAGAGATGTAGGCAGTAGGTTAGTGGATCAGCCCAGCTAAGACTTACCCACATGACTGATCCTCCTCTGCTATCTTCTGTTCTATTCCATAAAGAGCTCAAAGCAGACTGGCCATCTCCTTCACCACAGACTCGCCAGGCAGGGGGCAGGGTGGGCACAGCACAAGTGGTATGGGGAATGGTACCTGCTTTCCAGCCGTGCCCCATAGGAAGACGCTTTTAAACTAGAACATCTCCCACCAGCATGCAAAATTTTTAAAAATCACTAAAAGGAAAGTCAAAGTACTTTATGGATAACAGTGTGCCCTGTTTCAGGATGGTCCCATGCTCGGCTCCCCATCACCTTCTATCAAAGCACCATCTGGGAGCCAGAACGTGGCATTTGGGGGAAATCAGAGGTGACTGAGAATCAGAATCACCTCCTGTTTCCCCCTGAGCACGGACTTTCCTGGTGGCTTAGATGGTGCAGAATCTGTCTACGGTATGCGAGACCAGGTTTGATCCCTGGGTCAGGAAGATTCCCTGGGGAAGGAAATGGCTACCCCCTCCTGTATCCTTGCATGCGTTCCACGTTCCAGTTCAAGGTGGTGCTTGAACTTCGGCCAATCCAGAAGACCCTGTTTAATCTCCAGGTGACCTGAGGTTCCTACACCCCCTTAATCCAGGAGACCAAAAGCCTGGATCAGCCTTTGTACTGTGTGGTCACCAGCTGCATTCAGAAGCAGATACCAGCCCAGTCCCACAAAGGTTGTGCTGTTACACCAAGGAGCATTCTACCCCAGATCTTTCTGATCATCTTATACAACATTTTATACAACAACAGCATGTTGTATAAGTATAAACTGAACTGCCCAAGCTCACCTGCCCAGTTACTGGGTCAATCAACAGCGCCCCAGACTCACACCTCTATACAGCACCCCGAGGCCTTGCTGAGGTTCATTAAAATTAAAAGGATTCCCAAAGAGTTTGGCAACTAATGTTTCTCTTTTAGGTAAAGAAAAATAATAAATGAAAAATATAATCATATCTTTTAAGTGAATGGAATGCCTTGTGATTCTAATAGAACTGTTTTAGTAAAAAAAATAAAGGTTAAAAAAATGAAATAAATTAGAGTGGACACGTTCCTTCATGGATTGATTCATTTTAAAACAGGCAATTCTCAAACATCATGCAGATCTCAGCTTCTTTGCAATTCATAAGATCCTCGGCTATGCTGTGGCAGAGTCAGAAATGTCCTAAATCATCTGAAAACTCCCCTCCCCCAGCAATCAATCCAGAAGCTCCCAAGTGAAAATGAATTGCAAATTGAAAATATTCTGCAAAAATGGCATGCGTTTCTTGCCAGAAAAGAAAGCTATAGGCTCACAAATGGTATTTACAAAAGTGCTTGCTTGGGGCTTGGGCCATGAACGTGTGATTTCCTTAGGATTGTTAAAGAGTATTTTCTAAATATTTGGGTGTAAATCACTCTAGTTATTACCCATATTTAACATTCAAATGGCCGGAACCAGTGGCAGTCTGGAAGATTTTATTTTCTGCAGCAGATATTAGCATAGGCGTGCCCGGTGAAGCCAGTGAAGCTAGCTAGCTCTTGTACAGTTCATAGTTGCTGCATCCAATTACAACCAGCCCCAAACACTCTGGTCCCAGTGTGGGTGGAATCTGTGTTCGGGTGGGTGATAGGACCACACGGAGAGGCGGCTGGTCGTAAACATTCTAACCAGCTTTCAAGTCAGTTTACTTTACCCAGACAACACTTCCTATCTCTTGATTTCTCACCTTCTTACAGAGAGACCATTTGAAAACCCGTTCTTAATTAATTTACTTTAAAATACATTCTCTGCAGCTATTCGGACAAAAGGAATGCGATCCCTGGCTTGTTTAAACAGTATTCAACTCATGTGAAACAAATTATTCACATAAAGCCGGGGATTAGAGGCAAAACTTTTACAGTCAGGAGAAGAAAAAAAAAGCATGAGTTGACCTGGATTTCTCTTCTCTCCTTAAATTTAATGCAAGGAACAAGAGACTCCCTATGTACAGAGTGCCAGGCTTGGGGCTGAGGACCTGTTCTCGGAAGCCTCACAGGTCAGAAAAAACCCAGCTTCTCTCATTTCATGGAAGATTCATAAGATCGCGATTGCTCATCCTCCTCCTTTTGCCAAAACATGTCTTGGTTTCTTTGACATTCTCTGCTGAATGGGTCGTCTTCTCTGTTGAATTCATCTGCAATTATTTTCTATTTATTTTAACTGGCTCTACTGTTGGCATCGATATAAACCACCATAAACTCTTATGGAGATAAGAAAGATGTAGCTATTTGTGTTAGTTCCTTCCATCACAGTAATTAATGAGAGCAATTGAGAGGACTGAAAGGGTCATTAATGTCACCTACTCTGAAAGCATCCTTTTACAGAATTCCAGAAAGAAAGGCAGAGTCCAGGACCCAGCTCCTCTGACCCATCACCCAAAGGTCTTTCCTCCAAGGCGGAAGAATCATAAGTGTGTATTAGGGTCTGCGGGAGGGCTTGGTCACAATTTGGATGTCTGAATTCCGACACAGACATTCTTATTTTTCAGACTTTTGTACATATAGTAGTACACAGCTTAAACAAGACAACTCAGATGGCCTTTGACACACATCAAAGCCTGGACACATTACTTTTCAATGAATTATAGCTCTTTTTCAACAAATAATTTTTGTTCTTATAATTAACAGAGGAAATAATATGAATTTCCTAAGATTTTTTTAAAATCATTTATTCTTGTGGAAAAGTTGATATAGATCATAAAATCTGTTTGGTTACTATTTTTAAGTGTACAATTTATTGGCATTAATCTCATTCACAGTGTTGTACAATCATTATCATTATTCATTTTCAACCCTTTCTCATCTGCCACAAACAGAAAATTTTAGACCCATTAACCAATAACTTTCCATCCCCCCTCCACCCAACCCCTGTAAACTCTAATCTATGTTCTGTCTCTGTGAATTTGTTTGTCCAAGAGATTTTGTATAAATGGCACAATTCAAGATTTGCCCTTTTGTGTCTGGATATTTTTCACTAAACATAATGCTTTCCTTATGTTGAACTGTGTAAGAACTTCCTTCTTTTTATGGCTGAATAATATTCCAATGTGTGAATAGCCCACATTGTGTTCACCCATCCATAGATGGGCACTTCGTTTCTTTCCATCTTTTGGCTGCTGTGAATGGTGCTGCTGTGAACATCTGCATATTAGTATGTGTTTGAGTCCCTGTTTTCAATTCTTCCTTTGTGTACACACCTAGGAGCAACATCGTTGGGTCATCAGTTCTGTTCAGTACAGTCACTCAGTCATGTCAGACTCTTTGCGACCCCATGGACTGCAGCATGCCAGGCTTCCCTATCCATCACCAACTTCTGGAGTTTGCTCAAGCTCATGTCCATTGAGTTGGTGATGCCATCCAACCATCTTATCCTCTGACATCCCCTTCACCTCCTGTCCTCAATCTTTCCCAGCATCAGGGTCTTTTCCAATGAGTAATTCTGTTTCACTTTTTGAGGAACTGCCAAACTGCTTTCCCCAGAGTATTTCATTTTACAGACCTAACAGAGTGTGCATCATGGTGTGGTGATGGTACAACACATATTTATTACATATATGAACGTGTGATCATTACTCTTCATTTTATTGATTAACATCTGAACTCATTCTTTGAAGATCTGAGGTATCTTTCAAGAACATGCAAAATAGATACATAAAAATGCATATCTTTTGCAAAGATGGTAAGACCATCTTTGGTAAGACTGTCTTACCATCTTCTGGTAAGACCAGAAGATAAAATTTATAAATGTAAGCCACAGGAATCTATACAATTTGATTCTGAGTTTCCTGGTAACCATTATATAAAGGGAAATAGAATTGTATTAGTGGTTCTCTAGAAAGCTATTGAACTCTTTCATTCAACTTGTAAGTTACAAGAGGTATGAACCCTGTTCCAGAACTGCTTTGTTTGAAAAGTCTGTAATGTGCCTGGACTATGTAGACCACTGCTTTTAAACATTCACAGCCCCTGAAATAAATACATAGCAAAAAAAAAAAAATATATGGTCCCTTGGTTGGGAGAAAAGTGAGCTACCAATGCCTCACTGTCCATAAAGCGAAAACTTCTTGTCATTTAGGAACAAAAGGAGCATCTCAAGTCTGGCTCTGGGTCTGGAAGGGCTGGGGTGGTGGTGCATGTGCCGCAGACAGGCTCCACACCAACACCTCAAAGGTCATGTCATCACTGGCTTCCCAGGGCTCTTTTGTAAGACCTTCCATTTAAACCCTACTATCCTGACCATCACCATCATCCTCATTTCCCCCCTCCATCCACAGCGTTCCCACCATCCCCTCCATCTCCAGCATCCGCACCATTGTCATTATCTTCATTGTCACTATCCCCTCCATCCCCACACTCTCTCTCCCTGCCTGTTTCTGGCTTGTGGGTTCTCTGGTCACTAAAACAAAGAGGTGTGTCTAGAAGAAAAACATGTTTCTCTAAGTAAAGTTCATTTTCATATGTTCATTTGTCCAATCACTCCTCTAAGACAAGGGAAGACTCGGGACAAGAGAAGACTGAGTCCCTCATCCAAATCTCTGTGCATAAGCCCAGCAGCTGAGAACCCCCAGGAAGAAGCTATCGCCAAGGCAGCCACCTGACCAACAGCCAAGACTTCAGCCTACAGAGATGACGCAGAAGAGGAGCGGACAGTTAGAGGCAATGAGGAAGGCTAAAAACCAACCACTAACACATGTGAGAAGGTGGTGACAGGTTGTGGGGTCACCCGAGACGTTCTCTTGTCCTAGAGAAGTTCAAGCAGAAACAGAGGGAGATAATAAAGCAACACAACCCAGAATCTGCCTGTAACTCACCAATAGTGTTTATCACTCAGTTGTGTCAGACTCTTTGTGACCCCATGAACTGTAGCCCACCAGACTCGTCTGTCCTTGGGATTCTCCAGGCAAGAATACTGGAGTCGGTTGCCATTCCCTCCTCTGGGGAATCTTCCTGACCCAAGGACTGAACCCAGGTCTCCTGCATTGCAGGAAGATTCTTAACAGTCTGAGTCACTAGAAAAAACCAGTTCAGTTCAGTTCAGTCACTCAGTCGTGTCCTACTTTTTGCAACCCCATGGACTGCAGCACACTAGGCCTCCCTGTCCATCACCAACTCTCAGAGTTTACTCAAACTCATGCCCATTGAGTCGGTGATGCCATCTAACCAACTCATCCTCTGTCATCCCCTTCTCCTCGTGCCTACAACCTTTCCCAACATCAGGGTCTTTTCAAATGAGTCAGCTCTTTGCATCAAGTGGCCAAAGTATTAAAGTTTCAGCTTCAATATCAATCCTTCCAATGAATATTCAGAATTGATTTCCTTTAGGATGGACTGGTTGGATCTCCTTGCAGTCCAAGGGACTCTCAAGAGTCTTCTCCAACACCACAATTCAAAAGCATCAATTCTTCAGAGCTCAACTTTCTTTATGGTCCAACTCTCACATCCATACATGACTACTGGAAAAACCACAGCCTTGACTAGACGGACCTTTGTTGGCAAAACAATGTCTCTGCTTTTTAATATGCTGTCTAGGTCTAGGGAAGCCCAACTCATCAATAATTCAAGCATTTTGGTAGGGCACCAGGGCTTGCATGCATGCACACACAGAGCAGGAAGGAGCAGAGCAGGACAGGAATGTGCAGACAACACTCAGCCTGTGTGTTCAACGAAGGCAGGACCATGCCTCACACTTTAAAATCCCAGCCCAGGACATGGCCCACTAAGCGTTTGTGGAGCAGAACTAAATCATGAGCATTTTCCATGTTCGTACAATTCAGTACGCTTGTAAATATCCCATAATGTCAAAGGAAAAATTAAACAGAAGGAAGTGGGGTTCTGTGAAGCCACAGGATCACGTAGTAGCAATGAGAATGGCAGCAACTCAGAAAAGTGGCCTGTCTTTCCTGAGTCACACTGGTGCTAGTGGGGATTGAATCTGAGCCAAGATCAGTGTGACTACAAATTTATATTCTTAACCTTGTAATAAACCATCCCCTTGGTTTTCTACTCGAGAATTCCTCTATAACAAAACATAGCCATTTTTCAGATAGTTACTGAGGCCAAAACTCGAATTTCTGCCAGCAAAGTGGGGTGATGAGGAAAAACAGTTAGCAGTGAAATTAACAGGTTGTCAAAATAAAGCATTTCACCAGGAGCTCCATGAGGTCAGGGCACACTCACTCAGCAGATTAATGCACGTGCGCCTGTGAAGGTCGGGTCAAGGACGCCATGCAAGCATCACCAAGTGCCGGGAAATGTCTAGGCAGACCTCTGACTGTGCCCCAGCTACTGAAATAGTCCACCTGAAATCTTAGGGAAAGATACAGTTCTACAAACCTCTCTATTAATTGTGGAGAATCTTGCTTCATGTGACTATTTTTATGTATGTGCATAGAGATTTTGACTTTATCGTTCAAGCACTGTGTTTACCCTTTTCCAAAAACCTCACCAATATTCTTAAATATGATTTTAGAATTTTAAGAATTAACTTCGGAGACAGGTTTCTATTAAAAGTAAAAGCAGACAGGGCCCCAGGGAAAGCGTACTGTGCTTCAGAGTGCTCCTGCCCTGCAAAACCTGGTGAGGGGGGAGGTGGGGGCTGCGGAAGCAAGCCAACAGCCAGCTTCACTCACCCGCTCCCCACAGCACCTGATGAATTGAGAATCTCACAGAAGGAGAGCCACTTCAGAGGGTCTAAGACCACTAGTGGGATACACCCTTGCTTTCTGAGAAGAAGATGCATTTGGACAGAGGCAGTGACTGTAAGTGGTCTCAGGCCCCCTCAGAAGAACCGAGCCAGGAATGTACCTGCAGTGAGAGGCGTGGGGCAGCCCTACCAGCCCAGGGACCCAGCCCAGCGTGGGGATATCAGGGCAAAACCGGGCCTGACCTCCTGGACATCTGTGACAGAGGATTGTCCACAGGCTTTGCCCTCTCGTACACCCCCAACTTGCCTTTTAGCCCCAGAAAAATGTGAAAAAGAGAAAAGGCACGATATTTTCTGAGGTGTCTTTGTTCAGTGCAGATGCATTCATGTAGGAGTGGAGCAGAGCTTGTGGAACCAGGACATACTTTGGAAGCGAAGCGTCCAGGTCCCCCCGCTTGCATAGCCGACTAGGAGGCCAGAAGCCCCGAGAAGCCGACTGAGCCATCTGAGGGTCCGTGGCTAGGTCAGTGGCAGCTCCTCCCAGGACCCACGGGCAGCCCTCCAGCTGGGGGCCCTCAGAGAAACCCTCACCTTTGAAACGTTCCATTCCTGACTTGCCCATCAACCCAAAGACAGTTTTCCAGTTGGGGATGATTTAGTTGCTAAATCGTGTCTGACTCCGCAATCCCAAGGGCTGCAGCCTGCCAGGCTCTTCTGTTCAAGGGATTTCCCAGACAAGAACACTGGAGTGGGCTGCCGTTTCCCCCATCAAGTCAAGAAACAGCTTCCCAGGTGGTCTATTGTCAACACACAATTCATACCTTTAAGCTCCAGCTCTCTGAGGGGTCCTGGGCTGGATTCCTCAGGGAAGCCCTGGCCCCCGGTCACCTTGCATTCGGGCAGCACGGCCACCATGGACAGGATGGGGACGGGTGTTAACTGAGGGCTTTCAGGAAAAGAAGCCGGAGCCAAAGCCAGTGCAGGGAGAAGAGCCCGCAGGAAGCAGGAGGGACCGCAGGAAGCAGGAGGGACCACAGCAAGCCTGCCCAGGAGAGGGACACAGCAACCACGAAGCGGCCATTTTTCAAGATTATCAGTATTGCTACATGAGTATGTCATTTTTACTGTTTTTCACTGCATTCTCTTAACTCTGCACTTGCTCTCAGGCTGGAATCTTGAAAAACAATTCCACCAACTACCTGGCACATCATTCAAAGCAAAGTCCTTAAAGAATAAAGTAAAACAAAGAAAAGGAATCTGAACATGTATTTGCATGCGTGGAAATGCAAATGCAATTCACTTTACTCCTTATCTTGGACCAGCACACCAGCCTACTAGAGTTTTTATTTTTACACTTTAGAGTTGAGCTCTGTGTGTGTATGTATACATATACACATGATGCTTTAAATGGAGAGACAAAAAAAACCTTTAAATGTTGAAATCAGTTTGGCATGTGCATACCCATTCTTAGAGTTAGACACACATCACTGTGTCCACAGACTGAACCAGAACAATGTGCTTAAAGATGGACGTCAAATCCCTGTCAGAGGTCACCGATTAAAATAGACTTAGCTCAGTGATTTAAGACTCTTAAGGCTTTGTGGTAACAGACCTCCACATTTTAACTGTAAGTTAATAAAGATGGACTATATAAAACAAAAAATAGTTTGTTGTGAGGGCTTAAGTTCGAAACCTGGGAAATGTGTAATGTTCACAATGAAAAGTAAATAATTGAATTCACCAAACTTTAAAAAGTGTGTGTGTATGTGAGTGTCTGTGTGTGTGCGTAGAGAGTCTGATTCAAATGTAACTTACCTTTTCTGTCCTGCCCTCTAGGCATATGTTTAAATAAAGGAAAATGTATTAAATCTAAAGTCTTTGTGTTTCAATATTAAAGAATGTGTACACTTAAGGTACTTAGCAAAATGAGGTAAAGGAGAAAGTAGGAGTTAAAAAAAAAAACAAGCAAACAAAAACAACAGAATCTGCTTTAGGGACAATACCTGATAGATTTTACTCCAAATCCTCACATTTCAATGGTGAAAAAACTGTATGTGCCCCTTAGGAGAGTTTGACATCAAAGTAGCAAGTGACTACATTTACCTGCAAATACCTGTTATGAAGATTGAATTCAAGAAAGCTAACAAGCTGACCTTCACTTTCTATCCACAGATGAAGACGAAGGGATCAAGAATTCACTTCAAGGATGAGAGAAATCTGCTTTTCCTCCCTGTTAAATAAATCAGGGTTATAAGTGCCTGTCAAAATAGTTTGTAAATAACTGTGGACTTTCTGCAAGCACAGTCCACATCTTTATTTCATTAGAGACTGGTCATTGGAAGTAAACGCTATATATGGAAAATGGGGCAGAATGTTTACATTTCTACTTTCTGTACTGCCAAATCGGCCCTTTCATTTGGTGATAGTATAAAAGCCAAGAAAATTATGAAAATGCAAGGTTTCTGCTTATCTCTGAACGGTCTCAAATCTCAAAATAAAGAACTTTACATTACTTAGGAATAGAAGATTAGCACAAAATAGAACAACAACAAAAATATACTGACAAACTCTCCTTCAAACAACACGTTTTTGTTGGAATTTGAGTTGAAATTCGAAATGTAAAACCAAAACACTTACGTATGAATTGATTTTAAAAAAACCAGCCTGATGTATCTCTAAATTTCTCAAATGACTGTATCGGTTGTACCAAAACTTGGCTTTCAATTATACCAGTTGCAGAAGTTGTATACCTCTATATTTGCAGCTTTGTTTTTGAAAATCAGTCTCAGATCCCATGAAAACTTTGATACGCACAGATGGAAACCTCTTGATAAATGTACTAAGCTAACATAGTGGTTGGGTGCTTCCTAAGTCACTTCAGTTGTGTCTGACTCTTTGTGACCTCATGGACTATAGACCACTGGTCTCCTCTGTCCCTGGGATTCTCTAGGCAAGAATACTGGAGTGGGTTGCATTTCCTTCTCCAGGGATCTTCCTGACCCAGGGATCAAACCTGTGTCTCCTGCTTGGCAGGCAGATTCTTTACCACTGAGCCACAAGAGAAGTCCAACGTAGGGGTTACAGTTACTATATTTTGCAAACTTCAGCTAGATTGATTATTTTAGCACATGGGACTTAGTTTCTGGTCCACTTCTTCTCATTATGGTGGTGACATCTTGGTGAAAAAGTAAAGTGTAATGTTAATATGATCAGTTCTACATAAAGTTGCCACTTAGAAGAGTGAGAACACATCTAGACAGCTTAAAACAACTGAACCAGACTCCCCAGCTGCTCCGAGAATAGTTGTGAGCAGTGTGCTGGCTTTTCAGGGGCAGTCATGAGGAGAACGCCGTCTCCAGGAAGACTCACGAACACCTCGGCACAACTCCAGACCTCACAAGGCTTCCAGCCCAGCCCTTGTTTCTGAACAGAGAATTATTCCACAACTCTAGTTTAATGGCAGTCCCTTCTGCATCTTTGCTAAGCAGGTGACTGCATTTCTAAGTGAGTTTGCTCAAAATCTGTGCTGGCCATGTGGTGTTATCTTTGGATGGGGCCTCCAAACTCTCCCCAGGGCTTGGCGTGCATGACTCTGGCAAAAGGGGACAGAGTCAGTTGGACATGCTCTAAAAATAATCACTCGTGTGGCTCCTTCAGACCAGATGATAAACAATAAACCACTTAGTAGGTAAGTAGATAAATAACTGGAGGAGAGATGGTGGGTAAACAACAGGTAAGGGGCCACCTGGGGGAAACAGATGCTGTTTAGTGTCACCAGTGGAAACAGGCAGAATGTGGAAGCAAAGCCCAAGTTAACTCCACTTTGTTGTCATCACTGTTCTAGGGGGACACCTTTCAGTAGGTAATTGACTTTTTTCATATGGATGTGTATGATTATATGTATCTACATATATGTATAGATTTATAAGGGCTTCCCAGGCAGTGCAGTGATAGAGATGCAGGCTCAATCCCTGTGTTAGGAAGATTCCCTGGAGGAGGAAATGACAACCCACCCAGCATTCTTGCCTGGGAAATCCCATGGACAGAGGAGCCTGGAGGACTACAGTTCATGGGGTCACAAAGACTTGGACATGACTTAGCAACTAAACAACCAAAATAGATTTCTAAACTAAGTAACTATATAGTTATCTATCTATCTATATTTATATATGTGCACACACATAATACCAGACCACCTGACCCACCTCTTGAGAAACCTGTATGCAGGTCAGGAAGCAACAGTTAGAACTAGACATGGAATGACAGACTGGTTCCAAATAGGAAAAAGGAGTGCGTCAAGGCTATATATTGTCACCCTGCTTATTTAACCTATATGCAGAGTATATCATGAGAAATGCTGGGCTGGAAGATGCACAAACTGGAATCAAGATTGCCGGGAGAAATATCAATAACCTCAGATATGCAGATGACACCACCCTTATGGCAGAAAGTGAAGAGGAACTAAAAAACCTCTTAATGAAAGTGAAAGAGGAGAGTGAAAAAGTTGACTTAAAACTCAACATTCAGAAAACTAAGATCATGGCATCCGGTTCCATCACTTCATGGGAAATAGATGGGGAAACAGTGGAAGCAGTGTCAGACTTTATTTTTCTGGGCTCCAAAATCACAGCAGATGGTGATTGCAGCCATGAAATTAAAACACGCTTACTTCTTGGAAGGAAAGTTATGACCAACCTGGATAGCATATTAAAAAGCAGAGACATTGCTTTGCCAACAAAGGTCCGTCTAGTCAAGGCTATGGTTTTTCCAGTGGTCATGTATGGATGTGAGAGTTGGACTATGAAGAAAGCTGAGCACCAAAAACTTGATGCTTTTGAACTGTGGTGTTGGAGAAGACTCTTGAGAATCCCTTGGACTACAAGAAGATCCAACCAGTCCATCCTAAAGGAGATCAGTCCTGGATGTTCATTGGAAGGACTGATGCTGAAGCTGAAACTCCAATACTTTGGCCACCTCATGTGAAGAGTTGACTCATTGGAAAAGACCCTGAGGCTGGAAGGGATTGGGGGCAGAAGGAGAAGCGGATGACAGAGGATGAGATGGCTGGATGGCATCACCGACTCAATGCACATGAGTTTGAGTGAACTCCGGGAGTTTGTGATGGACAGGGAGGCCTGGTGTGCTGCGATTCATGAGGTCTCAAAGAGTCGGACACTACTGAGCGACTGAACTGAACTGAATATCTTCATTTCAGAGCAACATCTTACTTGGTACCAAAGTTCATAATTTGTCAACTATAGCTGCCATAAATACACCTAGCAAAATTTGACTACTTATGTTAATATCAGGAAGAACCAGCCATCTGGTAAATTTTGCTCCCCAGTAAACTGATGAGATCAACAGAAAACCACATGCAGATTTCATTACCAAGTACAATGTCTTTATTGCCCTTGGACAAGTGAAATTTCACATAAATTACTTAGGACCCTTCATTGCATACTTGGGAACATACCACATATCTCTTTGTGAGTATTATAGCACTTCAGAAATATAAGGCCATGGAGTTACATGTATTCCCCATCCCGATCCCCCCTCCCAGCTCTCTCTCCACCTGATTCCTCTGGGTCTTCCCAGTGCACCAGGCCCGAGCACTTGTCTCATGCAAATCCATGGCTGATTCATGTCAATGTATAACAAAAACCACTACAATATTGTAAAGTAATTAGCCTCCAACTAATAAAAATAAATGAAGAAAAAAAAAAAGAAATATAAGGCCTGTCCATGTCATCTGTCTTGAAAAAATTGTTTAATGGAAAACTGGGATAATCACCTCTAATGTAACTCCACAAATTTAAAAGGTATGTTTTGGGGCAAATTCCACTGCAGTACTTAAAATAATCTGCCTCTTATTATGATTTGAGCAATCTCACAGGCCTGCTCACATGATGAGATTTCAAGTCAAGGTAATCATCCTCACCATAAGAAACAATTACAGCCTTGAAAAACAGATCATAGAGGGTCCTCATTCACTGGGGGAGGCTGTCTCAGCTCTCAGAGGCCATCAGCGTGACAGGTGGGCAAAGTGCCCCTGTCCAGGGTCTTTTCCCAATTCTAGAATGTGTTCACAGGGAGATTTTCTTTACATCCGAAGTCAGAGAGAGCAGAATGTTGGTAAGGGCTAATGGCCGTGTTCTCCCTTTAGTCATGGCAAAAGTCTGTTTTCAGGGAGGGAAACTGGGCTGCATATCAGACGTAAGTGCTACACCAGGGTGGTGAGAGGCACCTGGATCTGGGCAGGAGGAAGCGCTGTGTGTTCAGTTGAGCCCAAGAGTCAGTGAGGGGCTCTGTCATTCTATCTGCAAGGTGTGGCCTCAGGCTCCGTGTCTATAGAAACCCTTCTGCGGGCAGCCACCTGCTGCAGTAACTGATTTTTCCCACTAGCAGTGCCCAGAACTTCTCGAACAAGCCCTGCAGAGTGAGCTCGCATGTGATGTGTGTGCTCCTGAGTGTGTGTGTCCTGTGCGATGAGTGTCATATGTGTGCCTCTGTGTGTGTGTGTGTGTAAAGAGAGAGAGGGCATGAAGGTGACCTTACACAAGACCTTCCTGGACACCAAGTGTCCCGTCCAAGGAGAGGCCAACCCAGGACCTTTCTCCTTCGAGGAACAGCCTCCTCATTGTTAAGATGCTTGCCAAACTCTAGTGGGAAATGTCCTCAAGAATGAATTCAAATCCCCTCCTGGGACAAAGGGCAGAAGGCTGAGCCTAGTAACAGGTGCAGAGTGTCCATCCCAGTGGGCAGCAAAGTCAGGAGCAGAGGCGCTGGGCAGCTGGGTGGGTGGCAGATGCTCCTGGGAAGAGGAGCAGATGGTAGGACCTGCCGGGGGACGTCCTGACACAGACACGGTGCTGGGCATCCTGGTGCTCTGGACTGTCAGTGCCATCTGCCCCGTGGTCCTCAGGACTCCTGCAAAAGCCCTGCTAACCAAGAGCTGGACAATAGCATCATATAATGGCAGTCTTTCCTATATTTTCAGGCTTCCCTGAGAGCTGAGTTGGTAAAGAATACGCCTGCAATACAGGAGACCCCAGTTCGATTCCTGGGTGGGAAAGATCTACTGGAGAAGGGATAGACTACCCACTCCAGTATTTTTGGGCTTTCCTTGTGGCTCAACTCAAAGAATCCGGCTGCAATGCGGGAGACCTGGGTTCGATCCCTGGGTTGGGAAGATCCCCTGGAGAAGGGAAAGGCTACCCATTCCAGTATTCTGGCCTGGAGAATTCCATGGACTACTGTCACAAAGAATTGGACACAATTGAGCAATTTTGACTTTCATTCACTTTTCCTACATTTTTAGGAAAAGTTAAGGTTTGGTTTTTTTTTTTTTTTTTTTTGATAAAAAGTTGAAAACTTTTCTGCTTCCACAGGCACAGTACTGCTTACACTGCATGGGGGTGTGTCTGATTTCCTGTGGAAAACAGATCCAGCCATAACAGATCAAACTCCCAGTGCTGAGAGGGGTGCCATGGGGAGGGGGCACCAGCAGGGTCTCCGGGGTGTGGAGTCCGATCTTTGTGAAAGCTCACTGGCATGTGGATGGGTATGTGTGCTTTTCTCTGATGCATGTTCTACTGAACTAAAAGTTGAGCCCAACTCTGCCGCTACATAAACCCTGACATTCACCCAAGGATTCTGCCACGTGGACAATGCAAACCCAGCCCTTGATCATGACTTCTCAGGGAAACTCTGTAACAAAAGATTATCTACTATGGTTTATCACAGGATATTGAATACAGTTCTGCATGCTGTACAGTAGGATCTTATAGTTTACTCATTCTATGTGCAGTTATATATGTATAATTGAGTCATGCTGTAAGCAGAAATTAACCAAACTATAAACTAACTATACTCCAATAAAAAATAATATCAAAAATTTAATTTCTTGATCTCATTTGTCATGAGTTGACATAATTTGGAGTAAAGACAATTTAATTTTAAAAATATTAAATTAATCTAAAAAGGTGATCTGTTCTTAAGACAAGAACATGGTCTAATACATCTCAGAAATGTTTTCATCAACCTGAATTCATCAACAATATTTCAGGAAATATAAAAGAGAAAAACTCTAATATCAAAATATTTAATTAATTGAGATTTTAGTCAACACAGAACATGATAGGGGTCTTTGTTTGGTCTTGAAGTTCTAAAATGCAAACTCCAATGCTTTTATTTATTTTATGAAGAGAGAATTGGTGTGTTAAGTGGGGTGAATTTTATAAAACAATATTGCCAAAAACAACACAGAAATTATGAGTAGAGACCAACTACAAAAACCTAAAATTCTGCATCTTGCTCTCTGATTGATCATTTATCAGTAGTATTATTTAAAATAAACCAGTTTATTTTAGACTGTAGGAAATAGGGAGAAAACACCCTAAATATAATCATACAGGGAGTGAAAATCCAACTTAGCTACAGACAAAATTTTTAAAAATGTATTATTTGTGGCTTTATAAATACAAGATCATTTTAATACTGATACTTAGGAGTTATTTAATTTTTTTGAGTAAATCAAGCTTTGGCAAGAAAAAGCAAATAAATGTAAATAAAGTTTATTATAAAATATAACATTTTATAACAATGTTCCTTAAGCCCTTTCATTGATAATGGTATATATTAGATATAAAAATACATATGTGTGCATGTCTGCTAAGTCTCTTCAGTCATGATTGACTCTTCATGACCCTATGCACTGCAGCCCACCAGGCTCCTCTGTCCATGGGATTCTCCAGGCGAGAATACTGGAGTGGGTTGCCATTTCCTCCTCCAGGGGATCTTCCTGACCCAGGGATCATGGCAGGTGGATTCTTCACCACTGAGCCACTGGGGAAGCCCATAATTTATGTATATATATTTATATATACATTTTTAATATATATATTTTAACGGCATCTTTGTAGTGTTCAGAAAGGGAGAGTCCTCTTGTGTGCAGTTTCTCTTTCTCATTTCTATCTCTTCATTATTTATTTATGTATTCATTCATTCTTTCACTAATTTTTCAGGGGTAGAGAAACTTGCCATCTAGTTTTTTATAAAAATATAGTCATTGAGCCTTATTCTGCCTGCCCAGAAGATCTAAACTATACTAAGAACAGAAAAAAGTCCAGAAGAGGTCAGTTGGGATTCGTAGACTGACATTTCATGAGACCTCTGCCCTCCATATCACTGGGTCCATGGTCTCTGACACCCAGAGAGCTGGATCTGGGGATTTTGCTTCTTGTGTTACTTCCTGAACACTTGTGAGCTGTTGAATAAAATTGAAGGTTGCCATGAGAAGAAGCAGCTTTAAGTTGCCCTCGTCACCAAGGCAGACAGCATCAGAGAAGTTGCCAGTTTGTGAAGTAGCTTGATTAGTTCAGTCCATACAACTCAAGATTTGGTGTCAGTCTATCGGGGATCTGGTTACTCAGCCAGCAAATCCGACCACTCCAAAATTCATTTATAGCTCTCTAAAGGGTCCTCCTGGGCTTAGAGCCAAGGTCCAACCTGGCCCTGCTAGTCACTAGTAGAGTGAGACATAGAGTGGTTGGCTCTAACCATGAAAGTCAGCAAACCTGGGACAAGGAGGAGATGGGAGAGTGTGACTCCTGCCCAATTGGCTGGGACTTTTGCTATGTAGTTGTTCTGTGGCTTCTGTTTATAGATCAAGGAAAGAGACTCTTTCTTAGCTCTGGAAGCAACTTCTAAGAAAAGGTACTGCCCAGGAGCATTTAATACTTCATATTACCCCAATATCTCTTTCATTATTAAAAAAAATGTTTGGGAAAACAGAGTAAAGTTTCTTTCATCAATTATTCTCTTAAAAAAAATGTTCTTAAGGCCACTGAATTAAAGGGAAGAGGTTAACCAAAAATAAAATAACCTTCAAATAATGGTAAAATTATCGGAAAGTGAGATATATATTCACCTCATTTCTGAAAGAGGATACAACTGTAGTCAAGTTTATCAAAGGCTTCATTTTTCAAAGGAAACTAAACCTGAGATAAGCCACAGAAGATTAGAAAATAGAGCAAAATTGTGGTGAAAAATCTGGTATTCATTTCTTTTAGAAAAAGTTCATTTTTTTTTTTCAAAAAAGGAAAAGGGAGTGGAAGAAAAAGAAGCTTCTAACAATTGTCTCTGGGTAGTAATATGAAAGACCCAGGTTTTTTACTTATAGCTTTGGAAGAAGGGGTTACAGAAATATAAAAGTGATTTTAAAAAGGGCCTTTTTCATAATCCAATAAAGGCAAACATGATTTAAACCAACTAATAAGCAACTGGAAATTGATCTGAAATTAAATTGTAGAAACTCTTGGTTTGTTTTTATTGCTGTTGAGTCACTAACTCATGTCTGACTCTTTGCGACCCCATGCATTGCAGCACGCCAGGCTTCCCTGTCCTTCACTATCTCCCAGAGTTTGTTCAAACCCATATCCATTGAGTTGGTGATGCCATCCCACCATCTCATCCTCTGTCATGCTCTTCTCCTCCTGCCTTCAATATTTCCCAGCATCAGGGTCTTCTCCAATGAGTCAGCTCTCTGAAACAAGTGGCCAAAGTATTGAAGCTTCAGCTTCTGCATCAGTCCTTCCAATGAATATTCAGGACTGATTTCCCTTAGGATTGACTGGTTGGATCTCCTTGCAGTCCAAAGGACTCTCAAGAGTCTGCTCCAACACCACAGTTCAAAGGCATCAATTCTTTGGCCCTCAGCCATCCTTATGGTCCAACTCTCACATCCGTACATGACTACTGGAAATCCCATACCTTTGACCACACGGACCTCTGTTGGCAGAGTGATGTCTCTGTTTTTTCATACACTGTCTAGGTTTGTCATAGCTTGCCTTCCAAGGAGCAAGCATCTTTCAATTTCATGGCTGCAGCCACTGTCCGCAGTGATTTGGGATCCCAAGAAAGTAAAATCTGTCACTGTTTTCACTTTTTTTCCATCTATTTGCCATGAACAGATGGGAACCCCTCTAGAGTATGATAGATATAATATCTTTTTCTCTCCCAGGATTTCTGTTGCTCCTTTCAAAATCTAGTTTCCATGGTTGACTCCTTCCCTCCTTTCCAGCCCTTGCTGGGAACACATATCTGAACCCAAGGACACGGTTCAACTTCTTTTCCATTTCTCTTCTGCACCGCTTGGAAATAACAAGGTGTGACCTGTCATCATGTCCAACTCCACAGCTCAGGATTGCTGTCACAACTTAGTTGGATGCCCGGTGCTTCCATAAAAAAGATGCTCTACTTCTGTGGATTCATTTCTCTCTGTAAAGCTTTTCCCTGACCTTTCACTGAAGTCCCCTTGCAGAGTAGTAAGAGTCGGTACTTAAGCACGCAGATCTATGAATTAGTTCTGTGCATCAGTGGGGCTAGACTGTGTCCTCTACCATCCAAGCAAGCAAAAATTCAGTAAGTTTTGTAACAGAGGTGCAAGCAAAAGGAAATACATGATGTATTCTGACTATAGGGTACAAAATAGTCATTGTGGTAGAAATGCCATTTACCCTGAAGCTTGAAGCAGAGGAATTTATGATGGGCAGGAAATGATACTACATTCTGTGCTGAGAACACAGCTTAAAAATAAAAACAAAACACAGAGACCTGAAAGCAGCTGCCGGGCTTGGAAAATTAGCAAGTCATCCACTCTGGCTAAAATGTAACAGGTACAACTGGAGATGCTGCAAAGACAGGGGCAAGCAGATTTCAGAGTTTCTCTTGCCATGATAAGCAGTTTGAAGCTTCTTCTGGAAAGTGAACTGGTGACATGCTGTAAGCTGGGCCAAATTACACTGCTGTGTTTTGCATGATACTAATTGACTTCGATGTAGCTCTTTGCACATGGAGGGAGACGTCCACCATCAGTCGATCTGGGGCAGCCGTGCAGACTTGAGGACAACCTCGGGCTAATGAGCGCTCCGACTGCAAAGCCTGCAGTCAGTGAGCTCTCCGCTGTGCCAGTCCATCATGAGCGTGCCTTGCCGTGGCATTTTGGCGCTTATGTTCAATTCTGGAAACATTTTTTTTTTTTAAACTCAGCAGTGATTGACCGATATGGTGCAAATCATAGTGCTGGCATGCGGCAAAGAAACAGTGGAGGAATAGCCTGCGAGGTGTGAAAATATATGTTTAAAACTAGCTCAAGTTCCCCTCAAGGAAATAACCAAGTCAAATGAAGGTGGAGAGACTGCTTAGTGGGAACACAGGGAAATCATTTGACACCACACAAGGCTTCATAAGCCCCTCTGCATTGTCCCTGCTCCAATGTGCAGGAGAGTTAGTCCCAACCAGCCACTGCCATGCTCTTCACCACAAACCGAATGCTGGTGTCCCCTCAAAATTCGCATATTGCAGCCTAGGTCCCCAGAGTGATGGGGTTTAGAAGTGAGGCCTCTGGCAGGTGCTTAGGTCATGAGGGTAGAGCCTTCATGCATGGGATCTCTGTCCTCATAAGAAGAGATCTCAGATCGTGCTCTCTTTTTCTGCTCTTCACCCTCTGAGGACACAGCAAGGAGACGGTCACTTGCAAAGGAGGAGGCAGGTCCTCATCAGACAAGGAATTTGCTGGCATCTTGACATGCTTCGCAGCCTCCAGGACTGTGAGAAATCAATGTTTACTATGGACATCATGTAGGCTGTGGTACTCTGTAATAGCAGCCAGAACAGCTGAAGTGAAAAGTGAGAAAGTGCAAGTCACTCAGTAGTGTTTGACTCTTTGTGACCCCATGGACTATATAGTTCATGGAATTCTCCAGGCCTGAATACTAGAGGGGGTAGCCTTTTCCTTCTCCAGGGGATCTTCCCAACCCAGAGATTGAACCCAGGTCTCCCACACTGCAGGCAGATCTTTACCAGCTGAGCCATAAGGGAAGCCCCAGAACAGCTAAAGCAGTGACCAAACCAGTAGCATCGGAGGGTATCTGAATCATGCATTCAACATCACATGGCATGGTAATATTTAGCATTCTTCCCCTCTCCTCCTCCTTGGGACAAAGAAAAGTGTATTTCTCCACACTTTTAAGTGGCCATATGACTTGTTTGGGGCAGCAAAATGTGAGCAAAAGTGAACTGTGTCACTTCTGAAGAGAAGAATTAAGAGTCACATATGTCCACCATATTTCTGTCCCATGGATGGAAGGATCACAAGAGCTTGTGTCAAGATGAAGCTTCCATTAGTCAGAGCCCTGGAGTGACTAAGATGAACAGAACCCAAATGGTGACCCACATGTAATGTGAGTCAGAAGAAAAAAGTCTTATGTTGTTCTGAGTGATTAAGGATTCAGATTGTTTGTTACTGCAGCATAATCTACCTTACCCTGACTGATACTCAGGACCAGTTTTCTCTCTGGCTATGTATTAAATGGGGAAAACTTTCCAATTCAGGGGAAATGAGCGTGGAATGGAATTGACAAGTCATAAGATTATTTTGAAAGATCTTAGTGATCTATGTTTGAAGAGATTAAAATTAGAAAAAAAGACTACGTAAAAACTAAATCAAATAAATAGAAATTGATTGTTTCTTATTGGTAAACAGTTAAGATTGAAGCCTAAAATGGATACATTGAACAGACAGAAGACTGAAGGAAGGTGGGCAGCTTTTCTTTTATTTTAAAGTGAAGGTTGGAAAGCAAATGGAAAAGGTTATCTGACGATGCAGTTGAAGGCAACAGTATAAATGAGTTCAATAACCGCTTCGGTCTTTTTCTGGAAGGGCAAGGGATTAAAGAGCAGAGTGAAAATGCAGGCAGGCAGGATTAAACTGAAACAGACTCCAGGATGATGGCCCAGATGGCCTTTTCCCCCTCCTAGAACCTCTAACAGAGTATTTCTGACACGCCTACATTATAAACCACAACTCAGATAGAGTGTGCTTAGCAAAGGCCCATATTCCATTCCTGAACTTGAACATCTCACAAGGAAATCATTTTCAGATGTTTCAAAATTAGGAACATCCACAGTTAAAGGGAAGGTTTGCTTTGCTCTCTGAAATGTGTTTGATCTCTTTTACTTTATCAATTAACTGTCCATGTTTTTCTGTTTCCTCATTGCTTGGTTAGATAATTCATACAAAGTAAATGAACTCATGTCTGTGTTGGAGACCCACATTATGTCGTAACAATTTGCCTGACAGTCGCTCTGCCCTCAGAGCTGCTGGTACTCGGTCTGTGAAGGGCAAGTGAGGAGTGTTAACCAGAAATCAGAGGTCACGCGTCTGCAGAGTAACTCTGGAGACGGGATTCCGTACCTGCACTTGAGGAATGTAAATACAGGTTGCTAAATGAGAGAAGCCTTTTGAATGGGGTAAACAGAAAATTCTTTCAAAAGTCATAGCTCAGTAGGTGAGTCTTTGAGGGCATGTTTCCTTTATATCCCCATGTGCACAGGCAAGAGAATGGAATTGATATCTGAATCAACATCTGAGCCTTGACGAGGGTAACCATATACTTACATTTTTCTAATCTTTAATTCTCTCAGCAATCCTTTGAGTTTGATGTTCTTTTTCATGGTCAGGAAATGAGAAAAGCTATTCTTAGAGAGGTGAAGTAATAGCCCTAATCCTCACAGTAAGTTAGTGACAGAACGGAAGTGGAATCACATTGGACTCCACAGCCAGCATCCTCTCCATGGCCACATGCTCCTCTCTGGAGAAAGAGAACAAAGACCCTTTGGACATTCAGCTGAAAATCAGCTCCAGTCTTGCCTGTGGGCTGCACCGAGGGAGACATGATGACGTTGATGAAGGTGATCATTTGCTTAGTATGTATAACTTGAAATAAAATATACTTACAATAAGACACACTGATCTTAAATTGCAAATTGATGAGTTTTAACAAATGTAAACACCTGTGTGAAACCAGCATGCCAGTCAAGCTAAAGACTTCAAGCCCTCTACCAGTCCACTTCCTCACTCCACACTGACAACAGCTTTTCTGATTTCTGGTACTGCAAATTGATTTTGCTATTTTTGAATTACATACAAATGGGATCATATAGATATGTTTTATACCTAGATTTTTTTCACATGACATAGAGTTTTTGAGCTTCATTCATATTGGTGCAAATATGAGCAGTCCTTGTTTTTATTGCTGGATAATATTGCACTGCATAGATGTCCAAATAATTGCTTGTAAATTCTTACAAAATCTTCTGTTGATGGACATTTTGGTTGTTTTCAATTTGGGCCCATTATGAATAATGATGCTGCAAATATTTTTTGCTGGAGTCCTTTTGTGTGCATAGATTTAATTTCTTTTGGATAAACGCCTAGGAGTGCAATTGCTGGAACACCTAGAAGCACTGCACAATTTTCCAGTGTTTTTAACATTTTATGCTCCTTCCAGTAATGATTAAGGCTTCCAATGGCTCAACATCTTATCATCAATCTTTTTATTTTTAGCTGTTCTAGAGAGCATGCAGGAGTATTACACTAAACTTTTTTAAAATATATATTTTTTTCTCTTTATTGTTTGTATTCTGACTTGGGTTATGGCGTTTTGGGCCAAGGAGAAAGTATGAGCCTTTATATGATCTCATTGTGATTTTAACTGCTGTTTGAAGATGAAATGATTGTGAGCCTCTAACCGTGTGCTTACCCTCCATCTCCATGTTTCTGTGTGAAGCATCTGTTAAAGTAGTTTACCTATTCTGATTAGGCTTGCTTGTCTTTTTATTATTGATTTGTAGGAGTTCTATGTATATATTTTGGATATAAGTCCTCTGAAAATTATATGTATTGTTATTGTCATTTGTAATTTGTTCAGTTTGCAACTGAGTTTTTATCTTCCTGTTAAACTTCTGATGAGCCAAAGTTTTTTTCTTTTCACAGTTAATGCTTTTATGACCCATCTAGGAGATATTTGCCTACTCTAAGGTTCCAATAACTTTTCCAATATATATATTTTTTCTTTTAGAAATGCTGTGTTTTACATTGTGATACAATGACCTGATGGTGTGAGGCGGAAGACAAGTTAATGTTTCACATGATTGCTTCTCTATTTGTCCAAACACCACGTGATAAATATACTTTAGTCTCCTCCACTGAATTATCCTGTAACCTTTGTTGAAAATCAATGGAATGCATATGTGGGGGTCAATTTCTTGACTCCTTTTTGTTTGACAGATTTGTCTGTCCTGTACACACTGTCTTGATTAGTGAGGTGATCTAGAAAATCTTGACATTGGATACTGTACATCCTCCAGCTTTGTTCTTCATTTTAAGATTGCATTTTTAAAAATTACTTCGCATTTACATATAAATTGCATCAACTTGTCAATTTCTACAAAAATAATTTACTGAGATTTTGATTGGGAATGTGTTGAGTATACAGATCAAATAACCATTGTAACAACATGGATTTTTCCAATCCATGAATATAGAATAGCTCTCTCTGGATGTAGATCATTTAAAAGTATCTCGCAGTGATGTTCTGTAGTTTTCAGAATAGAGTTGTTGCCTGTCTTTTATTTATTGCCATGAACTTTATATTTCTGTATGACATTGTAAATGGAATGTTTTAAACTTTTCTAATTGCCTTGCTCTTGGTAGATAAAAATTTAATTAAGTAGAGGAGTAGTTCTGCATGCAGCAGAAGCTACGTGGTTAACAATTTAAACTAGAAGGCTAAAACTTTAAGATGTTTTCTGTAACTTCAGTGGCAACCACAAGTATCTACAGAATATACATGAAAGGGAATAAGGGGCCCCTGTTGGCTCAGTGGTAAAGAATTCACTAGCAATGCAGGAGACATAGGTTCCATTCTTAGGTCAGAAAGAGCCCTTGAAGAAGGAAATGGCTACCCACTCCAGTATTCTTGCCTGGGAAATCCCACTGACTGGTGGGCTTACAATCCATGTGGTCACAAGAGTTGGACAAGACTTAGTGATGAAACCACCACAAGGAATATCACTGTAAGAAGTCAATGAGCCACAGAGAAAGGTGGTAAGAGAGGAAAGAAGAGACAAGAAATCATAAGACTTTCAGAAAATAATTTTTAAAATGTCAGCAGTAAGTAAGTTCCTCTCCATTAGTAATTATTTTAAATGTAAATGGATTAATCTCCCCAATCAAAGGATTCAGATTGACTGAATGCTTTAAAAAACAAAAACAAACAGGATCCAACTATGTCTATAAGAGGCTCACAGTCGATCTAAGGGTATACATAGACTGAAAGTGAAAGAATGGGGAAAATATTTCATGCAAACAGAAACCAAAGGTGAGCAGGAGAATCTACACCAAAGTTGGAAAAAAAATAGCCTGTAAATCAAAAACTGTGAAAGAGACAGAGAAGGACATCATATAAAAATAAAAGGGTTGATTCATCAAGAAGATTTATACATATTTGTGGCCCAAACCGCAGAGTTACTTAGCATATGAGGAAGCACTGAAAGAAGAAATAGCAACACAATACTAACAGATGACTTCAATACCCCGCTTTCAGCAATGAATGGAACAACCAGGATGAAGATCAATAAGGAAACACAGAATTTGAATTTTAAAAACTCTAAAGATCAATTAATCCTAACATACATATGTGGAACACTCCGCCTAACAACAGTACAATATAAATTATTTTCAAATGCACTTGGAACATTCTGCATGATAGAACACCTATGAGGCCAGAAGTGAAATTATAACAAATTTAGAAAGACTGAAATCATGCATGATATCTGCCCCAAACATGATGGAATCTAACTACAAATCAACAGCACTAGGAAAACTGGGAAATTCAAGATATATGGAAACAAAATAAATACTAAATAAGCAAAAAAGTGGGTTGTTTAACACACTCTTAAACAACAGATGAGTCTAAGAAGTCATGAAGGAATTTGGAAAATTGCTTAAGTGCTTAAGACAAATGAGAATAAAAACACAGCTTATCAAAACTTATGAGATGCAGCAAATTAGGTTGATAGCTGTCAATGCATATATTAAAATAGAAAAAAGATCTCAAATCAGCAACCTAACTTCATACCTCAAGAAAGAAGAAAAAGAAATTAAGCTCTAAGCCAGCAGGAGGAACAAATAAATACAAATTAGGACAGAGATAAATGAAATAGTTTATTTCATTTGCTGCTGCTGCTAAGTCACTTCAGTTGTGTCCGACTCTGTGTGACCCCCATAGATGGCAGTCTACCAGGCTCCTCTGTCCCTGGGATTCTCCAGGCAAGAACACTAGACTGGGTTGCCATTTCCTTCTCCAATGCATGAAAATGAAAAGTGAAAGTGAAGTCGTTCAGTCGTTTGAACTCTTGGAAAATCCATGAACTGCAGCCTACCAGGCTCCTCCATCCATGAGATTTTCCAGGCAAGAGTACTGGAATGGGTTGCCACTGCCTTCTCCAGAAATAGTTACTAGAAAGACAATATAAAAAAATCAACAAAATTGAATTATTCTTTTTAGAAGGATAGTTATATACGACTCTTTGCGATCCTATGGACTATACAGCCCGTGGAATTCTCCAGGCCAGAATACTGGAGAGAGTAGCCTTTCCCTTCTCCAGGGAATCTTCCCAACCCAAGGATTGAACCCAAGTCTCCTGCAGTGCAGGTGGATTCTTTACCAGCTGAGCCACCAGGGAAGCCCTATTCTTTTTAGAAGATCAAGAATATTGACAAACTCTTAATTTCAGAAAAACATGAAAAAAGTCTCAAATGGCTAAAATTGGGGAGGGGGGGAAAGGACATTATAGCTGATACCACAGAAATAAAAAGAAGTGTAAAAGAAATAATCTAAAGAATTTGAGTAACCTGAAAGAAATGGGAAAATTCTTAGAAACATGAAATACCAAGACTGAGTCATGAAGAAGCTGAAAATCTGTATCAACCAGTAACAAATTCTTAGGGAAGCTCTCTGTAAGATTTTTATTATTTAATGTCTATGAGTTTGTTAAAATTTGGGGCTTCTCTGGTGGGTCAGATGGTAAAGAAACCTGCCTGCAAGAGACCCAGATTCAACCCCTGGATTGGGAAGATCCCCCGGAGAAGGAAATGGCAACCCACTCCAGTATTCTTGCCTGGGAAATCCCATGGACAGAAGTGCCTGGTGGGCTACAATCCATAGGGTGCAAAGAGTCAGACATGACTGAGTGACTAACAGTTTCACTTTCACTTTTTGGATGAATTTTACCAGTAAATTATATCTAGGTCTGGAAAATTCTTTGCAGAAAGGTTTTTAATTATAAATTCAAGGTCTCACATATATATTTAATTCAATTAATGGAATTTTCTATTCCTTCTTGTGTAATTTTTAGTAAGTTACACTTTTCAAGGAATTTGTCCATTGCAAATTTATTGATGGCATTCCTTTGTTATACCCTTATATCTGTGGGATTTTTAGTATCAATGACTCATTTCTGTTATTGGTTATTGGGTTTTCTCTCTTTTTCTCTTGATTAGTATATTCAGTGTATCAGTCTTTCCTAAGAGGCAAATTTTAGCTTTGATAAGTTTAACATGGTTTTCGTATTATTTTGTTGATTTCTGCTTTTCCTTTATTACTTTTCCTCTACTTATTTTGGATTTTATTTGCAATTTTTTTCTAATTTCTTACTGTATAATCTTAGATCATTGATTTTAAACTTTCTTCAGTATAAAATTTAAAATATAGATTTCCCTCTAAGCCCTGCTTTAGGGACATCCTCCACATATTATATGTTTTGTTTTAATTGTCAGTTAGTTTGAAATATTATTTTTTTAATTTTCCTTCTTTGAGACTTTTTTCTTTGATCCAAGGGATATTTGAAGTGTGATGTCTATTTTCTAACTATTTTGTGGGTTTTTTCTATCAAATCGTTGTTGATTTCTAAATAAATGCTGTGATAGGAGAACATAATTTGTAAGATTTCAAACTTCCCCAAATTTTATGGCCTGGTATATGGTCTACCTTGGTGACTGATCAATTAGCCCTTGAAAATTATGGATTCTGCTAGTTTCAGATGTTGTGTTCTATAATGTTAATTAGATCAACTTAATTGATTGTGTTCTCCAAATATTCTACATCATTGTTGACATTTTGCTTATTTGTTGTGTGAAATACTGAGAAAAATGTGAAACCTCTCTATGGGTGTGCATTTTGTCTATTTGTGCCTTAACTTATATTTTTTCCCTCATGTGCTTTGATGCTCTGCTGTTATGTCTGCACACATTTAGGACTGTTATGCCTTTCTGATAATGGACCCTTCTATTCAAATGAAAGATGACCTTCAGTTATGAGGCACACAGTCAGAAGGTGAGCTACTCTATGTTCAAGAAGCTGCCCAATTCCCATGACAAGCTCTGAATGCCCTTGTCTTGGTCTGTGGGGTCTGCACACTATTTTGCCATCCTGTGTGGCCAGCCTACCTGTCCAGGGCTCACTCTCCCCACAGTCCTCTCTTCCCAGCTTTCTTCTTCCTCCCAAGGAAAGTCTGAGGATTTGTACCATCATTGCCAATTAGCCTGTGCTTTTCCTCTTTGTTTTGTTTGTAAGGAAGCATGTCTAAGTCTCCTCTAACATGGGGAAGGTTAGGATCCTCCGTGATGCAGGCGGAGTACCACGTGCTTACCTGTGTTCTTGTACTTAGCATACGGTGTGTACCTGCGAGGCACAACCCCTAGGAACTGAAATATCATCACTGAGAGCAGAGATGACTATCTGCCCAGAGTTCTGTCACTGGTGCCTAGCACCATGCCTTGTGTTCAGTGATGCTCAGTAAAACTTTTGATGGACTACATGAGCTAGTGGCTCTTTCCCCTTTAAACACGTTTATGGGACTCTCAGATGTTATTAATAGAAATGACCATGAAAATGTCTTGGATTCTGCAGCTAACTGGCCAGTGACTAAATGGTAAACTAGTGACAATCAGTCTAGAGCCGTGTGTCCCAGAGATCAACTAGGACCCCAGAGACTGAGAGCTTGATGGAGGATGGCTCCAGGCAAAGATTCACTATTTAGCCAACACCACTGCCTGTGCTCACAGAGTCTTCTGCAGCCACTTCCATCTGGCAGCCTCCTGACAGCTGTAGGTCTGGCTCCCCCAACACCCAAGGCGAAGGGCTAGACTGTAAAAAAGAAGGCCCCAGTGCTTTGGGGATGAAAACAACAGTGTTATGTTTGACTCACAAGCAGTGTCAGAGGAAAACACTTCGGTCCTGGAAGATGCCACCTGCATGGTACACAAGACTGCATCCAGGATGAGCAACGATGGAAGCTTCAAACTTCTTGTTAGGTTCTAGACACAACTCTCCTTTCCTCAACCAAAGTGGAGGGATCATCGGAAGCCCCAAGCTGGATGACATCAAGATTGTTGTTGTTTAGTTGCTCAATGGTGTCTAACTCTTTTACAACTCCATGGACTGTGGTCCACCAGGCTCCTTTGTCCATGGAATTTCTCAGGCAAGAATATTAGAGTGGGTTGCCATTTCTTCCTTCAGGGAATTTTCCTGATCCAGGGACCAAACCCAAGTCTCCTACATTTGTAGGCAGATCCTTTACCCACCGATTCACCAGAGAGGTTCGGATGACATTAAGCTACTTTTTTCTTAAATGAAGGAAATAATAACTATGTTCTTGTTCAAGAAACCACTTCTCCACAAATATTTCCACCGTGTTTCCTCAGTTTTCGAAATATCCCCTAGCAGAAAAGAACCGAGAGGGTTTTATGGCAAATCAGCCCCTGAATCATTTCAAGATGATCCCTTTCCTCCATTCTTTGTAGAGCTGCTCTCACCGAAGCAAAGGTGAAAGTGCAGATTTAGAATTCTTGAGAAGTAATTACACATAAGGGTCCCACATTTTCTGGGGGAAACCCATTCCCATTGGCATTGATCTTTGAATATTTTAGGTGGTGACACTCAGGGTTCAGCAGAGGAGACAGTGTTTTAGTGATAGGAATTGAGAACCACTGAAAGTTGTTTTTCTTTCCCCAAAAGTCTTCCTCATCTTTCTTAACGGCCCTCTCCTGGAGCTAAAATTCCTGGAATTACTCATTCTTCCAGATTAAGACCTTGAAAGCTACTGTTATACACTAATTTGTGTCAACAAACAAGTGCTTAATCTGTGTTGTGTTCTGAACCAATTCAAACTAAATTCACTCCCCAGGCCTCTTCTGAGCAGTAGGGTGGAGATGAAGGACATTGAGCAGTACTTGCTAACAGCACACACAGGCACTCATTCATGGAGAGACAGAGAAAGAACACAAACAGAGCTCAGAAGAGAGCCAGCATTTGTTATTAATAATGCTATGCTGCACTTGAACCTCAGATAAACTATATATATATATATATATACACATTATATACATTTTTTTGTATAAGGATGTCTGTCCTGAGCAATATCTGATAATGCTAAGTAGAGAGAGAAAGTTGGAGACCAGAGAGAAAACGAGAGCAAATTGGAGCTAAAATCCAAAGTCTCTTCCCACTTCCAGCCTGGTGTTTGTTTCACTATATTGTGCCATTTCACTCCAAAGATATATGGACCTGCCATCCTGTGTTCTGATAAAATTCACGCTGAAGATGAAAAGAAGCAAGCTTGTTTTATCTGCCAAGTGGTGTTCATTCATTCATTGCCCCTGGAAAGCTTTTCAGGAAACACCCACACCCATGTTGGTCCCGCGTTGGATGCCCAGCAAAGTCAGGGAACTCAGGCAGCCCAGCCTTGAGGGACTTAAAGATCACATCACAGCCGCAGGGCCGCTGCAGAGAGATGGACCCCAGACAGATGTGGCTGGGCCCGTGAGAACAGAGCAGACGCACAAGGCAGCCACAGCCTCCCTGGGAGGGACAGAATGGAGTGGACATCCTGCGAGGCCACCGCGCGGGAGGAGGACCGGCCCTGGTGTCCACCCCACTGCAGGGCCCCGCCTTCAGGTGATGCTGGGCCGGCAGCCTCTCTTTATCTCTGGAAAGTCCTCAGACCAAAGCCAGAAAGCAGTGCTTGTCTCAGGGCAATTCCTGAAGACCACCCAGGAGTTCCCACAGAAAGCCACGCACCATCTGGTTGGAACCAGGAACACATTTGCTGAACACAGAGCTGATGGAAGACGCCGGCCGGAGAAGGAGGCTAGGGTTTATCTTGTAAGATGTGGGGGGAGCGTGTCCCTAACTTCCCTCCACCAGCGACTCTTCTGCAGAGGAAGAAACCAGAAAAGAGCTGGTTCCTCTCAGTGCTAATAGTGAAGGAAGACCAGGACGGGACCCACGGGGCTGTTTCATTCCAGCCAGGAGCTCTTGAAGCAGGGAGGTTTCTGACTGGAGGTTCAAGAGGCGTGGGCTTAGGGGACAGCTGCTCTGTCACCAGCCAGCTCTGAGACCTTCTCTGCTTGCTCCAACATAAAACAAGGAGCTACCGCACGTCAGTGGATTTTCAAAGCAGGTTTCCTGGAGTCTGGAGCTTCCTCTAGGAGCAAAACAGGAGGGGGAACAGTGAGTCCAGTACCCCGCAAAAGACAGCCTTCCCTTCAAGCCCCTCCCAGCAGAGGTGAGACATGGAGCAATTGTACAAACTGGGGTTCCTTATTAAGTGTCTTGTGAAAAAGGCCCCCTGCTAAGAAATACGTGAAAACGCTAGTCTAAGAGATACTAATTCATTCAATGAATTTGAGATTTTCTTTGTTTTTCATCTTGTTTTTCATCTTGTTTTTCATCTTTTCAAAGTCAACTTTTTCACATTTAAATTAGACATTAAGGATGAAAGGAAACAAGATTATTTATTGTGTGACAAAATTGAGGGCCATCGACAGCCATCATTGTCCTGTTGGGGATGGTGACAAGTGGGAGATTCCAGGGCACTTGTGAGTTGCACTGTAAGTTTCATGCACTGAAAATTAAGTCTCAGCATCAGGAAGTGAAGTGTGAGTCACTCAGTCGTGTCTGACTCCTTGTGACCCCATGGACGGTAGACCACCAGGCTCCTCTGTCCATGGGGATTCTCCAGGTAAGAATACTGGAGTGGGTTGCCATTTCCTTTTCCAGGGGATCTTCCCGACTCAGGGACTGAACCCGGGTCTCCTGCATTGCAACCAGAGTCTTTACCAACTGAGCCACCAGGGAAGCCCCTAAGCATCAGGCCAGATAACAGAGGATGGTAGGAGGAAAGACTGATGCAGTAATCTTGACACAGATGCCCTGGCTCTGAGCAGAGGCACTGGGTGTTTAACAAAGTCCAGACTTGGATGGTGTTCAGAGCAGACTAGATACTGAAGGGCAACCAAGGACCCAGGAACCTAAGCAGATACACCAGCAGCCTGGAGGCTCCTGGAAGAAAGATTTCCATGGCCAGGAGCTCATGAGACCCCAGCAAAGCTGAGGGAGAGCCACACAGAGGTCAGTGCCCGGGCTTCTGTTCTGTGTGGGGATAACTGGGCTTATTTGAAAATCGGGCAGAGTTTGGCTCTCCCCTGTAGAAGGCACCCTCTGATATCAGGTGAGAAGGGCCCTGCAGAGAGGGATCGGAGCTTGGAGTCCCGACTTCCACACTTGCCAACATCTTTATGATGGCCACCCCCAGACCTGCTTCTCTTTTATTAATTTCCTCCTGTAATAAAAACATTGGGTAATAACACAGGAATTATTGCTATTATTAATTTCAGTTAGTGGTATCAAAAAAACCAATAGAATATACATTTCTGTGAAGAGTAAAGAAAATTAAATTATTTGGATGCCAACATATATTCAGATGTGCTCCAATCATACAGTCTTGTCTGACTCTTTGTGACTCCATGGACTGTAGCCCGCCAGGCTCCTTTGTCCATGGGATTCTCCAGGCAAGAATACTGGAGTGGGTAATCTATCCCTTTCCAGGGGATCTTCCCGACCCAGGGACTGATCCTGGGTCTCTCTCACTGAAGGCAGATTCTTTACCATCCGAGCCACCAGCGTGGCTACACTGCCTAACATTTAAATACTACGGTAGTTTAGTTCTACAAATAGGCTGTAGATAAACAACTTCACCTGGGGGCAGGTAAGTGCTGTGGTCTTTGGAAAAGTAAAGCATTCAAGAGGGGCTTTGCTCTATTGTTTTTCTTTCTACCTGATTCTAGAGGAACCAAAATATGTGTCAAGTTCAAAATACAGTTTCGTCTGGGGACTCCAGGCTTGCTGTTTCAGGCAGCTGGCAACAAGGATTTTGCTAAAAATTTTTACATGAACTCATTCCGTGTGCTTTCAGACCAAAATGTTTCTGCTTTTATTTTAACTCATGACTTTAAAATGAATGACACAGCTTAGGGACTAATAAAGATCAACCATAGAATGGGAAAAGAAAAACAAACAAACAAAAAAACAGCTCAGACCTTATATTGTGCTGGAATTCATTTAAGCATACAATGAGGAACGTTCACAGGCAAACCACCCAGTAAAACAAAGAAAGATTCCATATATACGCGCAAATATACGATATTTGTTTTTCTCTTTCTAGCCCCAGTTTGAGTTCCCCGAGTCACACGGCAAACTTCCACAGGGTATCTGCTTTACATATGGGAGTGTATATGCTTCCACGCTACTCTATCCATTCGTCTCACCCTCTCCTTCCTCCCCTGCCCCAGCCGTGTCCGTAAGTCGGTTCTCTGTGTCCGTAAGTCAATTCTCTGTGTCTGCATCTCCATTTGCTGCCCTGCACATAGGTTCATCAGTACCAAACCTAGTGAGATGGGAAAGGCTGGGAGATGGGAGGGAAGTTCAACAGAGAGGGAACACATGTACACTTATGGCTAATTCATGTTGATGTATGACGGGAATCACACCAATATTATAAAGCAATTATCCTTCAATTAAAAATAAATTACTTTAGAAAAGAATAAAGAAACACTCTCCTGAATATTAAAAGACAACTGATTGCAGACATACACCATGAAAAAGCAAAAACTGGAAAAAAAGGTTTGGGGTGAGATAAGTATCCTTAACATCTGTTTCATTAAGAAGAAAATCATTTTAAATGCTCTCAAGAGAGCCCCTCCCCCAAACTCATTAGACAAAGCCATTGCTTTTGCAGGTATCTGGCTTACTATGTCTGTGGGGTGCAGACAAGAAACACAGACCTGAACAAAACACTTTCTGTACTGGGTGAACTGTGGGCTTCTCAGGTGGAGAAGTTGGTAAAGAATCCCCCTGCCAACCCAGGAGACACGGGCTTTATCTCTGGGTCAAGAAGATCCCCTGGAGGAGGAAATGGCAGCCCACTCCAGTGTTCTGGCCTGGGAAATCCCATGGATGGAGGAGTCTAGCTGACTAGATTCCTTGCGAACACGACTGAACATGCACGCATATTCGGTGAGGTTGTCTTCTTGTGTGCCTGACTGTGACCTCCAGCCTAAAAACTGTTAACTGAATGGATTCTTGAGAATGTTAGTTGAATGAATGCATGAACAATTAGTGATAAAGGATGACTTTTCCTTACTGGTGCTTCTCGGTGCTGGGTTGCTATAGGAAAGCAGAAGATTCTTCCAAACTCCCGGGTGATTAGCTTCTGCCTTAAAAACCTGAGATTAACTCATTGTTATTGGAACAACATGACCACACATTTTTATGTTCAGGATGTTTTCTGACTATGAGAAGAAAAACAGGGCATGATCACTCAAGACACAGCTCTGAATTTCCCGAGTTTGGTTTGCACACACAGATGCCCTAGGGCTCAGGATGAGGCGTGCCTCGAGGGAAAAATAAATCCTCCATCACAGCCACTCTGCTTCAATCCTGATCCAAGAAAGCTCCTTTGACTCCCTGTGCACGTAGGCTCCGTGGAGCAACTGGGTCCCTCCAGGGCTTGAGCTTCATCTTCTCCCTGGGGAAACCCAGCAAGCCAACCTCGGCTCATCCTCAGCCATGCTCATTCCAGGAGAGGTTCCATTCTCTGCAAGACAGTCTGAGTACACTTGATTCTGTCTCTCTCTCTCACACATACACATACATACTTGATTCCATGTCACACACACACACACATACACACACCTGATTCCATCTCTCTCTCTCACACACACACATACTTGATTCTATCATACACACACATACCTGATTCCATGACACATACACACACACACACACACATGCATACCTGATTCCATCTCTCTCTTTCTCTCTCACACACACACAAGTTTGCACCAAAGAGTTATAAGCGTATGTCTCAGTCCACTCATGCTGCTATAACAAAAATACTATAGATTGAGTGGTTCAAGCAGCAAATATTTATTTCTCAAAGTTCTGGAGGCTGGGAAGTCCGAGATCTGGGTGCTGACACTGACGACAGTCCACTTCCCAGTTCCTGGCAGCCTTCTTCTCACTGTAACACACAGCACGAAGAGGCCCAGGGACTCTGGAAGGGCACTGATCCCACGTAAGGGCTCTGTCCCCATCATCTCATCACCTTCCAGAGGCCCCATCTCCTAACACCACCACCTTGGTGGTTAGGCTTTAACAGATGAATTTTGAGGGCTCACAGATATTGTCTATAGCACAAGTCTAAAAAAAATGAAATGATACTTTCTTCATGCTTTAAAAACCCAAGGGAAAGTAAGCACCTCTAAATTCACTAGTACAGATACCTGTCAAAACTAAACAGACAATGGGTAAAAGCTCAGTAATACAGATACTTGTCAAAACTAAACAGACAATGGGAAGATGCTCAGAGCAGATGTTTTTCTGCTAGGATTACTCTTATGGCCCAAGAGAAGTATTTCTTACAAAATAATGGCTAAGATACCCTTTTAACAATCTCAGCCTCAAACCATCATGGTTTGGGCTTTCAATCACTATACTACAGAAAGTAAGTTTGCTGACAGATGATAAGGCAAGAGCAGAAAAGCTGCATAATGGATTAGTCCATAAGATAATGGATTTGAGTTACACAATCCCAAGTAATTGCTTTTTAACCATTGACATTTCACATTAAAATTCTTTTGCCCATGGATCATTGCATAAACTCATTGTGACCTCATCATATCTCCACTGTGAAGATCAAGCTTATTCAGTCCAGATTTGGGGCTCTCAAGCACATTCAGTTAGTAGAGTACTTGAAAGTCATAGCACTCCATATAGCACATCATGGAGTGTTCATTCATAGGTAATTCTATTATACAAACATAAGAGATGCTTGTCTTGTATGCATGCATTATGGTCTTTCAATCATGAGAATGGGCATCCAAAAATAATCCCGTGGGTTTGAATATTTTGATGAATAATTTGTTGACTCCTCAAAGCCTTTAAGAAATGATTATGAAAGTGAAAGTTGCTCTTTGTGACCCCATGGACTATACAGTCTATGGAATTCTCTAGGCCAGAATATTGGAGTGGGTAGAGCCTTTCCCTTCTCCAGGGGATCTTCCCAGCCTAAGAATCGAACCCAAGTCTCCCACATTGTAGGTGAATTCTTTACCAGCTGAGCCACAAGGGAAGCCCAAGAACACTGGAGTGGGTAACCTATCCCTTCTCCAGTGGATCTTCCCGACTCAGGAGTCAACCTGGGATCTCCTGCATTGCAGGCGGATCCTTTACCAACTGAGCTATCAGGGAAACCCCCCAAAAAATGATTGTAATAAACCCTAAAACAGAGAAAAAGCTCTGCATCAAATAATCAACTCTGTGTGCGTTTGTATGTGTGAGTGTTGAGATAGGGACAGAAAGAGAGAGAGACAGTTGGGAAAATATAATTATTATGGGCACAACTCTAGATATGCTGGTAGAATATGAGAGCCTCACAAAACATTGCCTAATAGCAAAGACGTTTCTACGACTATAGCTCACAAAATTATAAATGATTGCACAATTCTTTAATATTGGAACAAGGCGCACCTTTGAACGAACATTTTCTTCCAGCCACTCTAGAAGAGTACCAGGCTTCTTTGATGGAGCATTTCCTCTCATCCACCCCAAAAGATTACATACAGACTGTGCTTTGAAGGAGCCTGAAATCTGAGACCAGACACTTACAGTGGTGAAGTAATGTCACCTAAACCACATGTGGAAATGCGGTCTTGCAGAGAGATGAATAAAGAATAAATGTTCTGGTAATTCAGAGGAGGTGATCAGGAACACCATAGACTTAATAGATTATCAAAAGATGACACTACCAAACTTATAAAAGAAATAATGAACTTGAACTCTACAAGGTTTGTTGATTTTGAATGGAAACAGAGAGGCAGTGCAGGTGGAGACAACAGCAATGATCAAAGACTAGAAGCAATGCTGCACAGAGTCTGTTTGTTCCTGACTCAGTGAGTGACCCCCTCTGACCAAGGACTGTGGCCATGCAAGCCGGTAACTGATCTAGGGCAAGTCTGACGCAGTGCATGAGTGAACCTGCATACTGCATTCAGAAAACAGTACAGCTTTTATTTCAATGGCATATAGATACAATATAGAAAATTTCTCATATATTGATGTCATCATCAAAACTTCCATAGCTTCTTGATGTATCAGTTAAGGAATTTTGGACTCATGACAGAAAACCCAAAGTATTGGCTTTGGCAAAGCAGGAGGTGTATCTTGAGTGTCTTTGATCCAGCAGCTGATTGGAATTGTCAGAGTTCTGTCTGTGTTCATCTCTCAGACTTTCTTTCCTCTATGTTGGCTTTCACTCTCAGTTTCTACTCAAATGCAAGATATAAGATCTTCTGAGTTTCAGGAAAAGCAGAAATGGAACATCTTTCTAATAGAGCACCACGTGAGTCTTGGAGTTCCTCAGGTCTGATGCTTCCTAGAGGGCTTGTTCAGAACTGAATGGTCATGGATGCTCAGGAAGGAATTTCTTCCCTGATTGGTCAGATCTGGGGCACCCTCTACAGACCTATCTGAGCTACTATCTGAGAATGAAAGAGTGATAGAGACCCAGGGAAATCCCGGAGTCTGCAGCCAGGAAAAGATGTGATTCTGGGAAGGAAAAACACAACTGTCCTACGCTTTGTTGCCGTATTCCAGGGCCTGACTCCTCGAGGAAACTCCAGATTCCATGCTCACGCCTGTCTTGACTCTTATGCTAATGACCCTCAGGATGGACCCTGTCCTGATCCGGCTTCTCGGCAAAGAGTTGTGAGCTCCACTCTGATATCCATCAAAGTCATGTGCTTCTGTAAATGCCACACTTACTGCATGGCGCCTGAAAAATAACACTGAGAATCAGGTGAAGGCCTTTCACATCCTCACAGAAGTCACGGAGGGCCTTTCTGCACAGAGTGCATGAGATGCTCTAGGTGGTCACTCAGGCAAGAGCATGGAGGGGAGTGGGGACGAGAAGAGACCTGGTGACCTGCCATGAGTTTGGTTTGTCGATGAGCGGCTTTGCAACTTACAAAATGGAAGGGGCTGAAAGGTGGAAGAGTAAAGGCCAAGTTTACCCAGAATGAGAGATGGAAAAATCATGGAAAAAGTACTGGAAAAATCGTGGGAAAGTACTAGTAAAAGGGAAATCAGAAGACAAATCCATTTGGGAAAAAAGTAAACAAATTTAATTTTGACTTGATGAGTTTAAAGGGATAATGGGCCATCCAACCAAAAATGTCTGAAAGGCATAGAGACGTCTGCAACTTATTGAGCACAGATTCTGTGCCAAGAATTTTACAAGACTTATTTCTAAGCCCTACAATAATCCTGTAAAGTAGATATTTTTGCTCTCATTTTATATAAAAGTGGAGACAGAGAGATTCGTTATCTTGCTCGGCTTGTGAGAGGCAGAGCTGGAATTTGAGCAAAAGGTCTGTCTCACTTCAAAGTCTGGACCAGATCCAAAGACGAAATTGCTTGGAAGTTGCAAAATGCTAAATCTGCCCAGATTAAACCAAATAAACTCCCTGTCGAAATCTCTCTCCACTGCAACTCCCTGCTTCTGCTGCGTACAGGCCAGCTCCCTGGCATTTGCTCCATTCATGCATTTCCAAGATGAATCTGGACGGCGGCCGGTCGCTGCTGGAGGGGCGCCAAAAGCCAGGAGATCACCTGTCACTGGGAGTCTGTCTGGGAAGAGGAGAGTCATTTGACCATTTCTTCATGGAGGTCATCCACCCCTGCACCAGGGCCCCCAGGCACTTGCATTCCCCATATGGGGACTAAGGACTCATTATTAGCTGAATTCAAGCCCAGTCTCTCCCAAAATTAAATTCATCAAGACCTTTTATCTTCGTGGTCTTGCTGTATCTACTTCAGGTCAGTTCTGAGATGGTACCAAATAGTCTCGAAAAATTATTAGCCCCAAACAAGAGCCAGACACAAGGGTTTTCGAAAGGTCTAGCGGCTCAAGGCAAGCCATGGTTTATGTCAGGATGAAATTTAAAATCTCCAAATGAAGAAGCAAAAACAAGATACCTTACAGTTTCATTGCTGATCCACAGTAAGAAAATACTTTCTAAGTGGAAACTGTTAACTTCATACTTGAGATAGCTGCATAGACCCCAGGATTGTTGCTCACAGACTTTTGGAATAGAATTCAGAAATAGGGTGAAATTACGTGAAAAAGCTTGGCCCCAGTGCGGTAAAATGTGTTTCAGATAAAATATGTCACTTTATATTTGTATAGAGAGCTTCCCAGGTAGCTTAATGGTAAAGAATCCGCCTGCCAGTGCAGCAGACTCAGGTTCGATCCCTGGGTCGGGAAGATGCCCTGGAGAAGGGCATGGCAGCCCACTCCAGTATCCTTGCCTGGGAAATCCCATGGACAGAGGAGCCTGGCAGGCTACAGTTCATGGGGTCACAAAGAGTAGGACTCGATCGAGCAACTAAATAGCAACGCATATGTATAGTGCCTCTAATTGTATAGAATAATGGCATTTGTTTTACTACTCACTCTCATTAGTGAAATGTCAATATTTCAGAGTTTTACTGATAAATTGAAGCTCAGTGTTAAAGATCTAACTAAGTCCACATCAAGCTGAAGTTTGAATTCAAAACTGGTGTTAGTATCCTGTCTATATCCCCAGTCCTCGGATAGTTAGTTCAGTGTAAGCTACCAAATTCTAGTTGCTAAGGCTTGCATTTTTTGTGGGATTTTCTTTGTCCACAAAGTCCACCCTGCCTGCCCACAGGTCCTGCCAGGCAATGAACACCCAACAAGAGACCACGTGCACCCAAGTGCCCTCACCCTCTGCCCGATGACCTCTAAAGCTCAAGGTCCACACTGGGATGAAAAATCAAGTCTGGGTCACAGTTTTCAACACAAAGTGGGAGCTCGAGGACTGTGATCCAGACATGGGGGCTCAGAGCATCGCAACGTATGGCTGAAAGTAAGCACGATTTGTTGATGATTTGTGATTTTTATATGATAAACTATTGACATTAAAAGTAAATTGTTTGACCTGATTTTAAAGTGCCCTAGGAGAATCTGTGTTAAAACATCAAGAGAAAAAAATCTCGGAATGGCTAAAGCTAAAGTTTAAAAATGCAATTGTAAGATTTTTTGCATTAATAAACAGCCAAGGGGGCTTTGGTAGGGTGAGGCAAAAGTTTCATTACGATGCTTTTGAAATCCAAATGCCAAAGTAGACTAAATGTTTATGATAGAAAGTTCTCTGAATTTAGTGATCCCTTTGAACTTGTGTGCAAGTATTAGATCAGAGATTCTAGAAGGCAAAATATAATCTATGGAAGACAGAATTTAAGTTCATATGACTTGGGCCCAAGTCCTGCCTTTACCATCTCTTACCTGTAATTTTGGACAGTGCAATGCACTTTTCTATTCACATTTTTTGATGTATAGCATGGGGAGAATAATACATCTATATCACACAGTCATTGGAAGGTTAGATGAGAGAATGTCTGAAAATATTTTCATTTAGACACTGAGAACTATTTCTTATAGGATAACCTGATAATCTATATACCTACAACATGATTACTGTGTCTGTCTGTCTTAATTTTATGAAGCTGCAGCAGACACAATTTAGGAGAAGCGGAACACAAGTTAAAGAGTCAGCACCCATTAGCTGTGTGAGCAGCAGAAAGTGCAATAACGTCAAAGGATCTCTTTGGGCAAATCATTTAACTGATTGTCTATAAGGTAAATTGCATGACTTGACCTTTGGAAAAACACAAGCACTTTAATGTGGTAGATTTTATTCAATTCTGGGCCCCTGGGTAGGCAGCTATCACAACGTTCCTTTCACAAGTGAACCAACATGGAACATGGAAATGAACTGACTTCACACATCCATCATTAACAAGGAGTTCTTGAGTGTCTCACTGCTTGGACTTAACATGCCCCAAATGGACCTCATGGTCGTATCCCCGGTGTCTACTACGATTGTCCTGAACTTGTCTGAAGTCCACCGTCTCTCTGAGTAGAAGACAGCTCTGGTGTACAGTGGCCCAAACTGGAGAATCACGCTTCATACTACCTCTGTCTCGTTGCTTGTGTGGTAAGTTGCTTCAGTTGTGTCCAACTCTTTTAGACCCCAAGGGCTGTAGCCGGCCAGGCTCCTCTGTCCATGGGGATTCTCCAGGCAACAATACTGGAGTGGGTTGCCATGCCCTCCTCCAGAGGATTTTTCCCAACCCAGGGATTGAGCCTGAGTTGCTTGCATCTCCTACAGGCAGGCGGGTCCCCCTCAACTCTAAAATGCATGTCAGCGTTCTGCACTTTTCCCCATCTCTACCAGTGCTGGCTTGGCTGAGTCACTGTTATCTCCACCACCTGGACCAGGAGATAGATTTTCCCTTGTCTGTTCCTGTCTTGGATTGGGCTTCCCAAAAGTAGTGCCTGACACAAAAATGTGGCTGCAGATAGTTTACTTGAGAGTCAATGCAAGAAGCCAAAGTGAGGGAAGTTGGGGAAAAAAACGGGGAAAAAGAGAAAAGTCATGGAACAGACAGCCTGGTGCTGTGCACAGCTGCAGCTAACTGTAGGTGAATGCCATGGAGATGCTCTGAGAACAGAGAGACGGCGTCTCAGAACTGCCCCCACAGAGACAACATTTATCTGCTGATTCCTGGCCCCACCCTGGGACATTCATTCAACATCTCAACAACTATGTTTCTGGGCTGCACCTGGGAGTGAGCCCCAAGGTTTTCTGTTAAGCCCTGAGGCAGGCTATGAGAGATGCTCTTAGCCCTTAAAGTGGGAAGTCATCAGTCTCCTAGACATCAGCTCAGGATTCTTCTTGGGACACGAGTGGACCCAAAACAAGAGAACACTGCCCTTGCCAGAGCTTCAAGATGGCACAAGTCATCTTTCGGGACAGACCAGTGACTGGTACTTCTTGAAAAGGGGCATCTTCGGCTCATAGTGCTGAAGAAAACTGTGCCCTTGCTCAGCATAACAAAGGGAAAACTAAAATCTCAGTAAGCTGGACTCTGTCAAAAATATTTGAGATATATTGCTTACTCACTAATATATTAATAGTAACCATCAACCAATGTGGCCATTGAAATTTAATCTATTATAATTAAGTAGGGCTAACATTTGGGCTGAGTTACATTTGCCATTTTTCAGGTGCTCAGCGGCCACACATGGTGGGTGCTAAGGTCCTGATATCTCAGGGTCAGGACGTGTCCATCACTGCAGGGTGTGGCATGGGGCAGGGCTTGAGTATATCATCTGTGGTCTACTGCACAAGCCATCGTGGCCTCTTGCTTCCCTCTATTGAGGCTGCTTGATAAGGTCCCTTTGTAAGAACTCTATGGGGAAGTGAGAGCATCCCTTGTAGCTCAGTTGGTAAAGACTCTGCCTGCAGCACAGGAGGTTTGGGTTCGATCCCTGGGTTGGGAAGATCCCCTGGAGAAGGAAATGGCAACCCACTCCAGTATCCTTGCCTGGAAAATCTTATGGACAGAGGAGCCTGTTGGGCTGCAGTCCATAGGGTCACAAAGAGTCGGGCATGAATGAGCGACTAACCCTTACTTACTTACTACGGGGAAGTGACGCCTGTCTTTCCCCTCCTTAAATCTGAACACATCCTGTGACTTGTTTCAGCCAATGGGAGGTGAGCGGGTGGGTTGCCAGAGGCAGGCTGACAAGCACATGTGCATGATAGCTTGTTCTCGGGCTGCCTGTGGTTTCCAGCACTTCCTGACATCTCTACCACCCGTGTTGTAAGCATTCAAGCTTTTCCCTTGTCTCTTCAAGCCTTTCTGAGTCTGTGCTAACACCCTTGCCTCTGCTGGAAAAGCACTTTGCCCATCTCAACCACTCCATATCCATGCACACACGAAGACCCCCTCAGATCTGTCTCTTTGGGACCCTTCCTGGACTCCTCAGAGGGAGATATTCCCTCTTATCCACGTCTCCACACCTTGCTTCTGCTGCCATGTTTGGCACTTAGTAGGCATCTCATCAATCCCCAGAATATGCCTGAAAATAGTTCACAAATTCCTTCTGCAATTCATTGAACTCCCTGTAAATATCTTACATGGAAGCAATTCACACAGTAAGAAACATCTGCTCCCCAATCCTCCTCTGCAACTCCTAGACATCTCTCTGTACTCCGTAACTCATTGAAGTTCTGTGCATGGCTTTACTGACTGACTGTTAGCCAGGTTCCCTCACTGTGACCACAATGATAATTTCAGGCCACAGAGATGAAAACGGTTCCCCCTTCAGACAGCCATGAATCCAGGCAGTTCCCAAACCTGTTGCTGTATTGTCACTTGCTCTGAGATGCCGTTCCCTCACCCCAAGTGTCATCCTTCAGAGCTGAGACATGGGACCCACAAATGGAAGCTTCAAGCAAGGTAGGACTCTGAGGATGGAGGTTTGGAATAGCCTGTCTTCTAACTCTCTTCAGGTCAGTTCAGTCACTCGGTCGTGTCTGACTCTTTGTGACCCCATGGACTGCAGCACACCAGGCTTCGCTGTCCATCACCAACTCCGGGAGCTTAATCAACCTCATGTCTATCGAGTCAGTGATGTCATCCAACCATCTCATCCTCTGTCGTCCCCTTCTCCTCCTGCCTTCAATCTTTCCCAACATCAGGGTTTTTTCTAAGGAGCCAGTTCTTTGCATCAGGTAGCTAAAGTACTGGAGTTTCAGCTTCAGCATCAGTCTTTCAAATGAATATTCAGGACTGATTTCCTTTAGGATGGACTGGTTGGATCTCCTTGCAGTCCAAGGGACTCTCAACAGGCTTCTC